>NC_040238.1:4646446-5006446 GCF_001444195.1 Xiphophorus couchianus
TGTCTGTTCAGTCCACCTGTTTAAAATGAACGTCTTGCAGCCACAGTCTGATCTCACATATGAAGCTGTTTCTGCCACCCTCTGTTGTCCTCTAAATGTTTTGACAGCTGTCCCTGATAGGGCTCTATTTTAAGTCCATCAGTGGGTATATCTGTGTGTGTGTGTGTGTGTGTGTGCGCCTGTCATGTGGTGCATAAGTGGTTTGGCCGTCTGTCTGCTTTGACGATGTCAACTTGATAGTCGGTGTTTGACTCAGGCCAAGTGGCGACTGTCAACTTAAAGCACTTGATGTGATTTATACAGTGCGGAGAAATTCCTCTCTCTGAAAAAGGAGACGATATTTGAAAAGCTTTAGGTTATAATTAACAGGAAACAAGCAGACTGGCGTTTAAAGAAGCACTAATTGGTGTATTTTATGTTAATTTTATTTGAGTTTGTGTGCATTGGTTAGAAATGTGGATGGTATGTTCAAAGTGTGGCTCGGGGGCCATTTACGGCCCTCTGAAGGATTCTGTGTGGCCCCCTGACCTCAATTCTAGAATGGAGCAAAGTGTAGGCATTTTTCAACTTTTAGGGAAAGATGTTTTACAGATAAATGATTCTCAATAATTAACAATGTTTCTGCTTTTGTCTCAGCTTTAGAGAAACTAGAACCACGAACATCGACCCACTTTTACTCAAACGCAAATCATCTGCAGCTCAAATAAAAAAATTGGTTCCAAAAAGTTTGAAACTGTCTGACAGCAACACAGTTGTACAAAACCTTTTTATGTTTTGCATCTACAATGATTCACAGATCCATTTTGTTGATTTACCAAAAATTGTAAAGAAAATGTTTTGTTTATTACTAAGCAGATAAAATTGAACGGGCAGAAAAAGTTTGTTTTAAAGGGGCAGTATTTCTCTTGTGACAACGTCTTGAAGGCAGAGTGTCAGAGTAGGAGCTACTTAAAGAGACAGAGACCCTTTAAGTCATGTTTAATGTAGCATTTTTATAACAACTGAAGGTAAAATAATTACTGGATTGTGCTATAAAATGTGCCTTTGAAATATTTTTTGTGGTTCTGCAGTGATTTTAATTTAACTCATCCTTCATGGCAAAAAGTTTTGACACCCTCGCTCTTTTCCTAAAAATAGTTTTCTTCTCTTTGTGTTTGCAGGATCTACACATCATCTATTGCCACCTCTACCAAATGGACGTCCTCTCACACCTCAGGGAACATCAGCTAAGGTACTGTTTTATTACTTTAACTTCATTTTTTTTCATGTAATGTTGATTCAAACTATTGTTTTGCCTGATAAGAAGCAATATGTTATGGAAACATATACAGAAAATATTATTTTGCTTTGATTTTGATAATTCTGTATGTATAAAAAAATTAAGGCATAATAAGCTAATAATGCTTCCACCTACCCTTTTTGTGGAAGCCATTGACAGGAATGTTAATATTATTTCTCCGCTTCTGTTTTAGTTTTTCTACTTTTTTCCGTATAATTTTGTTTTGTCTTTTTCAGCCTTGAGTTTGTTTTTGACGTGTGCATGGAAAGGTTAAAATGGTGTTTTAGTCAAAAGTGACTTTGTTAAATCCACAAACACTAATATAATCCATTTATATGTGTAATTAAACCCATGTCTACAAAATGCAGCTGTGGATCAGAGTGGTTAAGGCCTTTCACTGATGCATTTGTCTGATGAGTTGCATGGACTTTGTGTCATACCGCTAAAGTTATGCATCATTCCAATCCTACTGTCTTCTATAGAAATTTAGCTTCATTTCTGTGCGTTTTGTTGGATAAATGTAAAAAAGCACTGCAGTTGAGACAGTAGTGCTGTGCACACAGAAGGTAAAAGCCATTCGTCTTCCTACAGCAAGCTGCCATGCAGTTAAGGCGTTCTCTTAGCTCGGTGCCTCCGGGGAAAACATGATGGATCTGTGATGGTTTTCATGAGCGAGAAATGTACTGATGGCTTCTGGGAGGAAAAGCTAACATGTTTGCGTGTGTCTCTCAGGTCGATGTGCACCTCCGCCAGGTATGAGAGACATGAGGCTAACCACTACCTGTTTCAGTAAGTACAAGCTCTCACAATAAATGAAACTGTTCCTGCTGCATTTGCTGCTTTTTATATTCCTTCGTCTTCTGCTCTGATTATTTATAACTTCCTCAAGAAGTACAGTCCCTCCTTTTAAATGACTTCACTGTTTCTCTAGTCCAGAGTTGTCCAGGTGAACACTGAGGTTTTTCTACTCTTCCTCCTCCTCCACTACTCCTTCTATGATGGAAATAGTTTGATATAATACAGTTTTTATTGAAATCTCCAATCCTGCGTAGGCTTGTCATGATAACACGTTTGTCCCAGAAGTTATTACGATAAACAATAATGTCGTTTTGAGATAATTTTCTAGTAATATAATGGTAATGGCGTAATAATGCAAGAACACATTCTAAAAGTTAAATAAACTTTAAATTCTAACAAACATTTAAAACTAGAAGACATTTTAGATATCCAAACTTGAAACAACAAATAAAACTAGAACTGCAAGCAGTTAAAATGGGTTCCTCACCCGACCCAGCAGGTCCGGCTCGTTCCCACAGCAGCACTTTCCAATGAGATCATTTTAAGTATTACCTTAATAAAGTGTTTGGTGCGTTTGGCATGTTTACAACAACGCTCAGTGCTGTGATTTATTGGGTTTGTTTGGATGATCACTTTTCTTAAACCGATCAGGTGTGGAAACAAACATCTCCCACACAGCTGGGTCTTTTTACAATAATAATAAAAAAATAAAATAATACACACATTATTTTAAAAAGACCCAGCTATGTGTGGACTAGGCCTTCATTTTAGTATCATCTGACAAAAGCATATTCTTTCACAGCTTTCCTCTGCCTCCTTCTTGACTTGGATAATATTGAACTAATATTAAATGATTAATACTTCCCCTATTGACAGATTCTGAGTCTTTTCTATGCTTTTTGAATAATCCTCTTCCTGTAATGTCCTGGCTCTTTGTGGGGGTGTCATTAAAAGCTTTGCATCATCAGAAGCAAATTTTGCATCATAAGCTTTTCAAAGTCAGACAGAACCGTGATTAATGACCAGCAGGATGGAGCGAGATAAGAAGCATGGAAGCAAGAGTTGGCAAAATGTGATAGGAGCTGGTATGAAATAAGAAGCTGCGAAGGAGTTTTATTCAAAATATGAGGAGAGGATGCAGAGGAGGAAAGAAAACAAGATGTGAATATGCTAAACAGGTAGAGGGAGGAAAGAATAGCTGTGTCAAGATGGAGGGAAGATGACAAATGAGCCGAGCGGAGGAATGAGGAGGGATGAAGGCGTCTGAGATGTGGAGGGAATGAGAGCGACATGGGGCGGACAGCAACAGATGAAAGGATGAGACCGAAGCTCCTCCTGCTGTTGATGCATTATCATCCTCACTAGAATCACATTAGACACTCCATAGTTTAATTTACCATCAAATAAACACACACGCCCTTCTCTCTCCTTTCCTGTGATATATACGCTCCCACGTCTCCACCGGCGGCAAGTCTTAAGTACCTTAACCCCGGCCAGAGCGCCTGCCATGTTCAATTACTCTTGAGCTGCACACACAAAAACAGCAATGAAGGCAATGAAAGTCTGTTCAATAAAGCTGCACTGATAGTTTATCGAGTTTCCCTCACTTAAATCCAACAAGTCGAGAAAACACAAATCTTTTATACCTTTTAGATGGGATTGCATAGGGAGCTTTGCTATCTTACAGAGCATGTGATGAAAGTAGAATTAAGAAATTAACTAATTAAATGGGTGCTTCTTGACATATACTGTACGTTTCTAATTGTAGAGCAATTAAAAATTAGTTTTCTAATATTTGATTTACACTAAATGAATTTGCTTTATGTAAAATATAATTGCCCTCTTTCACTAGATACCCCACAACTACTGGCAGACCTGTAGAATTAAGAAACCACCTAAAAGATCTGAAAAAGTAATTTATCATGTTTCAAACTAAAGAAATGTAAAAACCACCAGGAAACAAAGTCACAACAGCAAGACAGATGCTGTGAACGCCGGTAACTGGTGAACACCGTTCTGTCTTGCACTGCAAAAACACAAATCTTACCCAGCTGTTTTGGTCTAGTTTAGTGCAAATATCTTAGTAAACTTGAAATAAGACTAAACTCACTTGGAAGTAGCTTTTCAGCAAGAAATATGAGCTTGTTTTAAGTAAATAATTACTTAATATTGCAGAAAAATAGTTACTTATAAGTTAGCTTTGTGTTATTTCAAGTGTAGTAAGATATTTGCACTAGAAATTAGACCAAAAATACTTACGATTTTGTGTTTTTACAGTGAATATAATTACACAAACATCAAGATGAGACATTTTTCCAGAACAAATTCAGTCAATTGGTGAGAAAAAAGCTGAACTTTCTGAAACTTTCTGTCCATGGACCATGGACCATGGACGATATGGCCATATGAAAATAAATATTTATTCAGATAAATTATTGTTTAGGGTTTTTTTAATATTTTAAATACTGCCAAACAGGTGGTGTGACATTTCCTGTTTTAGCCACACCATTGGTTTTTATTCTTATGAGTGAAATCTTAAAATATTGCTGCTCAAGTCACCCAGCAGGTTGTTTCTAGGTAACCAAAGAGTGAGTCAGTTAGTTGATTCCTCCAGTCTTTCTCCCAGAATGCTTTGCGGTTCTGGATTTTAGTTCAGTGAATATGCTACATTATGAATATTTGATCAGTTATTGATTTATTCTCCAGCCCTCCTGAAACGTCACATTTGGCATAAAACTAACACAGAATTGCAGAAGGAAATTCGTCTTTGCTGCTTTTGGACTTGGATTGATGGCTCTAAATGATGGAATCATGAAGTGGCCTAATCAAAGGCTGGAACTCAGTGTGATTGACACACAGTGCTAAATTATGATATTTAATTTTTTCTCTACTTTCAAATGCAAAAGCTGTTGCATATTTATTTTATGCTGCAGTTTGAGTCAATAATGTGTAGTGTTTTTAAATCTTGTCTCTTATTGTTTACATTTTTACAGATCTTCAGGAATATGGAAACATTTAGTATTTACTGTTGTTGTGTAAAAGTGTCTGTCTGTCTGTCCCACATTCAAAGCCTGCTGACTTTAGAAATACCTGCAATGAATTCAGAGTGAACTTTTGTATTAATACTTCAACATTTTTAATATACACACAAAAAGCAGAATCTCAGCAGAACGCGGCTGAGGCCGAGCTGACACGCTGACGTTCAAAACGTTTCATCTTTTCTTTTTCCTTTTTTACAATAAATAGAAGCGTTTGTGTTTTAACAGTTAGCAAACTCCAGCAAATAACCGCAGTAAGCATGATGTGCAGTACATGATGAAAAATGTGCAGGAACCTCATGCATCTTTCTGTCTTTTCCAGTCCAGACACCCTCGCTACCTGTTGGTACATCCTGCTCTCTGGATCCGTCTTCGTCAAGGAGGACATGTACCTGGCTAGGTGCTGGTATGTGCCCACACACACACACACACACACACACGCACACACACACACACACACACACACACACACACACACACACACACACACACACACGGGTGAAAAACAGGAAAATAGCAGTATGATATTGTGGCACTGAGGTGTCATATAGTGAGAGAAGCAGGTTTTATCTGACATGACACATGAAGCTGCACTATCTTGACAGCTTTTCATGAGGCAGATGTTGGCGTGTGTGTGTGTGTGTGTGTGTGTGTGTGTGGGTGTGTGTGTGTGTGTGCTCATCTGTTGGATGATAAGAGAGTTGGCATGTCACAGAGCTGTAAAGCATGAAAATGGTGCTTTTGCTGCTGCGTGAGGAAACATTTACACACGTTTGTCGTCTCATGTTGATGTTGGGCTGCAAAGAACAAATTTATTCTAACGTCCATCAAATGTCCAATCCAGAATCTGAAAGGGGTATTTTTAATTTCAGTCAGCTAAACTGGAAAATTCTAACAACCACGTGAAGTTTTTGAAGCTTAGACCCGGAGCCATTTGTGGCTCATGATTTTGTGCAGCCCTCCAACTGCAGATGGATATTTTTAATTTGTAATCAGGTTAAAATTATTACCAAAATAATGTTATTACAAAGGAAATGTGAAGTACAACACAAAGTATTTGTCTTTTGAACAAAAGGTCAAACCAAGACACTTTCTTTTTGTTTTCTGAGATAAGTCAATACATTTCTGAGTTTTTTTTAGCCAAAATTTACTCTGCCTTTTTTATTGTTGTTCATATCTACAATGAAAACAAAGAGTAGTAAATTTCTGCCAAATTTAGAGAGTAATCTCTTTCTATAAAAAACAAGGAAATGTCTGATTCCAAAAGCCAAAATTTGTGAGACAAAATCATAGAAATGTCAAGATTAATGTTAGAATTTTTCAGGGTTTTTTGTAGAAAATCTCTGAGTTTGAAAAGTTGAAAATTTGCTAACAAAATCTAATTTCTGGATTAATCAGACATTTTCTACTAAAACTTGGAAATTTATTAATTTCAAATGGCAAAAAATTTCCTTTGAAACTCAGAAATTTCCACGTTTTTTTCTAGTAAAATTCTGAGATTTTAAGTACTTTATTTGCTTGATTTGCCAGGGTTTTTTTTCGTTTTTTTTTTTTACCCCTGACTACTTTTGAGTCAACAATTTTGGCCTCTGAGACAAAAAGTTTTTTACAGTTTGGCTTAGACCAAATTGTTAAACAGCAGTAAAGTAAATGTGTTAGCATGAAGGTCCAGTTGGGGTTAATTGTCGTGGAAAACTGCAAAACAATACTTATGAATTCGGAGAAACAAGCTGAGTGTTTCTGTAACAATAACAGAAGTAAAAGTTGATGTGTTATGCCTGCTTGAGCAGGTCAAGGTCGTTGTTGGTAGAGTATTAGGAGAGTTGACACTGCAGGCCTCAACATGTTTTGCCAAACTACACACTCCTTCCTTTCTTCCTTCCTTTCTTTTCTTTCTAATTTTGGGTTTGCTTCATCACACTGCCTGACTCAGACACTAACTGAGGAGTTCATGTCTATTTTGCTCTCCAAGTTTAATTTATTGACTGAAATTTTAAGTAGTGAAACAATCATCTAGCTAGAGATCCTCCATCTGTTTGGTGATTGATGGAATAATTACTAAACAATCAGATTTTTTTAACCTGTCTATTAAATAAATCAACTCAGAACTCAATGGGAAACTATTTTGGTCTGTTTCCTTTTGTTCTGTTCTTATAGCTGGACTGAAAAAGAAGCAATCAGTACCAAAAACTGTAAGGAGGAGACGGATACTCTGACAGTAAAAACAGGCTGCGGTTTTTGGCCTGCTGTGTTACTCCCATCAGAAAAGGAAAATATACTTTAGATAATCATTTCTGGATGTCAGCAGAAGGTTCATCGCTTCTGCTGAAGTTTCTTGTTCTGTGATTATGATTCAGCTCATTTTATTCACACAATAAAAGAAGCTAGCTTTTTATTCAGAAGATGAATAAAGCCTATTTATGACTAACTGCATTGGTTTCACTGCAGTGTGAAGGGCGCTGAAACGGACCCGCCTGTTGCTTTTGTTTTCAGTAACAGTGCAGTGTTTCATCAGTCCTGGGTCAAATGATCGTTTGGTAGTTATGGCTAATTTATCGGCTACCCACCAATCAGAAGCAGTTTAAAATCACTGAAACAATGCAGGCTTTGACGCCATCAGTTCCTCCATTTTGGCGGCACCAACCAACTTTGTCATTAATTAATTAAAAGATTGCAACATGGTTTCCATTTTGACTCAGTTTGCAGAACTAAGTAAAAAACTTTCCTGGTAAAGAATGAAACCTGGTTGTTTTACCTTCTTTCACTCTTTACAGCAGGGGTGTTCAAAGTGCGGCACGGGGGCCATTTGTGGCCCTTGGACTGATTTTGTACCGAACTGCAGTTCAACAGATGCAGATGGAGATTTTTAATTTGTACAATAGAAAGTATTCGTCTTTTTATAGCCAAGTCTTAACAAAAGGTAACACCAAGTTTATCCAAAGACTTTCACTGAAAAGCCAACTTTGCTGAACCCAGTTCAGCTTTTATTCTTTCTTAAATGTGGCTAAATATAGCAAGCATTTTAAAAGAAAGTGAACAAAAAAATTTATACATATATATATATATATATACTGTATATATATATATATATATATATATATATATATATATATGATACTGCTAAAAAAATACACTTTCTGACTTGGAAGTGAAGCGACTTCAGCACTTTTGCAGCCTGTTGAGACGAGTTGTTTTCGGTTCTGTAGCCGGCCCGTTAACAATCCCCCCAGGCTGCTTAGGACCGCCTGTCAGTCCAGCACGGGTCAGTTGATAAACGAGTCAGGGGTGGGAATGTTGGTGCCATGCAGAGGACCAGAGGCACAGCGTGTGTGTGTGTGTGTGTGTGGGCTGGAGTTTTAGTTGCAGCAAAGGGTCACAGAGGGAGGTAATGGGAGGAGTGGTGTGCGTGTGTGTGTGTGTGTGTGTGTGTGTGTGTGTGTGTGTGTGCGTGTGTGTGTGCGCGTGTGTGTGTAAAAAAGAGAGGAATGCGGAACCCCTGGCAGAGCAGAGGATGGCCATGTGTTCCTGAGCAGCCTGCCCAGAAGCACATCCAGGCAGGAAATGAGACTACACACTCTCACACACACACACCCCTTCTCTCTCTCTGTCTCTCTCTCTCTCTCTTCCTTACACACAGAGAGAAACACACACACACCTTGTTGAAGCAAGCAGACAGACAGAAGTGAACAGAAAGAGAACACACTCCTTCCTCTGTTAAAGACAAACCAGTAGGCTAATAGCTTCTTACTTCTGCTTTCTGGGAAATCTTTTCTGTTGGAGCTCGACATGACTGCACTCGGATATGATTTTGGATTATTTGGTGTATGAACTTTCACCCCTCCTTGTTGTGGATAATATGCTTCATATCAGAGGGAACACAGAGAGCTGGACCCATAGTGTTTCTGTTGCTGGTTGGTAACTTTGAAATATTTGCGTTTCTTTCTTTATCTGTTTTTCTTTCTTTATACGTTCTTTAGCCCAGCATGTTTCATTTCCTGTCTGCCATCATTCAAACTGCTGGGAAGCCAGGAAACTCCCTGCAGTACACTTGCAGGAAAACTTAAAACCGCCGGGCCGCTTAAAAACTCACCACCAACTCTTGTGTTTTGTCTTTCTTTATCTGCACTGAATCAGAACCAGAACCAACCGTCTCAGAGACAGTTTTTACCCGACAGCAATAACAAAACTAGATGCAATCAAAAACAACCATTAATCATCATGAATGATGTATGTGAGAATGTGGCTGTTCTTATTTATTAGTTTTTGGGGTTTTTTTACCAGTTATTTGTTATTTCTTACATTGTGTGTGAATTGTTAGACAGTTATTTTTTGTTTTTAAGCATATTCACTGACTGATGGCACCTTTTAAATTTCGTTGTTCTTGTGACAATGACAATAAAGATTTATCTTATCTTATCTTATCAGCAAGAGAAGTAGTTCTCCTTTTTCTGTGCCACCTTACAACCAGCAGTAAACACATTTGTGTTTGCGCCGTTGGCCTTTAGTTGGCAGCTACTGTTAGTGAAGTGTTGATGAAAAATGGGAACTAGGCCAGTTTCTATCAGGAACGTATCTGGTTAACCGTTTTTTTATAGACAGCTGCAGTAAATTAAAAACAAGAGCAAAAGTATAGAATGGTTACTCATACCCCTTGGATTTTTTCCATGTTTTATGTTACAACCAAAAACCTAAAGCACCAGGTATCAAAAAGCAAACTGCTGTAGAAAGAACCAATGTGAATCAATCAATCAATCAATCAATCAATCAATCAATCAGGTTTTAAACAACAAGGCAGTTTAAAGTGCTTTGCATCATAAAAACAAAAATTCAACCATTGAAACATCACATTTTACTCAAAATGTTGGTTAGCGTTTCAGTTATTATGGCATTTAGATGGCAAACATGTAGAAGAAATTTCTCTGGTTAATGAGACAAACACTAATTCTGCTGACCATCATGACGATGTCCAAAGTAAAACACGGTGGTGACGGCATCATGCTGTGAGAATGCAGTAGCAAGCTTTAAAACTGATTTCCACAGACAGTTTCCACTGAGCTTGAACATTTATTTTGCAATAATTTCACTCTCTAGTTGTATAAACCTGATATTTTTGCTTCCTTTGTTTTACTTTTGTCTCCTTAGACAGACTAAAGTTTTTGTTTGTGACAAAAGAGAATGTGAAAAAGTATATGGTACTTTTGCAACTGTGCATTTCACTGTTTCACTTCCTAAAACTCCCAGTTTTTATCTGAATCTTGGTTTCATTTAAATTTGCTTTTTGACAACTTAATAGCAATCATAGCGAGAAAATGTACAGAAGTCTGCAGTGAAACCTGGACTTGTTTCGGGGTTGAGAAGCAGCTGTTGGCGCGTTTCCTTCAGTGTCCTGATGGTCTCTTTAAAACAAAATGGCTGCCAGTTTGTCTGTGTTAAAAACAGGCACTGAAGAGCAGAACCCACTCATTACTCCAGGGTGTCGAAACTTTTAGCCATGCGGGTAAAAATTGTTGACTCAAAAGTAGCCGCCAGCCACAAAAGCAACTCAAAATCAAGCAAATGAAGTTATCTGATATTTAATACATTTCTGCCAAAATCTTTTTTTTTTTACAAAAGTTGGAAATTTTCTAGAAAATTTGACATTTGAAAATCAGAAATATCTATGTTTTTTGTGGAAGTGATCTATTATTAATCTAAAAATTTCAGTTTTTTGTAGCAAATTTTTGACTTTTCAAACTTATTTTGTAGAAAATTTCTGAAAATCTCAAGAATTTTTGTTTTTTGAGGAGTTTTTTGGTAGAAATGTGCTACTTTTTAAAATGTATAAGTTTTTTTCCCTGAAATAGCCCTAATTTTCTTTTTTGCATGTTTGCTATATTGAAAGAAAGACAGTCTTCAGTGTTTTTTGGGGATCAAATACATTTATTTTCAGTAATAAGAACATGATTTGGGGCACTTTCTTTCAAAATGCTTGCTGTATTTAGTCAAGTTTAAGAAAGAATAAAAGCCGATTTGGTGCAGAAAAGTTGGGTTTTCAGTGAAAGTCTTTGGATAAACTTGGTGTTACTTTTTGTTCAAACTTGGTCATAAAAATGACGAATACTTTGTGTTGTACAAATTAAAAGTCTGTGTGTCCTGCACTTTGGTTGCTACATTAAATTAGGACAAACTCACATAGCACTTTAGCCCTGCTGTGTTGACAAAGTAACAGTAGTTTCGGTCACTTTGGGACATTTTAAATGCTCAGAATTTGAAGAATGTGGATCGTTCACTGATAACAGTTTAGCATGAAGAAAATGTTGTTCTCATTCATTTCAGTGAACAGGTTTAACCAGACGGCTGAACAGACATGCAGGCCTTTTCGTAAAACAACAAAGAGTTTAAACTTCGTTCTACTTTACTGAGTAAAGTTTGAGGCAAAAGTGGATATTAACGTTTATAATTCACATATTGTGGTTTTAATAAGAAAAATACGACTTATTAGACTAATTTCTCTTCTTTTGAGTGACAAAGGTAGGTTGCACTGCATAGTTTCAGCAGAGTTGGGAACCAATGTGAAATTCCTCAACACCATTAGCCACAATGGAGCTCCAGTGCAATTGATTTATAATCAACAAGTGAATTTATTTTAGAGATTTAAGTACTCACTGACTGATGTTTCAAGCACTTATCTCTGTTCATTTTGATGGTTTTGACTTTCAGCTGATGAAAACTCAAAATGTCGTCTTAAACCTGGAAGATTTCATAACATTAATGAAAAGCCAAGATGTCAGATGCTCCGACACGCTCTACCAGGAGAGTAAACCACTTACTGCACTTATGTTAAAAATAGTTAACTGGCAGCAAAAATGTGTACAAATAAGGTTGCACTTTTTTCCCCCAAAAAAGAAGATTTATTGTGGATGCAAAACTTGAAAGGGATTTTAACAACAGTAAATTATGGCCATTGTAGATATAAAAAAGGCAGAGTAAAAATTTTGTGCTTCATCTCGGAAAATATCTAGAAAAATACAAAAAGTAAAAAAATATATTAACTTTTGGAATTTGAAACTCAAACTTCCATGTTTTTTTAGTTTTAGAAAATGTATGAGATTAACCTTAAGATTTCTGAGTTTTTTGCTGGAAAATGTTTTTTTCTCTACAATGGCCCTCAGACGCCATAATGGATTTTGCACATTTGATGTCTTAACAAAGAGACATCTAGCTTTCAGTTTCTTTTGGGCTAAATTAAATAAATGTATTCTTATCCAATAATAATAACAGGATTTGGGTCACTGTGTTTCAAACACTTGCTACGTTTAGCCAAGTTTAGTGGAGTGTAAAAGCTTCTTCGGCTGCAGAAAACGTGGCTTTTCAGTAAAAGACTTTGGATAAACTTGGCTTTAAACTTTGTTTTAAAAAATACTTTACAAGAAAAGTATGTTAATGTTTTTTATTATTCATCTTATGGGATCTGCATTTGAGATTTTTGTTAGTTGTAAGCCATCATCATCCAAATAAACAGACATATTTATTGTAGATCCAAAACCTGGAAGGAAGTTTTACAACGGCCTCATACGGCCGCTGTAGATGGAAAACGGGAGTAAATTTCTGCCAAAAACTCAGAAAATTTGTGATTAATGTCAGAAATGGTCTAGAAAACATTGAAATTTTTATTAGAAAATCAGAAATCTCAAGTGTTTTCGTAAAAATCTTCTGTTATTAATCTAAACATTTCAGATCTTTTTAGCATATTTTTGACTTTTCAAACTCAAACATTTCCAAGTATTGTGTAAATAAATTCTGACAATCTCAAGATTTCAAATCTTCAATTTTTAGAGCTCAGAAAATTCTTCTTTTTTGGCAGAAATTCACTACGTTTTAAATTAATTACTTATTTTCAGTTTTTTTCATTGCTATAATAAAAGAAAGACTGTTTTCAGTTTCTTCTGGGCTTAACTGAATACATTTTTCAGTAATAAGAACATATTTTGGGTAACTTTCTCTCAAAACGCTAGCTATAGTTAGCAAAGCTTAAGAAAGAATAAAAGCTGATTTGGTGCAGAAAATGTGCACCGTTTGGCGCATTTAGTGGTGTTCATAATATGCACAATTTAGAAAGAGAATAAAGGTTTCAGCTCGGGCGGATGATGCTACATAAAAGACAGAAAAACAGAGAAAATGTGTAAATAAACCAACAAAACATATTTTCATTTTCATCTGTTTGGAAAAGTTGTTGTTTAATAATAATGTCTGAGATTTGGTAGACACATTGGTGGTGGCCCCAGGCTTTAGTGTGTGTGTGTTGTGTGTGTCGGTGGGTGTTTGTGTGTGTGTGTTGTGTGTGTGTGTGGCCGCAGTGACTCGCTGGCTGTCATGGTTTGTTGCCCAAAGCCCGGCAGCTGCCACTGGACCAAATCTGAACCTGTTCCTCCGTCTGCCAGCAGCTTGTTTCTTCAGGGAGGGAAGGGAGGCAAATCCTCACCTGCTGAAAAGCGACACAGACAAATTCTCACCGATGGGGCAGATTTTCGTCTCCCAGATGATGATTGATAAAATGGTAGTCGCAGTGATGTTGATTGATTTTGAAATTGGCTTGAAGAACAAAATATTCCTTGCAAACCGTCAGGTCAGGTTCTTTGACAGTCGGTCAAAATTTGCAACTTGGCTTGAATATTTTCAAAGTAGAGTGAAAGAAATATTTGTTTTTTATATTTGATGAAAATAGCTAAAACGCAGTGCTAGCTGCCAAATGTCCATAAATGATGGCGCAAAGACAGATTTTACATAAAATAAAAATTATGGACAAACTCAACCCTTTTCTTCATGAGAATAATATAGAAAAACTTGCCTTTAGTCAGAGGCATCTTCCAATTCGCTGTAATACAGACTGCTACAGAAGAGCCATTTATAATAAGAAAAAAGTTACTTATTTGAAGTAGTTTAAGTTACTTTTTTAAGTTAACTTTTGCTTTAATATACATTTTACTAAACAAAGACCTGAGCAAGCCACATAAATCTTTTTTTAATCTCAATAATGTCAGGTTGTGTTAGCATCCAAAAACATTACGCTGTTTAAACTTCAACTTACTAAATTGAGCAAACAAAAACTGTTTGTGCTTTAATGTTTTGTCATCAAAATAACCTAAAAGAGAAACTTTGTGTCCTTTTCCTGTGTGTCATTCAGTGGATGAAGTTTTAAATTGTGATTTTTTTCATGTTGCTTAAGGCTAAAGTTTGGCGATTTTCTGGCTTTAGACGTTCATCCACAAACAGATTTAGACAAGCTGACGGGAGACGAGTGTCACGTTTCAGTTCAGGCATCGCAGTAGCTTTGGTTTGGGGGCAAACACACACACACACACAAACACACACCCCATCTGTTTGTCACTAGTATTTGGCTTTAAGGTGTTTATTCTTCTACCGCCATGGGCATGCAGTAACTTGAGGAAAAATGAGAAATGATTGAGCAAACAGCGGTTACACACCAAGTAAAGAAGCCTGGAAATTGCAGCTCTGCAGGGTTTCCCTCTATTGTAGCTGGCTGTATTTCTCCTGTGCTTCTGTCTCATCCACACACAGAGAGACAGAAACTGAAGAGACTGCCTTGGCAGGCTTTGTTTAGGCCAGACAGGATCCAGGCGACTCGCCTCACTGGAGGGTAGAGATCAGTCAGAGTTGGGCCGACCTTCTGCCTGAGAGCTTTGAATTCTTCCTGGCTACTGAATTTGGATGGTTTTACACCTTTTCCCCATAATTTTTTTAAAAAAATAGGCTTTATAAGTCTTTTTCAATATATATAATGACAATTAATTCCAATGTCGCAAAACCCAAATCAGCATAGAGACAGACTAGTCTCCTGTGTTTTTTTCTTGATCAACTCTGATCTATTATTAACAGATCAAACTGAATTTTATTATTATTAGCCAAACAAAATTGGCTTTTAGGAGGCCTAAACTTATTCAAAATGTCACCAAACTGCACAAAATTTTCGTAAAAGTCGCACATTAGCATTAACCTAAATTCGGTAAAGCTGTAGAACTCCATTGGACCTACAGAAAACTCTCCTGCATCAATGCTCCGTATCAAACAGGAAGTCGGCCATCTTGGGAGGCGAGAAGCAGCTGATTGCTCTTCACGCATCCCCAAGATAAAAGGGCTAACGACTGGCAGCAAAGGAAAAAACGCTCATTTTAAAGCTGCAGGATGTAACTTAGAAAAACAAAATGATTTTTACATATTAATGTAAAGATTTACAAATATTTAACTTAATTAAAAAGTGTATTTATTTAACAAAGTAATATTAAATTATTTTTAATTAAATATTAATCTAATATTCTTGATCAAACAAAATTTTAATGTAATTAAAAACAATTTAAATTTTTTTTGTTTCATTAAAATTAAAAATGTTATTTATTAAAAGGATAAAAACAAGATAATAATTAGTTGGTGTGTCAGAGGCAGCAGAGCATCGATATGGGCCTCACTTAGGTCAAAGGTCAGCTTCCTAAAGCTTTACATTCAGCTGTAGCGACGCGTAGTGGAGACTGATTTCTTTATTCCTCCTTTATTGTGACGCTTTAGTTATTGTGTTTAAGTAAAACGCCTCTCTTAGTTCAGGATTTTTCTGTAATTATCCGTTTTAATGAGGACAGATTTGTCTTTGAACCAAGATCGTGACTTTGAGCAAAGTCTCTGCTGTTCAGAAGCTGCAGGATGAGAAAAAATGTTGTTTTTCAACTCAGAATGAAAGAGAATAAAAAACGAGATGCGGCAAAAGGGAACAAAAGCCAGAAATATAATGGGAGAAGGGAGACGTCTAGTGGATTCAGTGTTTCCAAAGAAGAGTAATTTAAAGAGATTTTAGTCAGTTGGACTGGAAACGATGATCACCAGTAGGAAGGTCAAAGAGAAAAGCAGAAGTATGAAACGCAGAGATTCGTTGACTTATCTTTAACAGTTTAGTTAAGCATTAAGAGATCTGACATGAGTTTCTATGATGAGATCCAAACCATAAGCGATGCTGAATCAGTGCTTTTCCAATCCCAGAGGAGCGAAATACACAGTGAAGAGACATGATCAGCTTTCAATCTGCACGTTTTTATATGAAGCAGATTAAAAATGGCTGCATTCGGGGCGTGCTGTGGTGGCGCAGGGGGTTAGCACGCCCCACGTTTGGAGGCCTTAGTCCTCGACTTGGATGTCGCGGGTTCGACTCCCGGTCCCGACGACCTTTACCACATGTCCTCCCCCCTCTCCTCACCCTCCTTCCTGTCTGCCTACTGTGGAAAAAATACGAGCCACTAGCGCCGCAAAAACTCTTCGGAGAAAAAAAAAAAAAATGTCTGCATTCACTGTTTTTCTCTGTTAGCATAAATGAATAGCAGACATTCACTTCCTTTTTCTGAGAAAAGACTAAAACTGTGTCTTGCTGTAAAACTAGGGTTCTGGTGGATCTATAAGCATTTGCGTGGTCTTAAAAAGGTCAAACTTTGTTTTCATACGATGTATTTTTGAAATAATTGATTTGGAAAGACTGGTTGGTGGGATGCGTTTTCTGGTGTACAATGCAAAGGAATTCATGCACTCTTAATTTGTACAAAACAGTTCGATGTTGGATTGTTTTTTATATTTTGTTTTGGCAGTAGATCTCTGAATGAGTCTTATATTTATGCATGTCCTTATCTGGCTTATTCTGCCTGTTTGGTCTTTTTCCAGACTTCTTGTCTGCTGTTGGTCACACGCAATACTAAATGTTCTCCATAAATGTCCTTAATTCACATTCCTTTTGCAGCAAGCATGCATAACATAAAACCATAAGAATGGCAACAAGGCGACAATACAATAAATTCATTTCATCTTTTTCAGTACGACTTGGTTTCAAAAATGACAACAGAATCTAAAACCTGGTCTAATTTCCCCCTCAGCTGTTGGAGTTGTTGTTAAATCTGAGCGCAGATAAACCAGGAATGTCAAACGCAGTTTTGTTTTGATCTGTATTAAAAATCTGAATGACCTTAAAAGGCCGGTTGTGCCAGAATATATTCATAAAATCAATTAAACTGTTAAAATGTCAATAAATAGCTGTTCCTCCAGAATTTTGTAATTTTTTTTTTTTTTTCCGACACGTGTGCACTTTGAAGTGAGATGCTCGACATTTTTCTCTAGAAACGTCGGACCGTTTTTACAGATTTGTGAAAGACTTGAGGGACTTATTGATGTAATTTGGGCCACATAAATACCTACGGCGGACTAGATTTGGCCCCTGGGCCTTGAGTTTGACACAGCACATGTATTTACTCCCAGCAGATGCACCATCTTTAGTAAAAGATATTCAGCAGATATATATCAGGATCATTTTTTGCTTAAAGCCGCCTCAGCGTAATGATTTGGTAATTACGGTAATTTAAGGGCCCTAATGTCGGCGCAGGTCTGTGGGTGGGCGCCTGGGACTGAACGCATCTGGCCTCTGGTCAGTGTGAGCAGATTGTCTGAGATCTGGTTTTATTTTATACTTATGTATTTCTGTGTGTCTCTGTTCTCTGCAGTTTTGGCAAGCAGCTGGGGGGCAGGCGAGGCTGTGAATGCATCACTTTGGAGCCATCAGAAATGATTGTGGTGAGTATCGATGCCGCTCGCTCTCTTTCATCCCTCCTGTCTGGCTCTTTGATATCCGTCCGGTTTTTCATCTTTATTTGATGTTTGCATTTTTTTTCTCTCCAATCCTTCTGTTTTATCTCTCTCTTTTTTCCCTCCATCTGCCTCCCCCATCTTGCTAAAATATATAAGGATAGTGGTTCACGTTTTTAGACTGTTGTTGTTGAAATATGCTTGTATAGATTCACAGTTTGGAGGCTTTCCTGTCAGATCTACTGCATTTAGTTGTGTCTACTGTCTTCTGCTGTTTAAGTCAAATAAATTTAGCAAGTTTTAACCCAAATGTGTGAGTTTATGAAAGATAAACTTACAGCAGTAAGTTGTTTTAACTTTTTATTAATTTTGTCAAATATCCAAGAGTTAAATAAGCTACAGTTTTTAGATTAGTGCTTAAAAAACTGCAAGAAGAAAACGACAGGAGTGGGAATTATTTCCCAGAATGCTTAGCTTCCATTAAAAACTCATTTGAAATTGTCCTTTAACAGTCAGAACAAAGAACTCTGTGATGTTTGAAAGTAAATGGACTTTTAGGAAGTCTTTGTTTATGTTATGTCTGAGGATTAAGTCATGGGAAACATGATGAAACTGTTCTAATTATGAGGTGGGCCATCATTCTGTTTACTTAAATCTGAGGTAATCATTTGCAACATTTTCATTGTCCCTCTTACTTCCCTGCTGCTTTATTACATAAAACTCAGTTTGTGTGTACTGGGAAAACTCCCCTCGCTTACTGGAAAACACACTTTCACTGAAAATGAAACAAATAGAACTAGAATATCTGAATATCACAGACTTGGACAATTTTAGCCAAATGTTTCAAAAACATTGTGAGTTTAATATTTAGTACCAAAGACACAGCTTGAGATGTTCAGAAATACGCTTAACCAGCACTCTGTAAAAGATTTTTAGCATAAAAAGAAAACATCACCTGACTAATTACACTTAAATACAGAAAGTAATAAAGAATCTGGTTGAAATAAACCAAATAATTAACCCATTGTACATTAAAGTTGAATAAATCTACTCATCTTAAATGTTTAAAGCTGCAATAATGAACTTTTATAAAGATTTTTTTTTATATTTATTAAAACCATCACCATTTTGTGACAGTTTACGAGGCAGATAGTTATGAAAAGCTGCTATAGCCATCTGAAAAAATGCACCAAAGACAACAAATTAGAGCCAGGAGGCGGGTCTTAGCACTGTCAATCATCCTCTTGTATGCGCTGTTTAAAGTGCTAATCACGGAGAAACATACAGGAAAACCGTTTATCCAGCAGCAAAACGTAGAATTTTGTCTTAAATGCATTTATTTTCCATATATATTTTATTTCCCTCCAATATTTTCCCAGATTTTTTTTGCTAATATAAAAGCAAATCTTCTTTTTAAAAACGCTCAACACCAAAATGTGTCATGGACTCAGTGTTTTGACTTTCAGCTTTCAGGTTCAATTAAATTAGATTGTCAAATAAAATCGCATTATTAAAAAAATCTGGCAGTGTTACCGTAAACGAGGCCATATGTTACACCGTTATCGAGAACTCGGCTAAATAGAAAGAGAAACATTTTTCACCTGCTCACATAAAAAACAGAAACACTTCATGTAAAGACCTGGGAGAGAAAAACTCAAGTTGAAAGCAGAGTTTTGTTTTTACCTTCGGTTGACCTTTCACTGCATTTACCCCACGACCCTTTGCCAGCCATCCATCCATCCATCCATCCATCCATCCAGTCGCAGGTCACCGCTGCTGTCAAATGACAACAAATCATAGAGACTGATTAGTGGGAATAAAAGTTGCTGCTTTGTCGAAGAGCCTTGAGGCTTTTTCAAACCAAAACCAGCCTTGAAGGCTCACCTTGATCCACAGATGCCAGGAACCCGACATTCCTTGGAATGTCTCATTATTGAGAGCGTTTTATAGGAGAGAGGTTGCTCTTTCAGCAACATATTTAATCTGAAACGACCCCCCAGGGTGCATTCAGAGACTGTTGGAGCTGTAAAAACAGCAGCAGTGGTGCTGACTGCATCACTGAGGGGATTTATGGGCAGAACACAAAAATGAGCTCAATTAAAAAAGAAATATTATTTGGGAATAAAATTACTCTTTTCTTCTTCCTTTTCTTGTATTACAAGGAAAATTTATCCAAATCCTCGTCTTGTTCATCGTTTTTTAATGTTTTCATGAACAAATAACTACAATCAAACAGAAGTTACGACTCCTGTAGCAAACTGTAAAAAACTAGATTTTATTTAATAAAAATGCTTCATTTCAAGTTTTTATGCATCACTTTAACATTATTTTAAGAAATGTACTAATGTTTGTTGTTTTGAAAGAGTTTCTTTTGGGTTTAACTGAATAAATTAATTTATTAATTAATAAAAGGATTTGCGTCTCTTTCTTTCAAACCGTTTAAGTTTAAGAAAGAATAAAAGCTGATTTGGATGCAGCTTTTCAGTGACAGTCTCTGGACTTAGAACCATTATTTTAGGCGGGTCTGAAGTAACTGGTTAAAACCCAGTGATAAATGGGACCAGTACTAATATTAGTGTATTGTCTTTCTCTGTAATGATGAAAGGTTAGAAATGTGTCGCCGATCACAGCGGATCGTCTCAAACGCTGCCTGAATGTCTGACTGGTGAAGGCCTCGTTGTGCCCACCCACCTCCACTGGTCCCATGGTCTTGAAAAATTACCACATTTCCTGCTTCCTCTGAAAACTCACAAAAATAAAACGTTATGTGACGAGCTTCACGTCGACTCATCTTCTGGTTTACATTCCTGCTCTATCTGATCTGTGCATCACCTCGTGTTTTTTCCTCTTCAGTTGTACTTTCGTCCATTTCCCGGCTCACAAACCCAGACGTAGTGAGCGCCTGTGAATGTAACTCCTGTCTATCATGTGACCAGAGTCATGACAAGAGCCACAGATCACATTCCCTCGTCTATTCCCATGGCCCCAATTAACTGATTGGCCGCAGTGCGGTGTGACTCTGCTGCAGCCCCCTGCTTTTCTCTTGTGCATGGAAAGAAGAATGCTCATGCATGCCTCTTTTTGTGAGCTTCCTTTATTTCCTCTTTCTCAGGAAGCAGAAATGATAATATTCAATACCTGGTGCTTTTGTTTCGTGCAAGTCTAAACTCAGAGGATTATCTGAGCCACTGCAGAAGTTCGTCTTCATTTTATCTAAATAAAAACACGACATAACTCGTTCAGAGAAAAGTTATCCCAAGTTCGCTTTTGGAACCAGAAGTGCTTGTGATTGAAATCTGACGGAAACTTTAACTTCTACTATTTATTATTGTTATTTCTACTTTTAGTAACAAGGTTGATGAAAGCTGATTTCACCTCAAATTTAACTCAGTTATGCCTTTAAAGATTTTTAAAATTCATTTGTTTTTCATGAAAACAGAAGGAATATTGATATTTTAGCCCTCCTGTTTGCCTGTTGTGGGCCGTCATGAGTTTTTATGTACAAGATGTCTGTCAATTCACATGATTAACCCGAGTATAGTACACTGAGGTTGCTAACAAAGGCACTGCTTCATTCAGTCTTGGCTCTGGTTTTAAATCTCCTCAACACAGTTTGACCTTAATGAAGAAAATCAGAGTCCTGAAGTCACATTTATGCTTCTTATCAGGTGTTTTATGCATTTCTTTAAGCAAAACAAAGCATATCATTTACCAGTAATGATAATTAATGGTTCTTGGACACAAAAAAGCAAATTACAAAGCAACAAATAAGTAAAATAATTAATTTGTGGACAGCAGCAGCTGTGAGAGAAAGTGGTAATTCACCCAGTTTTTCTCCATATATTGCAAAATTAATGTTCAAGCTATTTTAAAACAATAAACTATTAGAGTAAACAAAACAGAATGTAAAAAAGAAAAAAGTAAGTGAAAAATAACGTTAAAAAATCAAAGCAGTATTGTTCAATAGGTTCTGTAACATGATTTCCTGATAAACAATGTGGTTTTAACTGACATAATAAGGCTATTGAGTTACCGTTATGCAACGGAGAACGAAAACAAATTCTTCCTTCAACAAACTGACCAGCACAAAACGCCTGTGAGACTGAATTGTATGGCCGGATTCTGTGTACTGCGCTGTTTTTTCTGCCTGCTGAGGATATTTGTGTATTTACGGCTTCCTGGAGGAAACTGTGGGCTGACTTTATGCTCTGCGTGTGTCGAAGCGCGACAGAGTGAGCAAGAAGACGTGTGAGTAAGTTTGTCACTATGCATCTGGTTGAGCTGCTAAACTCCTCGCTGAAACCTTTGGAGTGATTTATTTGGTTTTTCAACCTTTCCTGGATGATTTCTCGGCGAAGGATTTTGGATTTAAACTTTTTGACACCTCGGCGCAACTGTTTTGGTTTTTCCCCCTCCCCTGTGGTGTTTCCTGCTTTTATGTGTTTTTCTGATCCCGTCCTTGAATCCGGATGAGTGTGCTGCGCTGGCACCGGCTCTCTGCGCTCTGGAGGAACTGGATGTTCAACCAGGAGCCAGCAGAAGAGCAGGGCCAGATTCCTGAAGCTCCGGGAGACGAAGAGGAACCGCAGCAGAAAGAACTCAGCAAGTTCCCAGATTCCAGCCCGGATTGTTTGAATCTAATGGGAGCTGACACCCAAGACTCGGAATACGAGGAACAGAATCTGGATTTTATAAATCAGAATGTTGTCCAAAAGGTCCGGAGGTCTGAACTGCTGAAGCGGAGCTGCTCCGAGCCGTGCCCTCAGGCGTCGAACCACGTGGATCGGTCAAACAGCTGTGGCTCCGAGGCTGAGAGTTGTGAACTTACGTTACAGGTGGATAACGGCACCGAGGGGGACGACAGCTTCCTGCAGAGAGATGGGCCCCAGCGGCGCTCCAGGCGGCGCTTCAGGAGGGTCAACCCGAAAGGAGAGCGGGAACTTATCACCGATGGCCAAGAACCCGCCAGCTACAACAACACGGTAAGACGACGCTACTACTGATTGGTTTGTTCAGCAACCTTTAAAGATTTAAAGATCTTTAAAGGTCCGGTTTAGTCGCATTACGTCTATTGGAAACTTATACTTGGTTGTTTTGGACCATCAGTGTATTTGTATGAAAATATATTAAACACTTGTCACCAACTAAAGAGCAACCGGACTGTTGCAATAAGCAACAAATCAATTAATCGCATGAGAAACTAAAGCAAGCTCAATCATTTCCGTTTCCGTGTCTTATCCTCTTTCTCTTTTCTCACCAAGACGTTTTGTTTTTGTAGTTTTCAGACATTCCTGTTGTATATTTACTGCCATGTTTTGCTACATTTCTTCTGCATCAGCTTCATGTTTTTCCATTTGCATGGTTTGTTGTTTTTCTGTTTTCTCTCTTTCTACCAAAAACAGAATGATAAAAGGTTTTGGTGCTTTGGCCTCAACGTTCCCCTCTGTTGAAGGATAATTCTGTTTACAAAGACTTTATTTGTTGTTTCAGTTGTTTTGTGTAAATATTTTGGATGTTTAAATCTTAAATGAATTTCACTGCAAAAGCACAAAATGTTACCAGCAATTTTGGTCTATTTTCCAATGAAAACACCTTATTACACTTGAAATAAGATTACATACAAATAACTTTTCAGCAAGAAATTGGAGCTTGTTTTAAGTCAATAATTCCTTAAAATTGCAGAAAAAGTTTTACTTCCACTGGCAGATTATTTTCACTTATAACAAAACATTTTCCCATATCATCTGCCATTCGAACAAGCAGTTTTTTAAATCAATATTAAGAAATTATTGCTTGAAAACAAGCTGAAAAGTCAGTTAAAAGTTATTTTTGTCCAATCTTAAGAAACTGGACCAGAAATACTTGGTAACGACAATATGTTATCGCGGTAACTTCTGGGACAAAATGTGTTATTGTGACAGGCCTAGCTGCAGTGCTACTACGCCTTATTGTTATTTTCTGACTGACGTTTGAGTCACTTCTACACGCTGAAGATTTAAACGTTTCTCTGCAGAGTGGTTAACTCTGGTGGCTATGTTTGCTCTTTGACCGTTTCGGCATTGAGACTGCGTACAGTCATGTGCGCCCCAGCGACGTTCCCTCCCTCTGATAGGATCACCGGGTTCAGCGTTGTGTCAGTTACAGTTGTAGCTAATCATATGGAGACACACAAGCAGCTGCAGGCTGCTGCACTGCGTTGGCGCGCACACCTTGGGCTCCTCGGGGGCCTGCAAAGGGCCGTAATGGAGAGTTTAAACGAGTCCTCTGTCGACCCTAGAGTCTCCTGGTGATTGTTCTACCTTTTAAAATTATGTATAAAGTTCTCAGATACCAGAATACCATCACACCCATCTTTAAAAAGCACCCCCCTTCAACCATTTTATATTTCTTCACTTTGAGGTCACAAACTCATTGTATTTTATTGGGATTTTCTTTGACAAACACAACCATCTAAACCAGATTCAGTTTCATTGTATCAAGAAACTGAATGTTCTTAATGGGCTGGTTGTGCCAGAATATATTAATAAAACCCATTAAACTGTTAAAATATTAATAAATAGCAGTTCCTCCAGGAGTTTGGGATTGTTTTGTGGTCTTTGTGATCAAAATCACATATTTTGTGATGCTAATTTGGAAATATTTGTAAGGATTTTTTACGATATTTGCGCTATGATGTTAAATGTGACTTTGTTGGATCTTTGTCATGTAAACAGGGCCTAAGGTCTAACTTGTTCTTTATTAATGCTTAAAAATAAAAAACAACGGCGTGGAGTGGAAACTGTGGATAAAAAAGGAACCAGTTTGGTAGTATTTCAGATATTTAAAACAAAAAACTAATCAATTATCATTTATATCGACTAATACGTTTTTCAGCCACCAGCTAGTAAAAACGTTATAAAGCAGCCCTTTAAAGCCGTTTATCCTTTTCCATCTTTGCAATTGGTCTTTCACATAAAATCCCCATAAAATGAATTGATTTGATGAGATGTTAAAGTCAAACATCTCAACTTTGGACAAAAAAAAAAATCAAATCCTTTCCACTCCAATAAGCTGGCAGAGCAGAAAATCAGGACAAAATCAATGTTCTGCAAATACGTAGAATTAGAGAAGAACTTTGGGATTAAATTCAAGCTGACAGAAGAGCAGGAGGAGCTAGTAGCACATATAAAAAACTGTATCACAAGAGATTACTGAGCTGCGACATGTGTAGGGCTCTTGGCATACTTATTAAATCTCATTTCTTTTCTTTTCCCACATATTTTCTGCTGTGTTCAACCTCAGGACTATGTCAACAACAAGGTAGGAAGTAATTCAACAATATTTCGCGCGTTCATCTTGACATGTTGGGTTATTTTTCTGTTGGTTTGTGTGTGCTGATGATTGCGTAGATAGTGCCCACCTGAATCAGACACCTGTTGTTTGGAAGCAGGTCGTGTTGAGAAAAGCAGCTAGTTTTGATGTCGCCACACACATGCGCACGCCGCTGTCTACTTGCGCTGTGGGTGGCTGATAGGAATGTGGCGAACAGATGGATCATAAGATGCATGTTGGGAACCACAACATGCTGATTTACACAAGGGTTAAGGAAAACTTTGCAGGACAGAGACAGGTTTACAAGACTTTTTATTTTTCATTCTGGTTTAGGCAACAGTACAGCCACATATGCCTTAAAGTGACAGCATTAGTGAACAGTAAACACATTTTTACGATAAATTGTCCCAAACGTTTCTGCAATAAACGATAATGTTGTTGTTTTGAGACCATTTTCAAGTACTATGAAGGCAACTTTCAATTCTAATGAATTTGTTTATCTATCATTTACAATAAAATTACTATGTAGTAATATATAATGCAATGCTAGCTACAAGCTAACATAGCCTGTCATGAATGCTAAGGCTAGTTAGAACGGAGAACAATGACGGTAGATAAATTCATTTTATCTACACATAAATTCATTTTATCTACCAACGGTGGTTGTTTCTCTTCCATTAGCACATTTTGCAGCGAGTACTTGATGGTGATTGACAGTGCTAAGCCCCTCCTCTTGACTCTGATTGGTTGTTTTTGGTTCATTTCTTCAAATGACAATAGTAGCTCATGTGAAGGTGAAGATCCATTTTTTCACAGATTATTTGTCTTATTTTAAAATATCATAACATGGTGACGGTTACATATTTTTTTAATAAAAGCTACGTACTGCAGCTTTAACTGTCTTATTTTTCATAGCATAACAGATGCTTTAAAAGTACATATCACACATAAATGCATCCACTATGCAGAAGTGAAGTGTAGTTCTGGCATTAGATCAGAAGATGTTTGCAGCTCTTACTGAACCATAATAACATCAGTAATCCATTATCACTGTTCTGTTCTGCACTGCGTCTGGTGTCTCTCCGTCTCTTAATGTTTCGACTTGGAGTCAATGGAGTCTCTGACTGTATGAATTAAGAAGAACACGCACACACACACACACACACACACACACACACACACACACACCCACACACTACCACCAGTAAATCATCATCATAATCAGGAAGTCTGTGAATGATAGAAAATGTGTAAACATGTTTATAACTTGCACATTTAGCTTTTTTGTTGTTTAATTTAAGATAAAATACAGATTTTTGGACCAGTGAGGCAGAAGATCAGCAGCAGACTGCTGGGATTCAATAACGACTCGCTACACACACATACACACCCCTACATGTTGTAATAAGCAGAGAAAGGTCCTTCATTTAGATACCAGAACCCTCAGAGTGACTGTCTGTCCTGTGCTGGAGAGGATGGATAAGCAGCCATCACCTCATTTGCCTTGCGGGGGAAACCCACGCTGAGGGTTTTTCACAGCCAGACTGCTCCCCGTCACCTCTGGATCATTAATCCAGAACAGGCTCAGCCCTCTGCACACAATGCTTCAACCAAACACTGAATGAAGCCTGCGAAGAATGAGTTTGCCATACAGATTTATTGGTATTTGTATCAGGTTGTCATCTGAATAGCCTGTTGTGAGACTTGAGTTTCTGATTTTTAGCTTTTGTTTTCGGGTTGCTAAGTGTTTGTCTTGAACGAGCTTGTGGACAGTGAGGCAGTTTTCTCGGTTCTCTGAAGGAAGTGACTTTCTTTAACGTTCAGCGGAAGACACAGACGTCTGATGCAGAATTTGTGGTTTGCTACCTTCCTGTGTCAGAGGCTGAGATGTCTGACATGTTGTGTTGTTTTTCCTCCCAGAACATAATCAGGCATTTAGTTTATAGTAACGGGTAACCTGACATATCTTAGTTGGATTACCAGCGAAACCAGCTCCACTACGAGTATGAAATAACTTTGAGGTGACAGATCCTGAGATTCTTGATATTCATATTCATATTATGTTGGTATCTGATAGAATGAAACAAACGAAAGCAAATAAAAATCATCATCACACTGAACTGATGTACTCACTCCTTTTTGATATACTTCCAATTAAAATCCAGTGCAATCAGTTTTCGAAGGTCACATAATTACTAGCTACAGCTTATCTGTGTCTAATTTAATTTCACCAAACATCAGGAATACTGCAACCGTTTAAACTTAAACGACAACCTTTTGTCTTTTGATTATATGCTAACAGCGATTTGGTTTGGTTTGACGACGGACTCCAGAGGGAAACGTTTTAGAAACCCGTTCAAAACGGGTTTAAAAGTGAACCGAAAACATTTAGAAGTCAGTCCAGTTTTTACCTGTTTATTGCTGCACCTCTTCATTTGCCATTTTAAAGCAAAGAGTTGCAAAAATAGTCCACTGGATAAGAAAGTTCGCAAATTTTCACCGCCCCCTACTGGCCTGGCATGCTCACTACATCGTTTACAGTTCTATTTGTTTTTTATCTGCACAGCAGCATGTTAATATGTTGTGTCAATGCAATTATTTCTCAGGTGTTCTTAGAAATGCTGTTTAAACAGGATAGAAAAACACACCAGGCAAGAGTGTTTTGGAGGAGGGATAAGCAAAGTTGACATATAAAACAATATCCTAAAAAACAACAAAGCCTTGTTCAAATCATCATCTAAAACTGAAACGAATGTGGCAAATCTGCACACCTACCAAGTCATTTTAATCAATCAATATGCAAATCTGGCCTCTGGTCCAGTCAAAGTCCAAATCTTAATCCAGTCTCTGGATGGGAAAATTGGTTGACTGATATCTCAAAAGCATAAACCACAAAACATTTCAGATTTGTATTTATAAAAAAAACAACTTTTTTTTTTACAATCCTATCAAACAAAATGAATTTTGTTGCTGTAAAACATAGAATGTGAAAAAGTTTAAGATTTAAATAATTGATTGGTTCTAAAGCCTTACCTAATTTTTATGAAGTCATACAATGATGCTTCAACTTTTCACACTTTCACTTTAGTCAAAACAAAATGGACTCTCATGCACCAATCCTGGAGCTGTTTCTGTTTGGGATTACATTACCATGACGCTGTGTTTTGTAGCATCATTTTCTCGTTTTGATGAGCTTTTGCTCGTCATGATCGTCCCTTAGAGACTGAAGTCACCGTTTACAGTCAGGTGAAATCTAAAGTTGCACTCTTCATGTGGCTGACAAGTCACTGCTGTGACTCAGCAGGGTGCTTTGTCATAACCTGATGGAAACATAAATATCTGAACATTTAGAAATCAAGGAAAGGGTAAAGAAGACTGAGTCTAATATGGTATTTTTGATAACTTTTCATTGACTGGTTAAAAGCACCTGCAGTTGTAAATAATGTACTTGTTTGAGACATTTCAACAGTTTTAGCATCTGTGTTGTTTAAAAAGTGAATTTTCAGCACTGATTGCGTTTATATGATTGGGAAATAACTTTTGTTTTGCCTGTCATCAAAACAAAACATAAAGGCTGTCAGGATTTTGTTAATATATTCCCCATCAATGATATTGTCATTAGTGTCATTAAAGCATTATGCATATTATTTATGAGTGTTTCCTTCTTGACGTGGTTCTCATGCTGAGCTGACATGTCCTGGAAGGCTTGTGTCTGAAATCTGCCTGCTGCCTTAATGCATCCAGTTCTCATCTTGTCTCTTCCCATCTGGACTCACATGGGACCAGTTTAGCCCTGGGGGATTTTTCTACCCCTGCTCAGCTCGGTAAAACCCCAGGGGAAGATGGAGAGTCAGAAACTAAGAGAACAGGAAAACCTAATCAGAGCCAGAAGATCAAAATGATGTCTCAGAAAAGAGTATGAAGTGAAGGTCACTTTGTCATTGTTTACATTAGTACTTGATCAATTTTAGTATTCATAGTTGAAAATTATGCCAATACCTGGTACTGGTTCTCTAAAGCAGCTGACGTGAATGACAGCTGCTCTTCTTTTTTTACAGAAACGCTGCATGTTATTGGCAGATTCACACATGCGCACAACACTGGAGGGCAATAAGATGATTCTTTAACTTGTCATCCATATCGTGTCGCGGTAGAACAACTTAGTGAACAAAATTAAATCTCAAGATGTAGGGATTATTAATTTAGTGCAGCGCGCCACAGCAAAGTGAAAATAAGGCAGAAAAACTGTTGAAAAATAGCTCAGAACCATTCCTATTCTGCCTATTCTTCTTTTTTTTCTTGCTCTCTGTGCTGCACACACAAACCCATTGCCAGAATATCTACGTTAAGGTTGTTACAGTCAAGCTAGCATGAGTGACCTACTTCTCTCTCCCTCTCTATATACATATTTTAATGAAACTTTTTTCCTGCCGTTATCTAGTTGTCATCATGTTGACAATTAATTTAATTTGTACATTACGCATATATCTAAGATTTAGCTCGTTATGTTGACAGTTTAACAGATTAAACCAATGCTAGTCATTGTCTTGCACACGTGATTTTGCCTCTCAACGTCTCTATAACAAACTAAAAGGTAAATATTAAAGTTTTTCAGTTATTTTCTCAATGGTGGCATCAAGTTTTCTGTGCAGGGAAATCTGTATCAGGTTAGAAAGCCAACAAATGAGCTGAAAAGGTTATGCTTTAAAATGTGGTTCTTTTTACTCCTTTAGTTGGGACATTTTGTTCGCTTTTTGGCGGTAAGTAGCTCTTAAAATAGAGAGTACTGGGTATCAAGCAAATGGAGAAATTTACTGTAGAAACCACTATTAAACTAAAGTTCTTTGCTTTTGTTCTGAGTTAATTCTCTGTGCAACCACAAATCATTGCCAGCAAGTGAAACATATGCATAAGCCATTACCCATGGAACTGGCAACCAGACCCAAACCTCATGTTCTAATCTGTGGGTTGTTTACTTCCTCAAATTGTTACCAAGGCTCAAAAATACTCAAACTGTTCTTGAACTGGTACATTCAAACAGCCTCACACACCCAAACTCACTGAAGTATTCACACTCCTTGAACTTTTACACATTTTTTAATGTAATAGAGGAATTAAAAGTAGTGCAAAGTGGGAAAAAATGACACATTTTTACAAACTCTTGCAGTCATTTGTACTTTGGAAGTGTGTTGTTACCATCTGCTGCAGGGCTGGATTTGACTGCTCCATTCTAACACACAATCATGGCTTCGTCTGAACCTTGGGTGTCAAACTCATTTTTGTTTTGGGCCAAATCAAGATCATGAATGCCCTTAAAGGGCCAGCTGTGCCAGAATGTATTGATAAAACTTGTTCATAAAAATATCAATCAATTCATAAAAAGTGATGGCGGGCCAAATTTGGCCCATGGGCCTCGAGTTTGACACATAAACCATTTTATTGTGGCTTTTTCTTTGCATTACTTCAAAAATAATTGAGAAGTAATTTATTCGCGATCGCTTTACTAATTTGGAAGATTCCTATTAACTAATTTCTTGCTTATCTGAACTAATAAGTAGTTTAAAGGCTTGATTGTTTAACCTCTGACCTACATTAGCCTCATATTTTGACTATTAATCGTGTGGACAGCATGCATGATTGCATGTGCAGTAGAGTACAGCACAAGCTGGGCAGCACAGTGCACCACTGTCTGTGGCTGTTGTTGCTGCTAATTTTAGGGATTACATCACCAGCACTAACATGACAACCTTGTTGATCTCCCACTCTATATTCCCTCCTCTGTCTCCTCCCTCTCAGCTGCTTAACCTTTATCCTCCCCGTTTCTTTTTGGGCATCTGCTTGATAATATTTCAGGCTGCGATTAGATTAACTTGAAAACCAGGGAGCAGTTGAAGCTTCAGAACAGAAGCAGATTTAATAGTTGTCAGGAAAAGCTGAGGTGAGCCTCTGTCAAACATAACATGTGTCCTGCAGAAAAACAAAGCCTTTAATCCTCCTGTCTTACCTCCTTTTCACCTTGTGAAATCCCACTGGCAGTTTTTACCCCAGCCCTCTTTTCTCCTCGTCTGAATTTTTTTATCTTCTCATCACTTGCTTGTCTTCTCATTTGTCTGTCTTTGGATAGAAATGGGGATTTTTATCTGTTATGTTCATCACATCAGCTTTTATTTTTTACAGTTTTCTTTTAGGGAAATTGTAATAAAACGACCTATTGCATGCACAGCAGGCTAACGGTGTTGGGTCAATCGAGTTGTTTTTGTTTCTTTTCGTTCGAAGGGTTGACTTTAAGTAGCAGGAAGTCCTGAACTCAATCCCACTGAAACACACCGAAGGAATAAACACAAGGTTATATCATAGTTTCTCCACCGTAAACCCAATCACTGTTAGAGTGGTGAGAAATTATGAATACAGGTGTACCCCAAGGCTCAGTGCTTGGGCCACTTATTTTTAATTTATTTATTAATAATTTTAGGGCATTGCACCAGTTTTAACTCAACTCAGCATGAGCAGCGCTGCGCCCCACACTGACCAACTGCATCTGAACACCTAAAATAAAATTATTTACTTTGGACTCTCTACCGGCTGAAAGAAAATGTTTGTTTTTGCCAAAGCAACTCAAGTGTATTTTTGTTTTATTATGTTTGTAAATTATAAATAGCCGTAAAACGTTATTAGTGCACGCAACACTTGTAGTGAAGAACTTTTTTGATTTTCAACATTGGAAAGCTTCGAATCTATAAATTCAGAATCACAATAACTCAGACCAAATCGACGTGTTCATGGTTTTATTGTGGAGTCACAGAAGAATAAAGACAAAGAGTTAAGAGACTAATATTTTAATTTCAGGTTGTGTATTTTAAGAAGTTATTAGTGCAGAGGGCAATTTAAGGTTAGGTGGTCCATGAGTGTTTGTTAAATGGGATAAGTTTGAGAAACGCTGCTTTAGCTGGATGTATGGTTGCATCAGTGTGTTGCAGAGCAGCAGAGCTGACAGAACTGATTAGATGTGAGCTGCATTTAAAAACTGCCTTTGATCGCATGCTGTAGGCATGGGACAGTAGACTGATTAACCTGGCCTACTGATTCCCAGTAGACATTTGGTCTCAGCAACCTCAGGGTGAAAGACATCCCCAAATATTCACACAACACACCCGACTGTACACACAGGATGCCTTGTGTCTGGCTACGGCACACTGCGCAGCATGTGTGGTTGTCTACCGGCTGTTTCCTGTTGTTTGTTGCCTGTTTAAATTAGTAATATTTTCTAAAAGATCTTTAAATCACAATTCAACCTCCCAGTATGTCCTGTTTATTTTCATATTTGCATAATTGCCTTGCTGCTTTTATTCTCTTATTCCGCCTTTCTCTGCGTTTAAGACATTCACCTGACTTTACCCGACTCGTGTTCACAAACACACGGCTGCAGAGAGAATGTTCCAGGAAGCGTTTCCTGTGTGACGTCTATCCTGCTCGGTGTTTTGCTCACACAGTCCACATCTTTATGTTCAGTTATGCCTAAACGTCCTGAAAGTTCGTGCGAGTTGTGCCGTTTTCAGACGAACCGTCAGAGGCGACTGTCTCTTTAAAAACCGAAACATGTTTGGTTTGTGCTGATTCCTGCACTGCATTTCAAATCTGCAGACCTACAGACTCAGTTTACTTCAGTGACGTTTTTGGAAAAATTTACTTTGAGGTGCATTTTATTTTTTACTTTTACTTGAGTAATTTTATTATGAAGTATTTGTTTTCTTACTCGAGTAAAATTTCTGGATTTTCTACCCACTGAATGAGAAACAAATCAAAATTTAATCAAAAATTCACCAGACACAGACACAGACCAGCAGTTTTTGTTAAAGTTTCATAAGTTTTTTTATTGTAAGAAACTGATTTGGAAACATTTTCTTGTTGTTTTTTGTTACTTATATAAATTATTGTCAATTTTGTCCTTAAGAATATAAAATATTTCCACTTAACTTCATATTTTGGTCCATCTGATGTTATAAATTTTAAAAATTAAATGAGTGATAATTTGATCAGTTAGACTTTTTACCAAATAATTTTTTTCTGTTCTGTATTTGTCCAAACATGTTAAATTGATTCAATAATCAATATTTCAGGTTTCATTTGATTCACTCTGACCTCCTACCTATACATAGTCCTCATGTGATGTCACACTTCCAGGAACTTTGTAGCCGACGGCCATTTTGGTAGGTACAGGAGGTACGGAGTTGCTATGACAACAATAAACAAAGATCCATGAAGCTCCTCCATGTTTTGCGAACTCTTTATGTTCACTAAGTAGTGAACTATATTGTAGTATGAGATCGGATCCCAACAGTAGCCATTTGTTTATGTATCTTTGTCTTGCACGTCGGTCCAGAGTGTCCGTATCCTTTCTTTTTGTTGGTCTTGGTGCTGCGTTTGCCTACCAAGATGGCGCTGATCACTTCCAGTTCAGACTTTTGAAAACTATATATAAACTAAACGTTGAAAATTTATTTCTTAAATGCATCTAAACTGAAAACATGTATTTTGGGGGGGAAATCTGCAGCACAATGTTGATGTTTTCTTATTGAATCACACTAATTTGTTTGTGTGGGTGAAAAGTAAGTAAGTATAATAAAAGTATCAGTGCAATAGGAAGGCCAGATTGGCTTTAAAAGTGTGCTTCTGTGCAGTGTGTTTATTTGTTTCATCTTTTAGTTACCCATTGACTTTATCTCTGGGCTCATTTATTAAGACTGAGGCTTTGAAGCCCAGCAGAGCAGACATGTATGCAAAAAGGAAGAAGGCTGCAGCTAGTGCACACTTACACTTACACACTTCTTCTTTTTAATGCAAGCACAGATATACTGCATGCACTCACTTGACAGACCCCATCCATTAAGCCGAGAGTCTTTAATCCATTCAGTGATCTGTAATTTCATTCATATGAACTGGTGGGGTTTAATGGCTGAGTCTCTGCAGGTCTGTGTGTGTTTGATTCATCCTTTCATCCCAGTAACTATCTGCTCTGTCCACCAGCCTCCCATTTTGGTTTTCTGCCTCTTTCCCTGCGTTCCTCTCCGTCTCTCTTGTGTACATAGCGCTCTCTGAAGGCTCTTCTCCATGTGCTCGCCTCCGATTGGTTGCTGAGGGGAGAGATGATGTCATTCCTACTCGGGAGGTGTATTTCTCCTCGTTGGCACAGAACGCAGAGGAAAGAGATCCTGATTCAGAGCAGATAGCTAAACTGTAAAAATAGTAGCATGGAGCCAGAATGAGATGGTTAAAATAAAATATCAAACAATTTGAGGAAATTATTTCAATCCTGTTTCTGGCGTCTCTTCCTGTTTGGCTAATAATTAGCGTTTCTAATTGACAGACAGCTTCTATTGTCTCTGGTTGGAGATCCTCCCCCCACTCTCTCATCTTTATTGTCCTGGTGTCAGGAGCACAGTGCACTCTGGGTAATGCATGGAGAGCGAGGGAAAAAGGAAAATGGAAACACTTAATGATGCATTTTGTAAAAATAATTATCATTGGAATCAAAGCCTCTTACCAGGGGATAACAGCCAAGTTTCAAGGAATTATAAGTTACTTGGATCACAGTTTGAGTTTATTAAAATCACTTCAGCATACTTAACGAAGGGCAGTGATAAAAATATTGTGATATTTTAACAATTTAATGGAAAAAGAACATTTTACTGTTTGTTTTGATGATGCTTTTTAATTTTCTTAGTTTTTTGTGGGACGTTTTTTGTAGTGTTGCTTTTCTACTAAGAAAATGTAAATAAAAGGTGAAAAACGCTGGTGCAGACGCAAAGCAGCCGGCTGGTGAGTTTTCTAAACCTTCATGGTATAAAAAGGTGATTTTTACCACTTTCACATGTTCTGTTATATAAAAATCACAAATCAAGAAGAACGGCCAAGAAGCTGCTCTTACAAAAATCAGCTCATGTTTTAGAAAGAAAACTCTTGACTCCATGGCAAAATGTAATTAAATTCGAAGTGGATTAAAGATTTTAAGATGCTTCTGATTGTTTATTTTCAGATGAATGTGGTCAAAATGAGCAACAACACCTTTATTAGGGTTTTGTGATTATATTTTTTCTTGATTATGAACTTGAGGATTTCAAAGGGCCGTTAAGCTTGTGTAGAGTTGGATCTATTAACTTATCTAATTTATTATCTTAAAATAAGTTACTTACATTTCTTCCTCATTTTTATCTATTAAAATGTGGGAGCAGATGCAGATTTGTCCTGAAACGTAAAAATAAGTCTCAGGTTGCTTTTTCTTCTTGTTGGATAGACGTCACTGTGATTTTTTTAAAGTTATTTTGTCTTTGTTAGCTTGAGATTTGTCAAGGTTTTTTCTGCGTCTTGTGTTTGCGTGAGTCTTAGATTCTGTTGCAAATCTTCCTGAGCCGTTTGTTCGGCTGCAGAGTCTGTCCTTGTATCTCTGTGGGATTTATCCCCCTCCTCTCCTCCTCCGCCCCTTTCCCTTTCTCGTTTTTTGTAATTTATGCTCACAGAGGGGAGGGGATTGCCTCCATATACTCGGCTTTATGTTACCAGCAGATCAATAAACATGTTCCCTCGCTGTCCTCTCGATCTCCATCTCTTTCTATCTCTCCTTCTCTCATCCACATCTGCTCAGTGGTCAATCCATTTAATGCAGTCCCCGCTTCTGCGCTGCTCTCGCTCGCCTCGTATCAGCCGCCTCCCCTACCCTGTCTCTCTCTTCCCGCCCTCTCCCGCTGCACAGGTGATGTCATTCTTTTTCAGCTGGATTCCCCTCCCTTCCCCTGCCTCTCCTAGCTCCCACTCTCTCCTCCGCTTCCCATTAGCGGCTGACTCTTCTCCGTGCAGCATCCGTCCACGGCGGCTTCTCTCTCCAAGGCTGGGGAGGGGGAGGAGGAACACCGGCGTGAAGTGCGAGCGTTAGCCACTGGATGGTTGGAGCCGGGGGTTTACCTGAGCGGGATCGCTGGGATCTGGCATGGAGCTGCACGCCGCCGCTCACGTTTCCATCGCTGGAGCTTTATAGAGTTGCAAAGAGAGAAAGAAAGGAGTTTGTCATGTGCAGATGATTCACGCCTTGTGGACTTGAACCTTGAGATGAAGTTTTTTCCAGCTTCTTGCCGGATCTTTAGCAGGGCAAAACTGACTTAATAGCCTTTTGATAAAAGTTTGCCAGGCTTAACAAATCTTTGTCTTCTTACTACAACTTTCTTGCTTAAGTAGAAGCTTGCAAACTTTGGTTCTGCCTTGACTTGAACTATCTAATTAATACAGACATCTTTTTTTAAACGCATCTGGACGGTTCTGTTGCAGCAGAAAGCGAGAGAGAGAAAGACTGGCGTCAGCCGTCCCCCTCTTCTCTTACTTATTTATTTTTTTCCTCATCCTTTTGGCGAATAAGAGGGGAAACTTCCCCCTCTCCGGCTCCCTCCCGCTCGTGGAAATGGCTTTCCTGGTCCGTTGCTATGCCAACTGCTTGCAGCCGTGGTCCTCCAAAGTAAGCGATGTCGTAATCCCTTTTCTGGCCCGTTCCTCCGGCGTGTGCGCCGCTGATAGGGGGGATCGGAGATGAAGATCTCAATTAATTAGCATGTTACACGGATAAATGTTGTCTGTTTAGAAATGCATGACTGCTCCGCTTTGCATTTGATTTTGAAACATGTTGAGGGGGGTTTGGTGGGATGAGAGATGCACCAATCAAACTGAAACGTTGGAATTGACCAATTTTTCTGATTGATGATTGACAAATTGGCTCCAAAAAGCAACAGAAATGTTCTTTCTGTGCATTAAATGCAGCAAAAGTAACTATTTTCAGATAAGAATTACTTAGAAATTGGCTGCTACCTTGATTTTATAGCCTGTTGCATGTGACTTTTTCCTCTTTTGTAATGTTGGAATCAGTCAAAGTGGTTCATCTGGAAAACCCTGATTGGTGGATTTCTAAAATAAATCATTTTTAGGAGGGAATGTGCATTAAAAAGCATTTTTCTCAGTATTTGTTTATAAATCTAGTCATTGAGTAGCTGGGATGTTTTGGAAATTTTTTGTCTTTTCCACCAACGTGTCATTATTCTAAGCAGCTGCAGCTGCAACTCTGATTTAAGGGTTTCCAAAAATAATATTCGGAAAGCTCACCGCTCCGTTCCTCCGGCTTTAAATTTGTCTTTTTCCCCTCTTATTAACAGTATAGGGATTTAGTCTATTTAAGCTGTGCAGATGGAGTCGCAGGCCACAGTGGAGCTGTTTGTACGTTTACTCAATCTGAACGCAGATAGCTGCATTGTAGCTGAGTTTATAATTAACAATTCCTTGGCCTAGTTTCAGTTTCTGAAAATAATCTGCCGGCGTTATCCTCTGCTGAACTTCTGATGATGTAAGGAAAGCAGCGGCAGTGATCGAAGCTTTCGTCCTTTTTATTGTTTGCTCTGTTTCGTCATTAAAGCAGCTGATTTATGGGAACGTGAACGCTCCGGTTGTCCTAATAGAATGAGTTTTGCATGGATCTCTGTTTGTCGGTCGCTGAGAGAGCGTCTATCTGGGCGCTGAAAGCCTCAGAGATGTTTGTCTTCAGCGTCTGTGATTCTTCTTCTGGGATCGGGACTAATTAGGTCCCTGGAGATTAAAAAAGGAAGATGTTCAGTCTGAGGTGAAGCATTGTTGTTTGGTGGCTTGTTACCTTTCATTCTTGCAACCCAAATAATGCCTAAGTTGGAGATGTAGTGAGACCCAAACATTGTGCTTTTGAACTGATTGATTATCTATTGGATTCGATCAATTTTGCTAGAAGTTACTGCGATAAACAATAATATTGTTGTAATTCAAGTTATATAATTAATGCAAGAATGAATTCTCAAACATCAATAAACTTTAAATTCCTGTAAATATTGAACAGTGGAGCTGGAAGTGTTAGTTTAAATAACACAATTACGTCATCAGACAGACCAAAATATAAAGTCAGGTGGAAATGTTGGTATTTTAAGGACTAAAATGACAATAAATCATATCAGTAGCACAAAATAATAAAATCAGGGAAAATAAATTGTTTCCATGTCAGTTTCTTTTAATACAAAACTTATGAAACTTCAACAGAAACTGCAGGTTTCTAAGTCTGGTGAATTTTTCGTTAGTTTTTCATTCAGTGGGTAGAAAATTCAGAAATTTTACTCCAGTAATAGTAGAGATACTTCATAATAAAATTACCCAAGTAAAAGTAAAAAGTACAGTAAATTTTATCCAAAACGTTACTGAAGTAAATGTAACTAGTTACTACCCAACTCTGTCATAAAGGTGTTAAATTAAGAAATGGAAACTTTTCCACCTTCAGATGGTTTTCATTCATTCTTCTTCATGTGCTTAAACTGTGCAGGCGGCCATATTTACTTCTTAAAGTTAAAGTTTCAGTTATTTAGAGATTCCAGAGGCTTGGTGCGCCTCTGCCCCGCCAGCCCCGTCCTGCACTGGCGTTAAATCCACCAGCCAAGTGAAGCTCCCCCTACCAACATGCACATGGCCCAATTGACATGCAACACAGACAAACTGATAATGCCAATGTTGTGCATGGATTATTGATTAAAAGGCAAAACCCTGAGAAGTGCTAAAGATGGAGTCATGCCATACTTCTAAACATTGAGCCAAAAACCTAAAAAGAAGGTGTTAAAAACGCTTCTACAAACAAACCCAAAGCAAAACTGGTTTCAGAAGGAGTTTGTTTGGTTCAGGAGACAGGAAGGAGCAGATCAGTGAGGATACAGCTGTGTAAAATAACAACAACTGCAGCCGCAGCAGTAACGGCAGGCTGGCGACATCAGCAACAGGCCCCATTATTGATGCTTAAATAATAGATGGAGATGGAGAGATGGAAAGGTAAAGGAAGGAGTGAACAAGTAGAAAATGGCAGAGTGTCGGCCTGAATACAAATTGGAAAAGATGGGAAGGACGTAAAAGGAAGAAAAGATGGAAAAGTTTAGAAAAATAAATAAAAATTCAACAGTAAATGCAAGTTTGCATTTTTCTACCACCGCAGTTCCAAGTATGAGTCCAAATTTAATGGTTTAATACCAAAAACCAAGGTGTCATTATGAAATGGGACCTAAATTTAAACATTGCAATGGAGTGGCGTCTTAAAAACAGAGTTTCTCCAGTAAATAAACTGGTGAGTCAATGGTGTCTTTATTGGTCTGTATAGAAAAATAAATCAGACGGTGACGACTAGAAACATCCTCACACCATTTCTAATATCTGTTAAACATAATATTTTAATATTTCATTATTCTATAAAGCACTGGCAGAACTAAACCAGGGGAGGAAGAACCTGACCAACTTCACATCAGGACTGAACACATTTTTATCATGTCTCTCCAATTTATTTGTTTTAATGCAACTAAAAATAACTGAGGAATGAGGCTTCATGTCAGAAAACAAACCCAGCTCCACTGGCCTGCATTTTAATTTCTGTCATCTGATGCCAAGTTAATTCTTCAAAAACTTTCCTCAGACATTAGAAATCAGAGCAGCAGAAAATTTATTCTGCCACCAAATACAAACTTACAGACAAAACGTCCAGACATATTAAAGGTTGCAGATCCCAACAGAAATGCAAAATTACAACGTTGAATCAAAATCCACTAGGCTTGTTGATGTAACTGTACATTAGGCTGTTAGGCTGCATGGATTCATTGGGGATTCCTTTAATTACAGCAACATTTTGAAAACAAATTGATTCATCTGAGAAGTCTGAGAAAAAAACCCCAAATATCCAGTGAAATACTTTATTTCCCCAACATGCGTGGAATCGCTCTGCACCAGAATTAAATAGTAACTAGTTACATTTACTCGATTACATTTACTTGAGTAAACTTTTTGAAAAAAATTTACTTGTAGGAGTATTTTATTTTCACTTTTATTTTAGCAATTTTATTATAAAGTATCTCTGCTCTTACTTGCTTGATTGTGTTTCTGATTTAAATGATCAGCAGATGCAGATCCGATACTTTTCTATCTGAATTATTCTGCAGTCCCTTGTATTGACTGGTTCCTCAGAGCTACAGTTTCAGACCCAAACAGTTTATTCTGATTGAGACCTCAACGCCTCACAGCTCATTTTCTATTCACATGATGCTCAGACCAGCAAACACACAACATCAAATAACCTCCAAGTGTTTATCATTTTGTACAAGTAATTAAAGGTTTATTTTTATAGCATCTTCCATTTGGAGCAACTACTAAATACTTACAGTACCTGCTTTTATGCACTTCTCTTTTTTTAGTTTGTTTTCAGGTCATAAATGAGCCGCTTTAGAAATACAGTAACAGATTAAAACAAGCCATGGATGCATTGATAACCAACAAATAGTTTTCTTTATAGAGTTAAGAAAATAAGTTAATAATTACTAACCTCAGGCCAATATATGGCTGAGAATAATATCATAAGGATTTTATATTAGTCGAACATTTTTTGTTTTAAATATCAGATCAATCCAAAACGCTCAAAACACTTCAACCGCACATTATTAAATGCACCGCAACACGCCATCAACACACCGTCCACGCGTCGTCGACACGCTGTCAACACGCCATCAACACGCCATCGACGCGTGTCCATATAGACTTTGAATGTAAACCAGACTCTCCTGACACTCAAATTGTGTTCGGTTTGGGCAAACACGATTTGAGTGTGTACACACTGATGCTGCGGTGTGAACGCAGCATCAGTTGATGCCACTAGCCTAGCTTAGCTAGCTGTGAGAGGCTGAGCAGCTAAAGTCTTTCTCTGCCTACATCCCCCAGAATGCCATGCGTTTCTGGATCAGAGATCAGTGAATATTCTACATATTGAATTTTCAATCATAATAATAATATTATTATTGATAATAATATTATTATTATCAATAATAATATTGATATTATTTATGTGATATATATACTGTTATTGATTTATTGTCCAGCCCTACGTCACCTTATAATATATTTATATTAAAATAGCCAAATTTAACAAGACTGTCAGTCATGTAAAGTATATTTATATAATAGTTTTCTTTGCTTCATGGTTCCCTGATAGCATGAATGAGTTGACTGAATCATTTTCTGTGCTGTGCGGGTTCGACCTTCGTCAGGTGAGGTTTCTGCCCCTCCCTCTTCACGTCGGACTCGGCTGCTTTCCTTCGACCTCGGCCCCACGTACTGGGAGGCAGTGGGACTGACGGGATCCACACCGAGACCGAGCCCAGTGTGGCCTCTGAGCTTAAAAAGACAGCGAGCGCCTGAGCCGCTCAGACAACAACACAAGCAGAGAGATGTGGGATTTTGAACATGAACCACGCAGAGAGCTTTCAGCATGCCAAGGGAGCGCTGGGATATCATATGCACAGGAAGTGGGGGTGATAAGGATCAATATGGATTGCATTTAGCCAGGCCATGCTCCACTCGCCTCCCATAAGTCATAAATTACCATTCAGTCCTAACAATAACAGACACCATTACTAATTTTCTCCTTAAAACATGTGACTCTCTCTCCTCTAGTTTGCTGTTCTCTATTCCTTTAGCTGAGGGTTTATAATCATATATTCAAGGGTTTTGCAGCTCTGTTGAAAGTTGTAAGCTGAAAAATTGTGGCAGGATTTAAATGGCCTCTTAGTTAAAGTTTTTTTGAGAGACATTTGCGAAAGCTGTTCAATAAAACAGGATTGCACTGCTGCAGCTCTATCTGACTCCATTGTTGTGAGCGTGAAGCTGCCATGCTGTTTAGACTGAATAAACTGAACGCACTACACCGATTTTTACATTCTGAAAGCAGTATTTATTCATTTTTTTACTGTAGAGAAGTGCGCTCTTTGTCCAATATGCAAACATTTTATGTTTTTATAGCTGCACTCGTGTAATAAAACTAACAAAAATGACTTTTTTTTACACACTTTTCCTAAACTTATGGAGGTTTTGGGAAAAGATGAATTATCTCACTTCTTTTCCCAATATAAATCTGCAAAATGTTGCTGTGGTACGACTAAATAAAATCCATTAATCAAGTAAAATTGTAAAGTAGCCATCCAAGACTTTACTCAAGTAAGAATCAGTAACTGATCAAATTATCATTTAATATTTATAAATTACATACAAAATGTAAAGTTAAGTGGAAATTTGGTATTTTAAGGACCAAAATGACGATAATTCATAAAACGAACAAAAAATAGCAAGAATTTTTTTTCCAAATAAGTTTCCTTCATTAAAAAACTTTTGAAATTTTAACAGAAACTACAGGTGTGTGTCTGAGCCTGGTGAGTTTTAGTTAAAACATGTCCATAATTTATAAGCTGATCTCTGGATCTTATGTTTATTCTGGATTAGAGAGGTATAAAACTAAATGTTGCTTCCAGTTATTCTGGGTTTAGTTCTACATTTGTAAAGTATAAAGCTAAATGTAGCCTTACTTAGCCTCACTCGCTACGTAACATATGATTCTCCAGCTGCGATAGGCTTGAATAGTAAAAAGATTTTTGCATATTACAATCGTTGTCATAAACCCATTTGTTCTGCTTATGATACTTGAACAGTTTAACTGCTGTAAATCCTCACAGTGGTTAAAATCATGCAAATTGACCAGCACTTAGTGATGCTAGCATATGTTGCGCAAACTCCAGCTACTATCCCCCATCCATCCTTCAAAACACACACGCATACACTCATCCATGTGCTAATAGTCCCACCACTTAGTGCCCCCAGCCCACATTATCTCACTGCTATTGATCCACATCCTCTCGTCAACCAGAGAGCCTTTACTGGATAATTTTCAAGGGCATTTATAAATACAAGATTGGGTGGCTGGGTTGATTTCTCTGCGGCTCTTGGTGAATTGCTGAGTTAAACAAAGAGCAGGGTAGTGAACGTGTTTTGGGCCTTAAGCATTTATAGCAAAGGCTGTTATTATTTTTTGTCAAATTGGAGGCTTTTCCAAAAACTTTTTATTTTAATTTTTTGCCTAATCCAGAAGAAGACGAAGCTCTGAGCGTCTGGTTGAAAAAGTTAATTTCCCCTCCTGACTCTTGTTGTTGTGCCAGAATCACAGTCAGCCTCGTCTGCGCCAAACTATGTTGGCCGACAGAGCAGAAACGCCGTCCAACGCTAACAAAAACTCCCCAGGAGAACCGCAGGGTGGAGCTGGCCCTCCAGCCGCGCCGCGGGTCAGCCTGCGCCGGTGCCAGGGACGCACTGCGTGAGTGTGGCTTGGTTGCGTGGAGAAGCATTGTTGATTGGGCCGCCGGGCAGGAAGCATCTGCTAGCGGAGGGAAGCCTCGAGGTGCTAAGTTTTATGTAACTCTGGGTATTTTTTGTGTAATATTTTATATGTTTGTGTTGGTGTGAAGTGTTTTCCTGTATCCGGGAGACCCGACCGTGGCCCACCTTCCTCTGGGTCCCAGACAGACAATCCAACAGCTTCCTGTAGCACACAGGGGACAAAAGGACAAACCAAAGCCTCGTCAATAAATCAATCAATCAAATTTTATTTGTATAGCAACAAAGTCCAGAGTACTTTACATAATAAAAACACAAAAATCTACAATTTCCAAGTGCCATCATCAAAATCCTCAAAATAATTTCTAACTAGGCGGGTTTTTAGTCTGGATTTCAAGGAACTCAGTGTTTCGGCTGTTTTTCAGTTATTTGGAACTTTGTCCCAGATTTGTGGTGCAAAGAAGCTGAAAGCTGCTTCTTCATGTTTGGACCCGAGAGATCTGGAAGGTTGATCCAACAACAGCAGATCTTTAATAATCTTTAACTGAAGTACTTTAAAGTCTCTTCCCTGATCTCCAGGGAGCCAGTGGAAGGACTTTTGTCCACAAATAACCAAATATCTGATGAACTGAATCGATTTTTATGTGATTTGACCTTTCATCCACACGTAACCTCCGTTTAATATCACTAAAAACGACTGATAATAAAACCTCCGGCCAAAGAGAAGATTTATAACGCGGTACCATTTGTCCTGCAGTGGAGGAAAGATGGCTGATGATTTTACGTTGGTTCAGACTATATCCACTTGTTTTTTTTAATAACTGCTCTAATATGTTGAGTTGCAATGGATAAAGAGTGATTGGAGGTCAACCTCCACCTCCTGGGTTTAACAGTCGTCTTGTGTTTTATTAACTTTATATTCCAACAAGGTATTTAAAAATAGTTCAACCTTTCTGTCTGAATCTCCTGGCGCCATGTTTGATTCTAAACAGGAAGTAGTGGTTGTTTTGAAGAATTGTGATTGGCTGACATAAGTTTAGCTTTGCCCTACGCTGCCCCCTATGGGTGTGGCATTTTTACTACAACGGTTTGTGTGGATGAACACATTTCTTAAAATCAGTTGTGGAAACAAAAGTTTCTGCTACGTTGTTTCAAAAAGACTTGGCTTTTTAAAACACTTCTTGTGTTTTTTTTTAATCTAAAAATATTGTACATTAATAAAGACCGATTAATTAAAATGACATGTACTCAATTCAGTCAGCAGGTTAGTTTGTGTGTCTGATGTAAACTTGCATTTAGTGTGTAAATATAATATCAACCCAGTAGTGAAATTATCACAGGTGAGATAGGTCAAGGAAACTAGACAGGAGTAAAAATGCTTCTTTGTACTCCAAAATGAGTAAAAATGTTGGTTTTGTAACCAAAATGTTGAACCAAAAACAATGATGTCATTAGATAGAGAAAACATGCCCAGGTCACAAAAAACACGATGAACACAAATTGGTTAAAACTTTAACAGATGCTGCAGATTCATATATTTTCTCTTTTTTTTGGCTATTTAATGTTTAGCTCAAACAAATTACATTTAACTGGACTTTTGTACCCTCGTTAGTTTATTATAACCTTCTTTTTAAATGCAATTTGGCATCTTTTCTCCTGTTTAGATACAACATAATGTCCTTTTTTATGTTTTCTGTTAAATCTTGAGATAAATCTTGCACAGGAATGCCATAAATGCACAAAATAAATCCATCCTGCTAGTTTCTCTTTCTATCATCTAGTCCAACACTGGTGCAAAAGTCACAGGCCCTTGGCAGCACTGATCCAATTCAGCGTCCCGTCTGTCACAATACTGGCGCTGCTTAGTGTTGAAGCTGCCAGCTAATGGCTGCTGATCCGCTCCAGAAACTCGCCAGCCCAATCTCTGCCCAGGCCAGGAACTTAACAGCCAATGATTGTCGAACCTTGCAGCTCACTCACCAACTCGCGCCAAATCACAGGATGAGTGTCCTCCTCTCAACTGAGAGAAAACTGGATTTCAGGGAGTTTCTGAGCTAATTTGTTGCTATGCAAAATTCCCTCCATGCTGCTGAAAACACGTTGTTCAACTACAACAGATGAAAACAGGAATTCAGCTGCAAATATTTTTGTTACTTCCTGAAAATGCAACATCTAGTATAAAGGGAAGTTTTGGACTCAAAGTTTTGTGCATTTGATGTTCCACATTTAAACAAAACAGGCCACCTACAATGGAGAGAAATTTGAATTAATTAAAATCAGCTGCCAAGAAAAGCAACATAAATCTACTTTCTTAAAGGGAAAATGATTTTTAATCAGCTATGATGGGTTTTAGTAAAGAGAAAACGTGAAGATTTAAAATGGTCTTTAAAACATCATAATGTTGTTGACATTATTTGTGATAGAAGATGCCACTAATGGTTAATATAACTTAACTAAATTTACAGTTAATTAGTTACATTTTCTCAGCTCTTTGTTAAAGCCGATGCTTGTGTTTAAAAAGTATCACACCAAACGAGTTTTGCATGTCAAGCGCTGCGTGATTTAAAATAGCTTCAAATGGCGTGAAGAAAACATAGTTATGGAGGATTCATAGGGTTAGAGTTAGGGTAACCCTACCCTACACTAATTATATGATATAATTATATAATCTACAACCAATCAAGTTGTGAATACAGAGACGGGAATAGAAACGGCTCTGCTTGGAAGAGGATCAGCGAGGAAGTTGGAATGCTGACTAAATTATAACTTTTAATGTTTGAAAATATTTTTCCACATTTGAGCTATCCAAATCCATGCAGCAAAAATGTTGAGTCACGTTAAATAAACCTTAGATAAAATGTTGATTATTTAGATGAAATATGCAGGAGATAGTGTAAGAGATTGAGGGACACGTAAGCCAAGGAGTCTCCTCAAAACGATTTTGACACGAGCAAAATGTCGAGCGTCCGACTGCAAAGTGCGTCGAACTGAAGCATCGGGCGCGGTCCGACATGCGAAACGTGTTTGACGTGAACGAACCAGATAGTAACCAAGTTAAAACTAGAAAACCGTATTATGTAATATTACACCTAATATAATTTATTTTCTATAATAACAAGAAAGTCTGTGTTGACTAAAAATGCGTAAATATACTTAATTGTTAGTTTGCCCTGGTGTTACTAAATTCATCACCAATCTACTAAAGAGAAAGTTCACTTTAATGTTAGCCAGAGAGTTTTTGTTTTGTCAAACCTTCGTTTAGAACGATAGAGGATTTAATTTCTACAACTTGTTGCAAATAACTTAAACACTAATTCTATCAGACATTTGTGACATCTGAAGAAATTAGAGGTTCATTTCTTTGCTAATTCAGAATCAGTTTTCTGTGTCTGAATAAACAAACATCGCATTGATTTCAGGAACTACAAGAAGTCTCCTTAGTGTCACTGCACATTCAGTGTGTTTCTGAAGTTTGTTGCTAATTTGTGGCGCAGCCGAAACAATTAGCGATAAACTGAGGCAACACTGATGTGTTTCAGTTTGTTAAAGATTTTCCACTGAAGCAGATTTTTAGACAGTAGGTGGAGATGAAGTGGTGAAAATTTGTGCTTCTTTGTGTGTTAGAGATATTATTTGCATCTTGTGTGTTTGAGTCCCTCGTCTCCGAACTCCAACCTCACTCCAACCTCACTCCAACCTCACTCCTCCTCCCCTCCCCTCCTGCTCCATGTCTGTCTTTGCAGTTGTCACCTTCAATTTCAGCTTCAATTTATTACATCTCCCCTTGCTGCAGCTGGTGCACACAATCACACACATTCACAGTCACCCCGCCTGGAGATATGGTCGTCTGGACTAAGGCAAAATGGGAATCTTAAGAGAATATTGTAGACCTTTTATCTTCATCTGCTGCCTCACTTTCACTTCATCCTCATTCCACCTCACACTGTCAGTCCTATTTCTTATTATTTTTCCTCTTCCTCCATGCTTTCTCAGTTTTGTCCTCTTTCCTTTTTTGTCTTTGTCTCTCACATTTATTCCAGGTGACTCTATTTTCTCTCCACCTCCATCTGTCTCTCTGCTCTGTATCTAAGCTGAGTCTGTTTATTTCTCCTGGTTGGAGTTCAAAACTGAAGTTATTTTCTTTAGACCTAAAGAGGGACGATCTAAAGTCAGCTTCAGTTATTACAGATAGTACCTAGAAATCAGGATGAACCTTTAGAGCCACATAAAGACGATTACAAAGTCGGCCTTCTATCACCTGAAGAACATTTTCATGATTACAGAAGATCTAGAGAAACTCATCTTTAGTTGCATTAATTACTGCCTAAAAAGATTGGGAGATTTAAAGAACTTTGTGGAATTAAAATAAGCAAAATATCCAGGCGGAGATTTGAAACTTAGAACTTAAAATGCTGCTAGTAGTTTATAAATCAATGAATTAAAGATTAAAGATCTTCTGTTATATTAACCTTCCAGATCTCTCAGGTCTTCCAGTTCTGGTTCTGGCTCTGCTCTGCATCTACAAAACCAGAACCAAACGTGAAGAAGCAGGATTCGGCTTCTAAGCATCTCAAATCTGGAATAAACTTCCATAAAACTGCAAAATAGCTGAAACACTGAGTTCATTTAAACCTAGACTAAAAACCTGCCTGATAAGAGCTGATTTTAAAACATTATAAATGAAACATTAATCATCTGATGTGTAACTTCACAAAATTCTTGACTGTGTGATCTAAGACTTTGTATTTTTGTGGTTTTATGGTATAAAGCACTTTAAAATGCCTTGTTGCCGAAAGCTGCTAGACAAATAAACCTGACTGACTGATTGAAGTTGCGTACGATTAGAGACAACGCTGGCCTGGATTCATCAAAGTTTTCTTACTGCTAAATCTGGTCCCATTTTCAGACATCAGAGACCAAAAGCAGTCATTTTACTCACACAATTTTAAAAAAAGAAAGAGTGAACATCTCAGAAACGGAGGGAAGTAGTGACGGCAGCAGGAGACAGAGTTAATTACCAAAAAGACGAGACGGGCCTGAAAGAGATAAATGCAAAGAAATGGAGCAGACACCTCAGAGAAAGCAGCGGAAATCAGATTCAGGGACGGAGTTAAGTGGCGTATCGGAGAAAGGCCGAGACGTCTGTGCAGAGAGACAGTAGCTGCATTGTTCCTTTCCTGCAGAGGTGCATTAGCAGTGATGTGGTTTCTGGGTACGCAGGCTGCTGTGAGAACTAAATCAACACAGAGATTTGAAGCGTATTTAAGCTCTCAGAGATCCCAGTGTGGACTTTGCAGAAACTTCACTGATTATTTGAAAAGAAAACAAACTCTGGCTCTAAGATCTACACATCTGTTTATACATAATGTGCTCTGCATTATTAGCGGGTTCCAGATTCCTCACCCTGAAAACGGCGTCCTCACCGGGAAGCACGGTGGTGGCAGCATTATGATGTGTGCATGCAGGAACACAGAATCTGCTGGGAGGTTTTAGTTGTTTCTAGTTGAAAATCTGTTGCAAGACTTGATCTTAAGCTGCTGCTCTTCATCCAATCTGACTGAGTTGCTGCTTTGCAAAGAAGAAAAATCAAAAATCAATCTCTTTGTGTACAAACTGGTAGAGAAATACCCCCAAAAAACATGGATATAAAACTCACTTCTCCTCTTTTCCTGTAAAATATCTTTCATTTGCTCCACTAGCATTTATCTTGACTGTACTTGACAGGTCATGTCAGGATTGTTTGTCACTGCTGACACCTGCAGGCCAATTTTGTTGGTGTCATTTGACCCGGCTGTGACCTCAGGAGGGTGGAGAACAAAAATTATACTCAAGTAAGAGCAAAGATACTTCAATGTGTTTTTACTCAAGTAAAAAGTCCAAGAAACTGCTCAAGAAATTATCAACAGATCAAACTATAAAGTTATAAAGTGGAAGATTTGGTATTTTTAGAACCAAACTGACAATAAGTTAAATAAGTAACAAAAAATAACAAAATTAGGCCAAAGAAAACGTTTCCAAATCAGTTTCTTTCAATAAAAAACTTCTGAAACTTGAATGTGAATCTTTGATTAAAACATGTTTGTTCTTCATTCAGTGGGTAGAAAATCCAGACATTTTACTCAAGTAAGAGTAGAAATACTTCATAATAAAATTACTCAAGTAAAAGAAAAATAAAATACTCCAAAAAGTAATTTTTTTCATAGAAGTTACTTGAATAAATGTAATTGGTCAGCATTTAGAATATTTTTTATGACTAAATTTATTATTTTGGTATTAATGACCAGAAACCTCGTCAGTTTGAATTATGTTAACCTAATAAATTAGACGGGGGTTTGATATGTTGCATCTTATGCTGCCTCTGTGCGTTTTTGTACTTTTTTGTGGTTTTTATGACAGTTTCACAGTCTTGTTGCCTTTTGCATCGTCTTTAAATATTCATTGAGGTTTGTTTGTCAGGGTTTTTTTTAAATTTTGCTCGTACTTTAATTATAATTCTCATCAAGATTCATCAGCCACATTATGGTTTAATTACTCCATCAAGCTATTCATTCTGCTCATCATCATGGAAATATATTTGGAAGTGTATTCTTCGCTGTATGTCTTTTTGAATATTTTATCTTTGCTCCAAGGAGCCGCCCATTGTTTGTTTTCTCCTCTATCGTTACCAATGTCTCCCCAGAATGCAGGAGAGATTATTCTGTGCAAAATGCATTTAGGGAGAATGCTACGTGGTTAAAAAGCCAATCTGGGCTTTATTGTCCATTTAACCACTGAGGGAATGGGCAGAACGAACCACTCAGGTTTCAACCCTTAAAATGCCATTTGTGTATGTTTTATTATTGTGTTTTAACGGATGTGTTTAGGTCAGAATGACTGGAGTTGGTTTAATGGTGCTCTAATATAAAGACTTAGATAAAGAGCTGTTGTTGGAGGATTTTTTCTTCATTCCTGATGGAGGGTAAACCCCTAATTTGCATGGCAAACAGCATGCTATTTCCTAAAAGCCGGTTTTCACTCAGATTCCTATCATTTGTGTTTGGCTCCAACCACAATGTATTTAATCATATCTTAGCGGGTGGCTTAAGAAAATCACCAGCTGCATTTGCACGCCACATTTAACATGAAGGCGGAATAAACCGTTGATGTTGCAAATTAAACTCGTAGCATAAACTACATTCATAACCATTCCTAGTTGCCGTGTGTTATCATAACACAAGACGTTCATTTTTCTGCAGTTAACCTGGTTTTCTAATAATTGCTGCGGTGAAAGCTCAATCCTCCCATGATTGGAGCCGCCGCCTTGACATGATGAAATTGTACAGCTGAAGGAGCCACACACATTTATATTTAATCTCCTAACGCTCATCCTTAATGCATGAGGAGAGTGGAAGACCCCCTTTCCCCTCTGGGAGAGGGAAAGAGAGGGATTAGAGTGGGATTAATTCTGTGGCGTGAATAGGAGCCGCGAGACCTCCACTCCACTCCACTCCTCCCTTCTCTAAACGACTCAAACACAAACTTTTCTTCTCTGTCTTCCTTTCAGTTCAGAAACTCGCATTAAACCCGAAGAGTCGTTAACATAGCAACAAATGTTACTGGACGATAAATTGTCCCAGAAGTTATTGCGATAACCGATAATATTGTCATTTTGGTGATGGCATAATGATGCATGAACATTCTCAAAAATTTATAAACTTTAAATTTTAACACTGGAACATTAAATATCCAAAATAAATAAACAAAACAAAATGAACTATATGGTGTAAGAAGTTATTGAGTTATAAATTGTCCATGAAGTTATTGCGATAAACGGTAATATGTTTGTTTTGTAATGGCATAATGATGCATGAACACATTCTCAAAAATCAATAAACTTTAAATATCAACACTGGTACTTTAAATATTCTAAATAAATAAAACAACAAATAAAATGAATTATAAAGTCTCAGTAAATAAAATTATCCTTCAAATAAAAACTGGCTTGTTGAGACCAGAACACCAGCCTGATTATCAATCTGACGTCATTTTTGTACATGGAAACTATGCACGATAGTTTATTGTTAAAAAGCTTATTTTTAAAAGTGCGTACCTAGGTACATCTGATTTCAACTTGTCTTTAAACAAACTGTTAGTAACAAAGATAAAATATTCACCTTTTATAAAGAATAGGTTGATTAATTACCTTTAGTAAAATGTTTAGAAATAACTTCATTATTTAAAAGTTTCGTCTCCTTTTTATTAACATGAATTATAATTTTGACTGTTGCAGTACAGATTTATTGGAAACTTGAGGCTAAAATAACCTCTGTTGCTGAAAGGTGGTCCAGTATTGATCAACTATTGAAATTCGATACTTTTACTTCCTCAAGTTTTCAGACTTCTAAGACTTAAAAAGCAAATGTTAAACTTTATTCCTTTTGCCATTCACCTCATGAATGAGGCTCAATGCACCAGTTTTCCATTTTAGGCTCCGTTTCCCTGTGCTGGCAAATATATTGGAAGAAGGGCTCATAACTTCTCCATCATACAGGAATCAATATGCATTCGCTTTGGTGAAATTAGCAATTATTCACTGTTGTCCTCATTCACACAGAAACACGGTAAACATGCAGTTAGTCAGCAATAAGTATTAGGACTAATAGCAGAGTGATGTGTAAATGTGATTGGATGTAATTTAATCAATAACACCAAGACTGCATGTTGTCTTTGGGTCAATAAGTGAATCACACAATGCATTATTCTGCTGTGCTTAATAGGAAATGGATTTCACTTAAAGGCTTCTTCAGTCGGGACCTTCACCTCGTTCCACAGCCAATATTGGAGCGTAAATGTTAAAATAGCGGCCTTTAAAATTACAATACTGATCCTTAATTGCTTTTAAAGAAACAGCTGTGCTATTAATGTGGTAACATCAGAGTCTGAATCAAAGAAAACCACAAATATTTCATATTTAAATAGATGCTGAAGCACAACGCTGTATACTGAAGACTGATTGATATTGCCTTAATCAATATCAATCAAGTTTATTTCTAGAACACATTTCAGCAACAAGACAGCTCAAAGTGCTTTACATTATGAAAATAACATATTTTAGGGCTGCAATTGATCAATTATTGTATCGATTAATCAATTAATCAGCAGAATTTTCATTTTACCACTCAAAACTTTTTGCATAATATTAAAAACACATTAAAATATGTAAATAAATGAATAATTAAATTCTTTTTTTTTTAATAATTTGAGTTTATATACTCAGTTAATGATCAATTAGTTACTAAATTAGTTGACAATTATTTAAGTAGTAGATTAATCGTGATTAACCGTTTCAGCTTTGACATTTAAAAAAAATGTAAACTATATTACTTGATTTGACCATTTTCCACTTTGGTTTTGAAAGGTCGTATTTATTTCAGCTGTATTTTGGGGGTGGAATAATCCAGTCCAGCCTTGAAATGGAGCTGATTTAGAATTTTTGTAAAAATATCTGGGAAATCTGTCGATTAGCCAACTTTAGCTATTAGTCTGATAAAATGTGGAACCAGCTAGCTAAATATATGTGGTACTGAAATGTTCACAATGTGTTTCACTCTGGAAACATATGGAACTGGAATTTTCTATGAAGCCTAGCAGCTACATGTAATTTGTAGTCAAATTTAGTACATTTTTCTTAGTAATGTGCTGTATTAGACGTTAATGACATGAACTTCATGGGGTCTGTTGGTGTTTCCCTCCAGGTTTGAAGATAGTGAAGCTTAAAGGTTCATCAGGTTGTGCCGAACATCAGACCTGTTAGGGGGAAAGCGCCAAGAGGGGGTAACCCCCAGACGTAACGTCTTTAATATTGCATGAAGCCGCTGTGGTTCCTCTGCTGCTGAGCTCCAGTTCGGCTCAATGAGGCTTCACATGCGCAGCAGTCAGTGCGAGCGTTTACGGTTGAGCGGTCGCCACGGTGTGATGTGGCGATGGAGGAGACGAGCTGCAGGTTATCTTGGTGCCGCCGGAGAACGTCGTCCCTCACCCTGACCCCGCCGTCCCTCACCCTGACCCCGCCGTCCCTCATCCTTACCCTTCCTCACCGTATTGATTACAGATTATAACTTAGCATCAACTAAGGCTGAGGCAGCGGTCACTTAAACTTAATGTTTTTGACCAATTTTGAGGAAAATGTTCAGTAAAATCTGAAAAAATGTGGAAATCTGTGTGAGATTTTGAGGGTTTTTGAAAATCTGGAGGAACTTGTTAATGTAATTTGGGCCACATAAAAAGCTACGGCGGGCCAGATTTGGCCTCCGGGCCTTGAGTTTGACACATGTTTTTGGACCATAACTAGAACCGCGGATCAGCTAAACGCCTTTAAAGTGAATGAGTGCGTCAGACTCCGTGTTGCTCTGGAGGAACTGCAGCAGTGCAGTTCTCAGGTATTTAAAAGTCAGTCGACTTCAGACTCCGAGTCCGAACTGTTGTCTGGAAACGAGATCTACGCAGTGGAAGTTTTCTCTAATGTAAGAGAGTAGAAAGCTTTACACTGGATCTGCTTTTTCCTTCATTTCCCCCAGAAATGTTTGATTTCATGTGACTCTTAATTGCAAACAGTTTCTGTTTGACTTGTTTCTGTCTGTGTGAGAAGAAAGTCAGGATTTACACCAGAAGATCACATCAGTCGAAACTGCTGGGTCCTGATTTACGGCCATCGGAAGTTATTTTCTGCAGCTCTGGCTATCAGCCTGATGAAAACCGCTCCGTGTGTGTGTGTGTGTGTGTGTGTGTGTACATTTGTGTTTTCCCTCTGTAATACTGGGAATATTGGAAAACTCATCCTCTTTTCTCTGTGTGTGTTTCTTCCTGTGTGAACAGCTTCCTGCCGATCTCAATAAGATGCACCTGACGGACCACGCCCACCAGCAGGTGATGCACATGGCGCCCAGCCAATCAGGGTGCAGCATAACCAGCGACTCGGGCAGCAGCAGCTTGTCAGACATTTACCAGGTGGGTTCCCCAAGAAAAATAAATTTCTTTGGGTCACAGAATCGGCTAGGAAGATATTTCTATGTTCTATTAAAAAAGCTACAGATGAATAAACGATCAGCGCTTCTCTCCCGTGTTGCCATTAATATATAAAAAGAAATAAATTATGAACCCTGCTAAAATTAGTGACTTGTTTGCTCACCTGTTGCTCATCAGTCAACCTTTAATCCTTCTAATTATTGCTCATCAGTTCTGATCTTCCAGCTGTGGACTAAAGGTCATGTGTAGGAAATAAACCTAACCTTTTACAGCGCCATCTTTCCTCCAGTTAAAGTACTGTAACCTAATCGTTGCTTGGGTTACAGTTATTGGTGGCCATTTGGCAGAAACTCTGATCTGATATTGTAAACTGTAAGCTTAAAATTATTCATGCTCCTGCCAAATTAAGGTTACAGAATAAATCAATTAATCGCATGATAAATTAAAGCAAACTCAATCATTTCCATTTGCATGATTTATCTTTCTACCAAAAATTGCAGGATAAACTCTTTAAGCTGGTGTTTTGGTCTCAACTAGCATTTTTTTTGGTTTACATTCATTTTATTTGTTGTCTGTTCATTTTAGATATTTAAAGTTTTCCAGTTCAAGTGCTAAATGTTCATAACAATTTAAAGTTTGATATTTGAGAATATTTCCTTGCATTATTATTATGCCATTATCATTATGTTACTCGAAAATGGATTCAAAACAACAAAACTATCATTTATCACAAAAACATCTGGGACAATTTATCATCCAACAAAGTTTGTTACTGTGACAGGCCAAGTAATCTTTTAATTTAACCAAATTTATTATATTTTACTGTTTCATCAGTAATACTGAAAGTAATAATATCAGCCGTATGGAAGTTAAGAAGACTTTTTGAAATCTTAAAGCAAAGCTAAGGGTTTTCAGTTTGTGGGGAATACACAAACCGACGTCTGTTTAGGGCTGGCAGTGCTAGCAATGCTAATCTTGCTAATATATGATTCCAAATGAAATTAAAATTCATTCTCAGTCATTTACAGTTTTGCTTTGCAGCAAGTACTGCTGGTTTAAATATGAATAAATAACAACCATTTATGCCAGGAAGGCAAAAAATATATATTTTAAATACTGTTGGTTATGAAAATTGTATCGACAGCTTTAAGCTTCACAAAACAAGAAACCAACAACTTTCTGATGAGTGTCTCTCTGTTTACAACTAATTCTCCAGTCAGTTGTGTCAAATAAAATAAGAGCCTTTAGTAGATTCAGAAAGCTTTGGTAGTATTTCTTCACTCTTGTCTCCTTTAATTTTGAAATAGTTTGTTTCCTCCCCTAATTACTCCATTGCAGCAGATAGAGAGGTCACCTTGCACACCTCTTTCTCTTCCTTTGTGACATTTCTCCAGTATTTACCAGCTCAGTGTGCTTCCACAAGCCTCTCTTGAGTGCTTGAAGGACTGAGAGTCAATAACAGAGAAAAGAGAGCATAATAAACCTGTCATCTAATCGTTTTAATCCACTAACTTTTCTAATCTCCGCTGAAAGCCGTTATAAATCCAAGAATGTTTCTTTTAGCCTCCACAAGCTGAGGCTTACCGTAATTATTTGGCCGTCCCGCCCTCCATGCTGTGATTATAAATGGATTTTAGAGTTTCTTACTGACACAAGGTTGTTTATTTTAGGTAGCTTTAATCATGGCAACCAGGAAGGTTAGTTTGTTATTGAGCTGATTTATGATGGGTTGACAAAGCTATTAAAGTTGGTTACATTTAAGGAAGAAAAAAATATTTCATACATTTTTCTTAAAAATAACCCGTTAAAGGTGCAGGATGCAACTTTTATAAAAATATGTTTTTAACATATTTGTTAAAGCTAACAGCTTATGAGAAAAATAATCTGTGAAAAGATCAACCTCGTCTACCTCTTACCTGAGCTACAATTACAGTCTAAAGAAATGTACCAAAAACAACCAATCAGAGCCAGGAGGCGGGGCTTAGTGCTGTCAGTCAACCTCATTTACTGCTAAATGTGATAAATATTGACAGGAAAAGCAAAACAAACAAAAAAATGAGATACAAAAACAGACCAAAAAATAAGCTAATTTATCCCCCTTTTTTCGACCTACTGCAGGATTTTTGTCTGCCTGGTTGTTTATGAGCAGCGCAGGTTATCCAGGCTCTGACATTTAACACAGAGCGCAGATCATTTCACCCTCAGATTAGGTATTTATCACACGGATTTGATCCCATCGGCTTGTTGCTGACCCGGCTCCGTGTTTGTTTACAGCTGTCTTAAAGGGCTGACCCTTCCAGTCAGCTGCGCGCCTCAGCTGTCACTGTTTTACTGAGTTTCTCCCATGCATTTATATTCTTTTTAACCTCAGAAGTTTGTTTCTCCCCAACTTCTGGACTTTTGGCCTTTCCTCCCTCAGCTAGTTTACATTCTGAAGCAACTTTTGCCACATCTCTCTTCTTCTTTTTAACATGAGGTGTTTTCTTTGGATTTGATGTCGTTCCTGTCGAGGAAATGTCCTTTGAGCTCAAACTTGTTTTGACGTTGGTGAACTGCTGCGCAGTAACCGATCAGGTGTGAGTGGCAGTGAGGGGATGTTCACCACAGGAAGTGAGAGGGAAAAAAATGAGAATTTATTGAGCTGTTGCTCGCTAAATTCTCATTTTTAACACTGTTGTAAAAAAAGTTATTTTAAATGATTCAGAGTCAAAGTCTTTATTTCTTCCTGTAAGGATGGCAAAAACTAATCACTCTAAATTTTACTAGGCAATTTTAAATCAGTAAATAATAAAAATATATAGTAATTTCGTTGTAAATGATGGATTAAAGAGCTCCAGAAGCTCAAATTTATTTAATCATTTACATTTTCTGTAAATTTGGGATTTTGTCTTTTGGCCTTCACATTTATTTATTTGAAACAGAAAACATTGAGCAGGTGGAAACTTCTTTACTTCTCCAAACTAATTTAGAAAAACAAAAAGTTTTCTTGCACCAGTTGCCATATACTGCAGATTTTTCTCCTCTATACTCTTACTACTGCTGAAATTGTGGGACATGTGAGAACTTCATCATACAATAACTTTCAAAAATATTTACATTTTCATAGAAATCTGAAAAGTGTGGCATTGGTGGCCCTGCCACTAGAGAGCTCCACTTTTAACCTCCAGGTTGCTGGTTTAATTCCCCCCTGCTCCTTCTGAGCCTCATCCTGCCAACCTGGACCTTGAGCAGCCAGAACATTTGAATATTCAGAGGTTTTGGACGCCAGAATGTGGTTTTACTTGGAAACTCCAGGTCACAGGTACAACATAGTAGTGGAAAATATTCATAGAAGTCGAGGAGATGCTACTTCTGACCTAGTTTAGTTTTGAACTTGTGCTATAAAGATTGTTCCAGATATAAACATAGTTCTCTGTAAATATTCTGGGTATTTTATAATGAAGTATGGATTTTTTTAAATGATTTTTTTAAATGTGTTACATTACCACCCACAGGCAAAATGCATTGACCTTCAAATTCCCAACTAATTCAACATGGAAAGAATTTTAACTGCTAGTTTAGTTTTTTACTTTTATTATAAAGACCGCTTTTATTTTTATTTACCATTTTTATGTTTCAAACACAAACTTTAATGTACTTTGTTTTGATTTTATGTGACAGAACAACAGAAATGGCTAACTGGAAGAAAAAGTAACATTATCAGCTGCTTTTACAAATAAAATCTGAAAAGTTGATTTAATAAATCAACGTTAATGTTGTCCAACTTTGTATATCTTTAAGCTGAAATCGCAAAAAAATCTCCCCTTGATGAACATTGTTGTGTAGAGATAAAGTTAATGTTTATTTGTAAATTTTGGCGCTTTTTTCCCACCATGATCGTTGTGTTTAGAGTTTGGCAGCAGTTTTTCTCCCAAAATTAAGACCAAAATTTAAAAATGTATCTCATCCGACCATATTCTGGCTTTTGGTGGTTGTGTTTTATCTCTGCAGAAAACGCTAAAACAGTTCCCACCTTATTGTGATTATTTGTGTTTTCTTCAGGCCACAGAGAGCGACCTGGGAGACGTGGATCTGTCTGGACTTCCAGAGGCTCCAGTGGACAGCGAGGAAGAGGAGGAGGAGGATGAAGACCTGGAGAGAGCGTCAGACGGACTTCTGGGCCGGGACCTGGTCCGAGAGTGTCTGGAAAAAGACCCAGCCGACCGCAACGATGACGACATCGGTCAGTTTCATTTGCTTTTTTTAAACTTCAGTTTTTAAGTTTTATAAGTTTTTCAATAAAAAAACTTCTGAAACTTTATCAAAAACTGCAGGTGTGTGTCGGAGTCTGTTTGAATGAAAACATGTTTATTTTTCATTCAGTGGGTAGAAAATATAGAGTAACTTTTTTTTTTCCAAAAAGTTACTCAAGTAAATGTAACTAGTTACTCCCCAACTCTTATATCAGTCAATGTTTACTCAGATTTAAGTTGTTTTTATGACAGAATTTATGATTTCAGCCTCTAGTTCAGTACAAATTACCGAAACCTTAATCAATTTGAATTTTATTAGTAAAACAGTAAAACGTACAGTGTTGTAAAAATACACCACATTTTTTTCCAAAAGGTTAGTTGAGTAAATGTAACTAGTTACTACCCAGCTCTGGAATCGGCCAGAAAACTGCATTTGGTGCGCCCCTACTGATCAAATATTCCTATAAAATTGTTAAAAGTGAATTTGGTGTTTTTTGTTGCTCTCTGTTGCTATTTTGGGACCATCAGTCGCTCAGCTTGAACACACAGGGAACCCTCCCCTCATAAAACCCCCTGCAGAGGTATCTAAACAGCAGTGCCCTTCTAATGTGTATTTTTAAGCAGGCAATCACTTAAACGGCCTCATTAGTGCCTGGAGCAGAAGGTGACTACATCAGAGAGCGAGGCACGGCGGTAAAGGCCTGGCCTGCTGCGTGCCCACCGGGTCGGCCGGGTCTGGCCTTTTCACCGCCTTCTCTTCAACTCATGAATATTATGTTTAAAAGAAGAAAATAAATCTAAAATAGCATTATTAGGGGTCCATTTGATTTAAGTATGAAGAAACACTTTATTTGAAGGGGTGAGACTCACATGCCACAAACATGAAGGAATCTTCATCAGCTATTGTCATTAAGTGTCATTGCTAAATAATGACACTTTTAATGCAAACTTCCATTACAAATTGCATTAAAAGTGTCATTATTTACCAAATAATGCTTCATGACAACAGCGACAAACATTCATGAAAACTCCTTCATGTTCATGACAGGTGATATGTCCTGCTTAACAGTGTTAGTTTAGTTAGTTTGTTTGACTTTATTGAACTTAGTGTAATAAAAGAATAAATGGTTACACAACCAAATGCATTTAAGAGAAAAGCAAACAAAAGAACAACAATACTAAAGTATATTACCCGTTCAAAGTGCATGTCTGAAAAATATTCTAAATATTAGCTTTTTTTAACAACAATTTATCTGTAAACTGGTCAACATAGATCACCTTCATGGAGTAGAACCATCCATCCATCCATCCATCCATCTTCTTCCGCTTATCCGAGGTCGGGTCGCGGGGGTAGCAGCTTCAGAAGGGAGGCCCAGACTTCCCTCTCCCCGGCCACTTCTTCCAGCTCTTCCGGGGGAATCCCGAGGCGTTCCCAGGCCAGCCGAGAGACATAGTCTCTCCAGCGTGTCCTGGGTCTTCCCCGGGGCCTCCTCCCGGTGGGACGTGCCCGGAACACCTCACCAGGGAGGCGTCCAGGAGGCATCCTGACCAGATGCCCAAGCCACCTCAACTGGCTCCTCTCGATGTGAAGGAGCAGCGGCTCTACTCTGAGTCCCTCCCGGATGACTGAGCTTCTCACCCTATCTCTAAGGGAGAGCCCAGACACCCTACGGAGAAAACCCATTTCGGCCGCTTGTATCCGCGATCTCGTTCTTTCGGTCATGACCCAAAGCTCATGACCATAGATGAGGGTGGGAACGTAGATCGACCGGTAAATCGAGAGCTTCGCTTTTTGGCTCAGCTCTCTCTTCACCACGACGGACCGGTACAACGCCCACTTAACGGCAGACGCTGCGCCAATCCGCCTGTCGATCTCCCGCTCCCTTCTTCCCCCATTCGTGAACAAGATCCCGAGATACTTAAACTCCTCCACTTGGGGCAGGACACCCCCCCTGACCCGGAGAAGGCACTCTACCCTTTTCCGGCTCAAGACCATGGCCTCGGATTTGGAGGCACTGATCCCCATCCCGGTCGCTTCACACTCGGCTGCGAACCGCTCCAGCGAGAGCTGCAGATCACGATCTGATGAAGCCAAAAGGACCACATCGTCTGCGAAAAGCAGAGATGAGATCCTAAGGCCACCAAATCGGATCCCCTCAACACCTTGGCTGCGCCTAGAAATTCTGTCCATAAAAGTGATGAACAGAATCGGTGACAAAGGGCAGCCCTGGCGGAGTCCAACTCTCACCGGAAACGAGCCCGACTTACTGCCGGCAATGCGGACCAGACTCCGACACCGGTCATACAGGGACCTGACAGCCCGTATCAAAGGGCCCGGTACCCCATACTCCCGGAGAACCCCCCACAGGGCTCCCCGAGGGACACGGTCGAACGCCTTCTCCAAGTCCACAAAACACATGTAGACTGGTTGGGCGAACTCCCATGCACCCTCCAGGACCCTGCCGAGGGTGTAGAGCTGGTCCAGTGTTCCACGACCAGGACGAAAACCACACTGCTCTTCCTGAATCCGAGGTTCGACTATCCGACGGACCCTCCTCTCCAGGACCCCTGAATAGACCTTGCCAGGGAGGCTTAAGAGTGTGACCCCTCTATAATTGGAGCACACCCTCCGGTCCCCCTTTTTGAACAGGGGGACCACCACCCCAGTCTGCCAATCCAGGGGAACTGCCCCCGATGTCCATGCGATATTGCAGAGTCGCGTCAACCAACACAACCCTACAACATCCAGAGCCTTAAGGAACTCCGGGCGGATCTCATCCACCCCCGGGGCCTTGCCACCGAGGAGCTTTTTAACCACCTCGGCGACCTCGCCCCCAGAGATTGGAGAGCCCAACCCAGAGTCCCCAGGCTCCGCTTCCTCAGTGGAAGGCATGTTGGTGGGATTGAGGAGGTCTTCGAAGTACTCTGCCCACCGACCCACAACGTCCCGAGTAGAGGTCAGCAGCACACCATCCCCACTATAAACAGTGTTTGTGCTGCACCGCTTCCCCCCCCGAGACGCCGGATGGTGGACCAGAATCGCCTCGAAGCCGTACGGAAGTCTTTCTCCATGGCCTCTCCAAACTCCTCCCACGCCCGAGTTTTTGCCTCAGCAACCGCCCGAGCCGCATGCCGCTTCGTCCGCCGGTACCCATCAGCTGCTTCCGGAGTCCCACAGGCCAAAAAGGCCCGATAGGACTCCTTCTTCAGCCTGACGGCATCCCTCACCGAAGGTGTCCACCAACGGGTTCGAGGGTTGCCGCCGCGACAGGCACCGACAACCTTGCGGCCACAGCTCCGATCGGCCGCCTCGACAATGGAGGCACGGAACACGGTCCACTCAGACTCCATGTCCCCCACCTCCCCCGGGACGTGTTCGAAGTTTTGCCAGAGATGGGAGTTAAAGCTCCGTCTCACAGGGGATTCCGCCAGACGTTCCCAGCAGACCCTCACAACACGTTTGGGCCTGCCAGGTCTGACCGGCTTTCGCCCCCACCACCGGAGCCAACTCACCACCAGGTAGTGGTCAGTGGACAGCTCCGCACCTCTCTTTACCCGAGTGTCCAAGACATACGGCCGCAGATCCGATGAAACGATGACAAAGTCGATCATCGAACTGCGGCCTAGGGTGTCCTGGTGCCAAGTGCACATATGGACACCCTTATGCTTGAACATGGTGTTCGTTATGGACAATCCATGGCGAGCACAGAAGTCCAGCAACAGAACACCGCTCGAGTTCAGGTCGGGCGGGCCGGTCCTCCCAACCACGCCCCTCCAGGTCTCACTGTCATTGCCCACGTGAGCGTTGAAGTCCCCTAGCAGAACAAGGGAGTCCCCAGGAGGAGCACTCTCCAGGACCCCCTCTAAGGACTCCAAAAAGGGTGGGTAATCTGAACTGTCGTTCGGCCCGTAAGCACAAACGACAGTCAGAACCCGTCCCCCCACCCGTAGGCGGAGGGATGCTACCCTCTCGTTCACCGGGGTGAACCCCAACGTACAGGCGCCGAGATGGGGAGCAACAAGTATGCCCACTCCTGCCCGACGTCTCTCTCCCTGGGCAACTCCAGAGTGGAAGTATGTCCAGCCCCTCTCAAGGAGACTGGTTCCAGAACCAGAGCCATGCGTCGAGGTGAGACCGACTATTTCTAGCCGGAACCTCTCGACCTCACGCACTAGCTCCGGCTCCTTCCCCACCAGAGAGGTGACATTCCACGTCCCCAGAGCCAGTTTCTGCAACCGAGGATCGGACCGCCAGGGTCCCCTCCCTTGGCCGCCACCCATCACACAGTGCACCCGACCCCTTTGGCCCCTCCCACGGGTGGTGGGCCCATGGGAGGGGGGGCCCATGTTTCCTCTTCGGGCTGAGCCCGGCCGGGCTCCATGGGTAAAAGCCCGGCCACCAGACGCTCGCCATCGTGCCCCCCCTCCAGGCCTGGCTCCAGAGTGGGGCCCCGGTGACCCGCGTCCGGGCGAGGGAACACCAAGTCCAATGTTTTTACTCATCATTGGGGTCTTCGGAGTAGAACATCATTTGATTTATGTTTTTCATTACATTACATTGAGATTCTATTTTTATAAGACTTTTTTTGCATGTGTTATATTTGCATAGTTTAACTTCATGGTTGCAGCACCATTCTGCAGATAAAACCAAGAAAGAGCAAACTCAAGAGGTGTCTTAGAAGAAGAGTAATAAAAATATAAAACTACAGCAGTGAGGGTGTGAAGAAAAAATGTCTTAAAGCCGGTGAGCAGTTTGGATCAAGGTCACTCTGTTCTCCGCTGCAGCACAGATGAGGCAGATTCTACGTCTCTTATGGGATTCCCCCTTTATGATTTATATACACTTCTACCAGAGTAATTTCTGCTCTGGTTGTCATGTTTTAAAAGAGGAACAACTTCCTACACTGCAAAAACACAAAATCTTACCAAGTATTTTCGGTCCAGTTTCTAGTGCAGATGTTTTAGTACACTTGAAATAAGACAAACTTACTTACAAGTAACTTATCGGAAACTTTGCAAACAAAAAGTCTTGTAATAAGTGAAATGATCTGAACTAGATCTGGGGTTGCTAGGTAACGGGCTGGGCTTGGCTGGGGTTGCTAGGTAATGGAACAGTTTTCTTTGTGAAACAATCTGCCAATGGAAGTAAAACTTTCTCATCAATATTAAGGAATTATTGACTTAAAATAAGGGCCTATTTATTTTTCTTTTAAGGTAGTTTGTCTTGTTTTAAGTTTATTAAGATATTTGCAGAAATATGAGCTTGTTTTAAGTCCATAATTCCTCAATATGAATGAAAAAGTTCCGATTATAAATAAGGGGGAATGTCTTGTTACAGGTGAGATAACCTGCCAATGGAACAAGTATGTTTGACATAAAACAAGCTCATATTTCTTTCTGAAAACTTGTAAGTTAATTTTGCCTTATTTCAAAAGTACTAATGTATTTCACTAGAAACTAGACCAAAACTACTTGGTAAGATTTTGTTTTTACTGCAATGATGTTTTTATTATATCTCTATTTCTGTTGTTTTACTGTCAAATTTTGCAGAAAGAGAAGCTTTAAGAGATGGTACGATTCTCTTCTAACAAAGTTATCGTCTCTTTGACAAACAGAACAACTGCTGGAGTTTTTGCACCAGCTGCCTGCGTTCGCCAACATGACCATGTCTGTACGGCGAGACTTGTGCAGCGTCATGGTGTTTGAGGTGGTGGAGCAATCTGGCACGGTCATCCTGCACAACAAACAAGAGGTAGGAATGATTTTACATCCTCATTTCACAGAATATTTATCTCAAAAGTCAAGCAAGACACAAAAGGCTGAGTGTTTTTGAAACTCCCAAACAATCCTTTGGGATTATGGATTTCTGCTTTTAAGAAACAAGCCCCCACAAACAGATTCACCCACAAAAAGTCAGGAACATTTTTCTCCACAGCTGTCCTTTCCCAGCATTCCCTCTGGAAAACTAGCATATGGATTGGACATGTTAATATTGATATTAATATTGCATTTGATATTTTGCATGAAAAATGCTGGATACTAAACACCTTTTGTGCAATTTGTGTTGAAAAACTTTTGTTTTCTATCAGTAACTCTCTCTTAATATAAACCGCAATATAACTGCTAGCATATTTTAGGCGAAAGCAGTAAATGAAGGTTTGAAGGAGCGTGTGCTTCCTTCTCGATGTGTGCAGAGCCACTGCAGCGTGTTAGCGCTGCCAGTCACTTGAGCTGCTACAAAGCAAATTAATTAAGTTACATGTCTGAGAGACAAGAGATCCATTCTGACTGTTTTCTTCCACACAGCAGCAGTAAAACTGAACGAAAATTGATATCAAATCGACCATTTCTGAGATCAGGAAGACAGGGATTGATCTGACCATTGGTAAAACTTAGAGACTCTCTCAAAAAATGTGTATTTGAACAGCTGTATGTTTGTCTGTGTGCCTCCATGCTGTCTCTGTCAGGTCGATTGATGGGCAGCGCTCCTCCACTGTGTCTCTGGATTCACATGGTGAATGTCAAAGAGAGGCACTTGGCTCCACTCAGAAGTCAAAATGACTTGGCTGAGTGAGAGCGAAAGGACAATAAAGAGGCTAAAGTGGTTTAGTAGAGGAGAAAAGAGCAGGGACGTGCTTGAGAGGAACAAAAAAAGCAAAAATAGCTTCATTTTTCACTTGCGATATCATGGTTGCTAATTATTTTTGCCCATATTCATTAAGTAAATTAAAAATAGCACAGCAGAATTGCTAGTTAGCAACTTTTGTGTGCTATATATTTCTACGTGTGGTTGATTGCCTCAACTATTTCCTTTTCTTCACCTCCGAGAAACAAGAGGGGCAGCAAGTAAAGCGGCAGAAATAGAAACGATGGGGCCGAGAAAGAGAAGAAAGAGAGAAGCACTCACAAATATCAGTGATGGCTGCAGAGGGAGCCCAGGGTTCGTTCGCCCTCCTTCCTGAGCGAAGTAAAGCAGTTTCTATTTAAAAAGCAACCGCTGGAGACATAACTCAGGAACACAATGCACTAGTGCCAAAATATACTACAAGTTCATTTCAAATTTGGTAACAAATAGATGTTTTGACTACAGACCAACAACCAACCCTGAATGCACAAGCGTTCATAGACACGTTGCACTTTTTGCTGCAGAGCAAAAAGCTGCTAGCTAACATTGACTAGCATTGGTTTTAGGTGTTCAGTTGTCAACATAATGCACTAAATCTTAAATGTGTGCGTAATATATAAAACAAACAACACAGTGCTTTGCTAGTAATTGTCAACACTTTGACAACTAGATTTCAAGGTTAGGAAAAAGTTTTCATTTAAAAACATAGGAAGGGAAAGGGAAGTAGGTTAGTTATGCTAGCTTGACTATGACAACCTCAACATGTAGATGTGCTGCAGGTTTTGGCATGTTTTGTTATAAACAGCAACATGTCTGTATTGTTAAACACCTGAGAAAACAGTGCTAAGAAGCAATTAAGACCCATTTTATGGGATTAGCTGCTGGAGTCACAGAATAATTTGCTGCTGCTGTTCATCTGTCTGCAGCTCGACCACTGGTATGTGATCTTGAATGGAGCCGTGGAGATCAGCCACGCAGAAAGCCGAACAGAGACTCTTTGTATGGGGAACAGCTTTGGCATCTCGCCCTCACTGAATAAGCAGTACATGAACGGAGAAGTTCGCACCAAAGGAGATGACTGCCAGGTAATACAGATTACTACATATTATTTATAAGCATTGATATGGTAAAGATTAACACAGCATTGCCCCTCCCTTATTTCTGTGCACTGCCTGTCAGCTGGCTGAAAGAAAACACTTTTACCTTGCTTACAAGAAAGATCATTTTGACTGTTAAATATTTCCTGCTGCAAAAAAACGCAATTATTTGTGGTATTACTGCTACAAAAGTAACACATTTGTAAAAATACAGAAGGATAACTACAAAAACTAACAGGCTAGAGGTTAGCACATAGCCTAATTCATTAAAAGTTTATTTTTAAGGTGCAGAATGGCTGGTGTTTTTTATTCTTTGCTGTAATAGCTCCATAAAGTGTACAACAGTAGTTAAATAATTATAACTCTGACTGATCGGCAAGCTTTAGCATTTTAAGGATTTTTAGCTCCTTCCGTTCACTAAAAGTTTTATCATGAGTTTGAATGATCTTTATTATTCTTTTCTTATAATTTATAATTTTTTTGACATTAGTAAAAGCCTGACCTGGCTCTATGATTTCTCCTTCCTATAGTAAAAAAAGACTGATTATCTGATTGACACTTCCCATTTTGTACACAAAAATGAGTCATTTCTGTACAGTATTTATTTTTACTGCTACTGAAGCTTTTAATTTTAGTCCTGCTTTTCTTTAGCCTGTAAAGTAAAATGTGTGTCATGGAGCAGAAATGCCAAAGTTGAGTTGATTTCATTTCTGCTTTTCTTCTTAGAGTTCATGTCTGCCTCTGCAGCTCAATCATTTCTCCTCCTGCTTGTTGTTTATATAAACTTTTCTTTCTCAACAGAATCCCAGTAACAACAGTTTCTTTGTTAGAGTGACACTCTCTAAAAGAAAAAACACATTCTTAATATAATGGCGATGTGAAAAGTCACAGAAGTTCCCTTTGTCCACACCGACTAGTTCCTCTGCGGCACATATCGTTTCCTTACCACACATAAACAGGAAGTTGCAGAGGTAGACGTTAGTGAGACAAATGCAGAAACTGATGAGATAGACAAGAGGAGCAGGTCATGTTTTAGCGAATTCTTGTTCAACTAGCTGAGATGATTTTGGACCTCCACTTCTCCCAGTTCAGTTTTATTTCAGCGAGAGCTTTCCGCTGTCGGACATTTCCTTCCTCTGTCTGTGCGATCCTCCCATGCCTCACTTTGCCAGCTCTCATGCGTCCACTTTGCTGTTTTTTGAGTATCCGAACGTGGTGCAGAGCAATCTTCTGCTCTACTACAAGTTCACCCGCTGTCCGCATGTCGTCCTCGACCAGTTCGTCTGCATCGCCCAGGAGGATTACTGGCGCATCCTCAACCACGTGGAGAAAAACACGCACAAGGTGGAGGAGGAGGGGGAGATCGTGATGGTGAAGGAGCACCGCGAGCTGGACCGCAGCGGCAACAGAAAGGGACACATCGTCATCAAGGTTTGTGGCACAGTTACATGGACCTGAGCAACCTTTTGAAAACAACTACTTTTAGGAGTGTTTTATTTTTTAGATTTACTTGATAAATTTTATTACGAAGGATTTCCACTCTTACTTGAGTAAAATTTCTGGATTTTTTACCCACTGAATGAAAAACAAACATGTTTTAACATAAATTCACCAAACTCAGACACACAGCTGCAGTTTCTGTTAGTTTTTTATTGAAAAAAATTGATTTGGAAACGTTTTTGTTTGTCTGATTTTGTTATTTTTAGTTACTTATATGAATTATTGTCATTTTGGTCCTTAAACTACCAAATCTCCACTAAAGTTTATATTTCGGTCTGTCTGATTATGTAGTTTTTAAATATGAAATAATTTGGTCAGTTACTCAGTATTTGAGTAGACTTTTTACCAAATACTTTTTACTCTTATTTGAGAATTTCTAGGACAGCTACTTTTACTTTTCCTAGACCAAAATATTTGTTAGGATCTTGTGGGTTTTTTTTTTTTTTTTGTGGTGCTCAAATGTCTCCTGAAAGAATGGTTACATTTTTTGCTGTCAAAAACTCTGCAGACTCAGGTTTAAATGCCAAAAAGTTGTACTTGAATCTTTTTCCAGCTATATTGCAACATTATGTACAATTCTACTGAAAGACAACTAAAAGGAAAACTAAAAAAGCTGCAATAACCTAATTGGGTAAATGTGCAAACTAACAACTAATGTTTTCCTGTAACTCCTTGTGATTTAATCTCAACATCCCACATCTTGATGTGTGAATTTCTGATCATTTCAACAGACTCATTCCCGTACACGGTTTTGGGAGATTTTTGGATCTGGATATTTTTTGAGAAGAAAACTAATTTGTTTTAATTTAGTCCAGAAATATGCTGAAGACAGAAGATTGTTGCCACAATTTTTTAGCAATTTCAGTGTTGCTGTTGGCGTCTTGGCAGACTCTCTGGCACACTTTCAGTGATTATTCTCATCACTTTTGGAGAAATATTCTGTTTTTCCATGTGGATACAGTATGGAAGACAGTCAAAAAGTGTTTTTTTAATATAAACATACCAAAGTCAAAACCAAGTTCTATTTAACCTCAATTTTGACTCAAACTCTTTAATAAGAACGTGAACTCTCGTATAATTTGAATTTATTGACTTCACTCACTCAAGGCTCGTAAAAAAACATACAATACATCTGCTCTGTGTTCGTTGTTGATCATTATGGTTGCTAGCAGTTTATTGTTTGCCGGAGTATTTTCTTGTCAGCTTCCTGAAGCCCTTTGATCCCATCGCCACAGCTCCAGAGGTTGCCAGGTATCGATCAGCTAATGGGCCTGAACGATTCTCTCCGCTGCCTTACCCGAGGAAAGCTGCTGGCTCTAAATCACATCCACTGGGGATGAGTCAATTCACAAGTGTTAGCATTTCCGCTTCTCTTTCCTAACTTTGTTCTTTTTTTGTGACCGACACAAAGCAGTTGCGTCTTCTAGTTTCTGTTCCCCAGTCAGACAAATCGTTTCCTGCAGAGTCCGCCGCTGGGGGGAGGTTAACAAGCTTGGTGAAGCAGGAAGAGTAGACGTGTCTTGAATGTTGTACATCGCCGCTTGACATTGGAGTTTTACACCAAACAGGAGCAATAATGCTCAGGTGTTATGTGGATTTACCCTTAGATTGGTTTGAGACTTCATCTGCCTGGTTCTTTAGATTATGGGTGGCTGACGGCTCCATTAATCATTTTCATGATTAATGTTAACATCACATATTCACTGCAAAAATACAAAATATTACCAAGAAATTTTGGTCTAGTTTGTTGAACAGATAAATATCTTTTCAACAATAAATTTGAGGTGTTAGAAGTCAATAGTCCCTTGATATAGGTGAAAAGGTTTTAGTTCCATTTGCAGATTCTTTCAGAAAGAGAACTGTGCCGTTACCTAGCAACCCCAGCCAAGCAAAGGCCGTTACCTAGCAACCCAGTTCTAATTCTTTTGGCAGATTATTTCACTTATTACAAGACATTTTTCCCATTTTATAAGTGAAATAATCTGCCAATGGAACTGGAACTTTTTCATTTATCTAAAACAAGCTCCTAAATCTTGGTTAAAAGCTGTTTGTAAGTAATTTTTTTATTTGGAGTGTAGTAAGACATTTGAACTAGAAACTAGACCAAAATGTTTGGTTTGTTCTTCTGTTTTTTTGCAGTGTTAAATGTGTGTAACTACATGTTTTTAGTGTGTAAATCTTTTGTCCTTTTGTAACTGTTACAATCTTTCCTTAAGATTTTCATAAAGTCATCATCTTATGCCTTTATTCTCATATTATTTTGACTTTATTCTTGTTTTATTTCAATTTCTTTCTCATATGACCTTATTCTTGAAATTTTTCTCATTTTTCAAATTATTGCAACTATATTCTCTTAATTTTTATTTTTCCTATTATGACCCTATAGTACTCCATGGTACAAAGTAATTCATAATTTCTTAAAGATTTTACAAATAAATGTCTGGAAAGTTTGGTTTAAATTTTATTCAATCCATGAGAGTCAATAATTTCAGGTTGTGTTCAGTTCAGTCAGGGTTTCGGATTTTGGTTTGATTTAAGTGGCAAAACGTCCTTTTGCGCCGCCTGAATGCATGTCCTCTGTGTTGGACTTTAATGAAGCGTTCTGTGTGTTTTTAGGGAACTCCAGAGCGTCTGATCATGCACCTGGTGGAAGAGCCGTCGGTGGTGGACCCCACCTACATCGAGGACTTCCTGCTGACCTACAGGACCTTCCTGTCCAGTCCCATGGACGTTGGCAGGAAACTGCTGGACTGGTTCCAGGTGGACTGCTTCCGGGACACGGTCAGTTGGGGCTGAAAAATGTCTGTTTTAGGGCGATGGCTAACTAAAACTCTGTTTGGTTGAAGGTTAAAGAAAAGCAAAAGCTTCCTTTAAAGGGAGTCTGCATACAAATAACAGCTCAACTTAACCTCCATTATACCAATGCAGAGTTCAACCACCAGAGTAGGGAAGTAACTAGTTACCTTTATGCAATTACAATTACTTGAGTAACTTTTTTGAATTAATGTACTCCTAGGATCATTTTTACCTTTTACATTTACTTGAATAATTTTCTGTTAAAGTTTCATAAGTTTTTTATTGAAAAAATCTAATTTGGAAAAACATATTTTGCCTGATGTTATTTTTGTTACTTATATGAATTATTGTGATTTTCGTCATTAAAATATCAAAATTTCCACTTAACTGTATATTTTAGTCTGTCTGATTATGTAAGTTTTAAATATTAAATGACAGATAATTTGATCATTCAGTACTTTACTCTTATTTGAGTAATTTATTTAATGACTAACTAATCTTCTGTTTAACGAGGATCATGTTCAAACTGTAAAAGAAAAACAATTTCAAAAATTTTTGGGGTCATCAATTGTCTTCTACTATGTAGCCCAACTTTTAGCATTCTTGACTTTGGTCAGGGGCCGAACAAAGTCATTTGAAGGGCCACAACTGGCTCCCGGGGCCACACTGTGGGCATCCCTGGCCTAAAATCAAATTTTCTTATATTGTCATGATTGTCGATCGCAGCTTCATGTGTTGAGCCGTTTACCTGCAGATGGATGCAGGTACAGCCAGCTCAGCTGTCTGCGAGCCAGTTACTGATTGGTTCATGCCTGATGCTTTAACCTGAGGTTGGTGTTGTTCTGTCAATAGTCGTTACTTTGACATCCAGCCTGGAAATCAACAAACTGGATCCAGGAGAAAGACGGAGCAGAATGTGAAAACAGCAGGAAAAGACGGAAATGTTTGTTTTTTTAACTAAAAGACAGTTAGGATTAATTTAAAGGGGCGTTTTATGTGATGGTCATCCAATAACTCAGCTGTTGTTTTTCTTTTGTTGCTGTATGAATTGATTTTTTTCAGAGAATAAATCTGTGATGGATTTGTATCTGTTTATCTTTGCTGCTAGTTGCTTCTGGTCCTTCAAAGTCTGTTTTCCAAATGTGAAGTATGGAAAACAAAAAGTACATTTGGGGAAAAACTTTTGTAACTCCTGACTTTACTTCCTATTTATTCTTCCATCCTTCCTTCTTTGTGTCCTTTTTTTCTTTCCTTTTCTTTATTCATTCCATCTTCCTTTCTTGCATCCTCCATTGTTTCTTTTATAATATATTTATTTTCTTCTTCTGGTCTTCTTTCCTTGTTATTTTCTTTGCCTTTCTTTAACTTTCCATTTTTCCATCTTTCCTTGTCGTATCTTTTTTTCTTTCCTCCTTTGTCTCCTGCCACCTTGCATCTGTCCTTCCTTCTCTTACTTAATTTCCTAGTTTAACATTTCCTTCCTGCTTTCTTTCTCTTCTTTCCTTTATGGTCTATCTTATTTCCATTCAGTTTTGTTTACTCTGCGCTGGTGTCATATGTATAAATTCAGAGTGAATATTATATTTTATATATTAAATTGAAGTAAATTACTGTTAAGTCTGAAAAGGTTTGGTCATTTTACTTCAGTGCAGAAACTCTGCTGATATCCTGATCTTGTGATCTTCTTGTAGAGCTTTGAAATCATCCAGTGTTTATCTGATGCGACCAATGCGATGCTCTAGAGACGTAAAGACCTTTCACTCTGCTCTATAAATACTCTGGTGGAGCTCTTAACACGTTTCTTGTCAAACTATACAAATAGCTTGAGGTTTTTAAATAAACCAACAGGGACACAGAGCATTAGAGAAACTCTTAAGGTTAAATGAAGCGTCTGTTTTCTCACTCAGGTGACGAGAATAGTGCTGCTTTGGGTCAACAACCACTTCAACGACTTTGAGGGCGACTTGGCCATGACTCGCTTCCTGGAGGAATTTGAGAAACATCTAGAAACATCAGTAAGAGCAAATACGAATAATGACCTAAAGTTCTGCTCCTCTTTTGCTTTTCAGATTATAATTCTGTTTTCTCTCTTTCTCTGTGGCAGAAAATGAAGGGTCATCTGAGGTTGCTGAACATTGCATGCGCAGCCAAGGCGAAGTGGAGACAGATCACGCTGCAGAAGGCGACCAGGGATTCGCAGCTGCATTTCAGCGTGCAAGGAGGCAGCGAGAGAGGATTCGGCGTCTTTGTGGAGTCGGTGGAAGAAGGAAGCAAAGCAGCAGAGACCGGACTCAAGCGGGGGGATCAGGTGAGGTGGCGCAATGAAATAAACATTTAAATATGCAGCTTTTATTATTAGAGGATCAAATTCCTACAAGTTTTACATTTAACCAGAAGAGGATGTAGATGTACTTTCTTTATCAGGATGACTTCTTTAGTCATAACTTTCTGAGTGAGTTGCTTACTTTTGACTGACCTTTGACCTTGGAAACGCTGGTGACAACATATCAGGAGCAAAGAGCAGATAGGGTCAGAGTGACTTCTGGTTTTCATAGCTGACCTATGACCCATCATGGAAGCAGATTACACAGCAGATGAGCCAAATCATTTCCACCAAGAAAATATAATGAAAAGTTATAAAATGTGACGATGTTACATTTACATTATAAAATCTATTTTTAATCTGTTTTGTTGCAGATCATGGAGGTTAATGGTCAGAACTTTGAGAACATCGCCTTGTCCAAAGCAGTGGACATCCTGAGAAATAACACACACCTTTCCCTCACCGTTAAAACCAACATCTTTGGTGAGTAAAGCTGCATTCTTACTTTACCACAAGCTAAAAATTGTACGAAATGTTTTTTTTTAAAAATATTACTTAAATGGTTTGGCTTGGTGGTTACCAACTCCTGTTTTACTTCACATCTCAGTTGTCTTCAATCTTTTTCGTAAAGTTTTATGTTCTGAGAAAAAAAAGTCAAAATTCTGGAAAAATAAGAAATCTGGGGGGAAATTTTGAATTCTGAGAAAAAAGTCAGAATTTGAGAAAAACAGTGAAAATTATGACCTGAAGATTAAAGCCACAACTCTTTTCTTTTTCAGTGGCAGTAATCTTCTCCTGTAGTTTTCCGTATTTGTATTCTTAAATTAAATCAATGTAAAGTCATGTTCAGTATTAAGAAGTACTGTTTATTCAAATTTTAATGGTTTATTAGTAGGTTTTATAAGTACATTTTATCACAACCGGCCCTTTAAGGACATTTCATAATCTCAATATGGCCCAAAATATAAATAAGATTGACATCCCTGCTCTAGATGTATAAAGCTGATAGTTTTCTGGTTGTGACGAAACAAAATAAAAAGATGAAAAAGTTCAATATCTACTCTTCATTTTGCTCCGACTCTCCAGTGTTCAAAGAGCTGCTGAGCAGGATCATGCACGAAAAGAAAAACGGTGGCCCTCACATTCCTAAGATCCAGGAAAAGAAAGGCAACCGTTTCTCCATCGCCGACTTTTCCGGAGACATCGAGTTCCCCACGGACAGCAAAAGCACCCGGAAGATGAAAGCGAACACCGTGTCGGGGGGACGCAACAAGATCAGGAGGATGCTGGAGAAAACGCGCTTCAGTATACTACCGCCCAAACCGTTCAGGTAACGCTGGGTAGGAGTCGGTGGGAAATAGAAATAATGTTTTCTCTAATCCAGATTAGAAACATAAAGAAGCTACAATTTAGTGCTAAAAACCAACTTTCTCAAAAACATGACTTAACGTGGTAAGATTTGTGCTAAATTTTAAACTTTATCCTCTGACAAAATGATCAAAAATCAAAGTTTTTACTTTTTTATTTTTTTCCTGCTGGTATAAGTTAAAAAAAAAACAACAATTGAAAGATTTCACATCATTACACATCAAAATGTTGGTTAATGTTTCATTTATTATGTTTTTAAATCATTTCTAACCAGATGAGTGTTTAGTCTGGATTTAAAGGAACTCAGTGTTTCAGCTGTTTTACAATTTTCCAGAAGTTTGTTCCAGATTTGTGGTGGATAGAAGCTGAATTCTGCTTCTATTCTATTCAGAATGTTTTTTAAAAGCAGTTGGTGTTTTACAGACAGTTTTAAGTGAAACAACAGCAAAGTGTCGTCAGTATATAATCATCCTGTAATCGTTAGCATCAGCCATAACGAGCCGCCGTGCCGCTGGAGCAATTGTGCAGATGGAGCCCGTATTCGATTTTCCATCCGTAACGTGGCGATCCAGATTTGATTTCATCATTTCATTTTCTCTCCATGCCTCGTTTAACTGCAGGCTGCGGCAGCGCTGCAGAGACAGCAGATCCTGTTCTCACCCTGTTAATTACGCAGCTAACTCACTCAACACAACACACACACGGCCGCACACACTCCTGTCTCCTTCTCACTGCTGACTGAATGCTCTGAGTTAAATCATTTGCATCAAACCTCGACGTTCTCTGTCTCACACCAAACATCGGATGACTCTTTGATCCAAGCTCAGCTTTCAAAGGTTCTCCACTGCCATCTATTTATCAGCTGAGCTGGGATTTTCATCTCCTTTGTTCCAGCTGAAGCCACATCAGGGGACTAGATGTCTGATTAAAGGGACCGGATAAGATAATAGGAGTAAAGCAGGTTATTGGGGCCAGTCAGGATTCACCAGTTCCTTTCATGAGGAGGAAACTTGATAGCGTTCGTGTCTGGGTGTATATCCAAACAATACATTAAGTAAAAAACATTTATATGCAGAGCAATTAAAAATAACATGTCTGCTTTCAGAAAAATGCTTGAAGTTTGAATTAAAAGCAAAAATATTCCACTTTTTAAGGCATTATGAGTTTTATTTTTGTGGTGGAAGTTGACTGTTAAATACTTATTTTTTGTTCTTTAATTTCAGATTTATGTGAAAATGTTACCTCAAAGTTATTTCTGTTTGTGGAAAGATTTACATTGCAGAGTTTAATTTTTTAATAATTTCTCAAACAAAATTCAACAAACCCCTTTAAAATTCTTAATAAAATGGAAAAACAGGGGCGTGCCGCGGTGGCGTAGCGGTTAGCGCGACCCGTATTTGGAGGCCTTGAGTCCTCGACGCGGCCGTCGCGGGTTCGACTCCCGACATTTGCCGCATGTCTGCCCCCTCTCCTTCCCCGTTTCCTGTCAGCCCACTATCATATAAGGGACACTAGAGCCCACAAAAAGACCCCTGGAGGGGTAAAAAAAAAAAAAAGAAAGGTAAAACATTAAACCCTCTGTTATAATTAAAAACTTTCCAACTCCACAGCTTTATTTGTTTACTGCAATATTTTAATTTCTTTGAAATAAAAATAGAGAAAAATAAAATTTATAATAAAATTAATAAGATTAATAAATAAATAGTAAAATTAAAAAATCTGATTTTCAGTATTTTTCCATTACTGTCAGATTTACAGCTGAGTTAATTCTGGGTTCAAATCTTCTCAGACTTCAGTGATTTAAGTTTGACTGTTAAGATTTGAAGCCAACATCAGTTTATGAACTAATGTGACCATTAAGATAATAATTCAACATGTCTCTTAATTAACCTATTCTGATTGTGAAGCAATTTATTTAATGCTGTAATCATTTCAGAGAACAATAATGATTTGCTCTTCTGTTGATGTGTTATTGAGTCGACGCTCAGTAATAAAAAACAGCCAAAGAAAACTGTAATCTTAATAGGTTTGTGACTTTATGACATTTTTCTGCATTTATTACAGCAAACATGTCGTTACTTTTCTTTCATAGTTTGGTAAAAGTAATTTGTTGTTTCTGCTGTTCGATGTGAGCATAAAGGAAGAAGCTTTGACCCGTTGCTGCATCTCCTCCGCAGATCTCCGTTTCTTGTTCTCTTAGAAATAATTTCCTGCCTTTCATGCGTTTTAAATGTTGTCTCTCTCCTATCTGTCTGTCTCTGCTGCTTCAGGGGCCTGTTTGGGTAAGAAGAGCTCTTGTTGTGTAATTCCCCATCCTCCAAATGTGTGTCAATGTGCTCAACAAGCTGCCAAACTAAGACACAAACTCATCAACACACCTTCATCTGCACTGCAAACATGTCTAGACTTTATTTGTATGTTGTTTTCTATAAACTGGAGGCATTTATTTGAATATGAAAGCTAAATCATTTCCAGATCTGGATCAATATTAAAAATAGAATATATTTGCATTTCCAGACATTATTTGCCATCCTATACTTTAAATAATCTGCTAAACTCTAAAATTTATCTCATTTAGCCTTTTTCTATAAACAAGTTTATTAATTTTGTTTTTTTTTTGTAATCTTCTCCGTTTTAGCGCGCTCATCTTTTAGCCTAAAAGTGTAACTCTAGCCCTACGTTTGGGAGAGACATCTAAAGTTTTCAACAAAAAAAAGTGATGCATCAATTCAAAACTTAAGAAATGTTTGACCTCTGTCATACTTTCTTAGTCCAGCTATTCAGACACACTGAGTGTTTAGGAATATTAATGATAAAAAAATAAATCCAGGACTTTATTTAAACCTTCATTTGTGCCAATCTAAGCCTAAAAATAGTCTTAAAAAAACAAAAAACATGGGAGTACTAATAATCAGTAAGATTTTCTCCTCTTTTATTATCCAATAAATAATATGGTCACTGATATGATGCATTCACTGTAACAGTGTTTCGATGTTGTTTTTTCAACCCCTTCCTTAAAGGACAATGAGTAAATTTATGAAGCTGCAGTAAAATCATATCTCACCAGATTTATGATTTAAAACCTAATCTGTGTGTGGACTGCCATTAACTTCTCACTAAATTATTATACTGGTTTATCCATTATGTATTTAGAGTGAATATACACAGATAAATAAAAATAAAATTCGTTTTTTGTTGTTGTCTTGTGAGTCTGTGTTTTCTACCCATGAATGCTTCTGCTCAGTTGCCATTTCTCTATGTAATAATCTCAGAAAGATGATCTCTGTAAATGTTCTTGACATTGTGCCCCGGTGGACATTGTGATTGAATCATATGTTAATATTCTCTCAGGGTGAAGCTGCTACTCTTTCCCCTTTCCTCTAAATTCATAACAAAGAGTAATTTTATCACCTCCGCTGTTATTTCATCCCTCTAATCCCACCGCGCCTTCTCTGATTTCTCTGCGCAGTGATGGCGGCCTGGGTCAGAGTCAGGATGACAGCATCGTGGGCACCAAACAGTGTCGTCACAGCGTCGCCATCATGCCCATTCCTGGAAACCTGTCGTCAAGCAGCCCTGACCTGCTGCAGCCGGCGACCAGCGTACTGGACTTCTCCAACCCCGCTGGTGAGGAACGGCCAGTAAAACCGCTTTACATCGCAAAAACACAAAAATACAAAGTCAGAAAAAGACACCAGTAACAAACATTACAATCTGATGCACTGCAAAAACACAAAATCTTACCAAGTAACGGTCTAATTTTTAAAGCAAACATCTTTGTACACTTGAAAGAAGACAAACTAACTTAAAAGTAACTTTTCAGCAAGAAATAGGAACCTATTTTAAGTAAATAATTCCTTAACATTGACGAAAAAGTTCTAGTTCTGAGAACTGTGCCGTTACCTAGCAACCCCAGCCAAGCCCAGCCCGTTACCTAGCAACCCAGTTCTAGTTCCATTGGCAGATTATTTCACTTTAACAAGACATTTTTCCCATCTTACAATAAATTGAAACTTTTATTTACTGATTTGGCTAATTTACTAACACTGTGCATCTTTTACAAAACACAAAATGAACATTTACCAGGAAATATTCAAAAACTTGTTTCCCAAAGAAGGAGTTTATAATCAAAGGAAAATGTAAATTTAAAGGTAAATATCAGAACCTCAAGAAGTTTTTGTGGTGAGAAAATACGGAATATTTTGTGAAATTAAAAGAACTCAAACTACTGGGTAAGAAAATGGTTTACACTAAATATGAGAAATAATCTTGATATATTATGTTGTCGTTATTGTAGCATTGTTAGCATCAATATTATAATTAATATGTAGTGGAGTTACTATTAGTAATACTCTGACCAATGGGAATATTGTAATTGAACATATTTATGTTGTTAAATTACTTAAAAATAGCAAGAAATCATAAATATGTGTTGCTGGAGAAGTGTTGGGCTTTAATAAGTCCATACTTCTACTCAATCCTTTCAACATTTATTACTTATCGTATTACTGTAATTTTAATTGTAAATTTTTACGTTCATTAAGCTCAAATTAAGTGAGTAATTGTTATGGACATAATGGCTGAACTTTGTTTTTCTTCTGGTTTATTAATCAACTTTTTTCTCTTGAAAGTAGTTAGTAGATTTTAAGGCAGACAGGATGAATGGATTTGATGTCCTCTTGGATTAAACAGGTTTTTAGTTTGAATCTTTCTGTGGATGTTCTATAGGATGGAGATCTTTGCCCATTATTGATGGTGTTCTTTCAGCCGTGTGTTTTGGGTTGTGATCCTGTTGCTAAGCAGACAGTTTTGTCTCACCAGTCAAAAGATATTATCTCTGAAACCTTTGCGCTCGTCTCCATCCTTTCTGTCTTTTTTCTGTTTTTCTATCCTGAGTTTTCTTCAATAGAGGTCAGTTGGGTTCAAACTGCGAAGGCGTGTTGGTCATGTTATCACAAATTACATACATTTGCCTTGGAGTTCAGCATGGACACTTATTTTCACTTTTCTTCTTCGACAAGTCTGGTGTAGCTTTGTTTAAAAAAGCAAAAATATATGCATTTTTAATACATACTAAAAACATTAGATGCATTAGATTGTTATCACTTTATTTCTTTCAGGAGAAATAAAACAATATTTCACTGAATCAACAAGTTTGTTTACATCCAGTTTGAGGGAAACCATTAACTGGTTTCCCTCAAAGATTGTAATGCTGTTTGCAGCATGATCACTTTTTACTTTATAAGCTGCAGAAACATTTTAGTTTCTCTGCTCTCACTAAATGAACATCAGGAGAAAGTCTAGATAATTTCTGTGAAATGTAAAAGAGAAGCGACTGAGACCTAAATCCTGCTTCAGAGAGCTGACTGCTACTCTCAGAACTTCTCCTCTGGAATCTTATTAATAATAAAACTAAAAGAAACTTTGAAAGTCACATAAAAAGGAGCAAATTTGGCAGATTTGTGTTATATTTAGTGACGTGCTTTTGAAGATGTGTTGATATGAAAAGAGAAATATAAATAAAAAATGTCTGTGCAGGAAGGAAACGCTCATTAAGCTGCTTTTTGCTGCGGCTCATGTTACTAAGCAGTTTGTTGCTAGGTAACCGAAGTCGGGCAGAACCTTAAACTGGCAGGTTGTTGCTAGGTAACCAAAGAGTGGGCGAGTTAGTTGATTCCAGTAGCCTAGCTTAGCTTGGGTTGACTTTAGGTTGAGCAGCTAAAGTCTTTCCTCTGCCTACATTCCCCAGAATGCTGTGCGGTTCTGGATCAAAGTTCAATGAATGTTCTATTGGACGTATTACCTATTTATATTGATCACGTGTATCATGATATGTTATTATTAATTTATTCCCTACAGTGCTTCAAAAAGTTAACTTTCTTGTACAGAAATAGCACAAAACATCTGATGAGATATTTATCCAACACAACTCAGTGTCTTCACACATTTGTTCTTTGTTTCCTTTCTGCGAATACAGGAACTGACGAGTTTCATGTTTCCCATCAAAATAACCAGAACAGAGAGGCTAATGGACGAAAGAATCACTGGGGGTTTTCCAAACCGTTTCTGTTTCTCATAGACGAGGATTAACCTCCAGGGTCATTAGAGGCCGACTTTAATCTGCTCCTGTCACAAAGGTTCCCGACTCTATAATTATATAAACTAACAGGACTCATTGTTCTGTTATTTATGTGGATGCAGACAGAATGTCAGAGAGCAGACTGAGAAAGAGAAAGGCGACATAAATTGTTAGTGACCATGATCTTAATTTATTCCACAAGTCATATATCTGCTCTGACAGATGTGTAGATGTTGTATATCTCTGTTTTTATAGCCTCCTTTCCTGTTGCTCTCCTTCCTTTTACTAAGGTTTAATTGTAAACTGAAGAACTTCTTTTTTCCCCAATATCTACTGCAGATTTGAGCATCCCTGCATTAATCACATCAGCATAAAAACATAAAGGTTTTGCCTTTTTCTTTCGTTTATTTTGCCTTATTGTCAATCTTTTATTGTAAAATCCTCATTTTGTTTCACTTGGATTGTTTTTACTCAACTTTGTTTTTACTGCAGTTTATACTTATTTTATGCACCTGCAGCATTTTTTAAAACCAAATGAGGAAATCCTTTGCATTTGCCCCAAATAAATAAATATAAACCAAAAATGGGACTAAAAAAAACCTGGTCAGTAGAATTGAATGTTAAAAAGGTTATATCTGAAATAGTGCAATTTAATGGTCTTAAAATGTCCAGATTTTCCACAGTTAAGCATGCACATTTTCAATGTGCATGCTCATTCATTCACTGCTTATTATTTTTAACTATCAATTTAAATGTCAGTTATTAAGTAACCGAGGTTCTGTTTTTTACATTTATATGAATAAAGACATAGACAGATCCTAAACATCTTTAATATGGCATACTGAAGCTCCTTTAATACTCTTTTGACACATGATGAGAGCTAATGGGTCTGATTAAAAACAATTAATATTCATAACTGAAAGCTCTGAGTTGCAGTCATACGTTCTCCAACTTGTGACTCCTCATCTGGCTCATAAATCTTTGCTTCAGACATCACAGTCTGTCAGTATTTGCGAAGTAGAGCATGAATCTCTTTTGCTTTGCAGGGTGACTAAATCCGTTTTCTTGCCATCAGGCGTTGATGTCTCGCCTGGTTTTTTGTGTCGTCTCAAACGTGTAACTCTGTGTGGAGCTATTTTCTCAGATCCCCATTTCTCTGTGTTCCTCTTTCTCTGTTTCTTTCTTCTTGTGTTGTTTTGTGATTTTAAACAGATGCTCTAGTGTCGACATGTTGAGTCATCTCTGGTTTCTTATCAGATTAACACCGGAGCAGCAGCTCTGTGGGTCTTTCCCTCATTTTGTTGCTTTCATTTGTTCTTACTGTGGTTTCTCTTTTGTCCCTACTGCTTGCCAAGCTCTTGGACTGTACTGTAAGTATTTAAATACCTTTACAGCTGCTATTTGCCCAAATCTCCCTCATAGCTTGACACTTCTGACTTTCTATAATCTCTGCGTCTTTCAGGTTGTAAAGAATATTGACTTGTGTTTTTATGTTTTGTGCAGTTACAATAAAAGTGCATCAATAAGTCAGACATTGAAAATATTGTACACCCTCAACTCTAACAGAGATATCACCATGACAACATGGTTTCTAAAATTTTATTGGTTAGTTTGATGGTTTGACCATTTTTCTCAACAGAACTGGCTGGTAGAGCTTTTTTAAAGGTTTGATGTGGATCATTATCTTGTTGAATCAACTAATTTTGTACAAGATTAGGGAATTGTTTTTATTATTTTAACAAATAACCCAGAAACTATTGAGCCTGAAATTAACTGGATGCTGCTGTAATATCTGTGTCTTTGTCCACAAAGAAACAAGTTTTATGTTACAGTAGACTGACAAGGTGGTGACCAAGAAAGAAACGCCAGCTACCAATCAATTCAGATCTAAATAAAATTTGGAACTATCAACGTTGAAATGCAAAAACAGTTCTGGAGAAAAGTTGTTTTTTTATGGTCAGAGGATATAAATATTCACCTACTTGGCTACAATGACAAGAAGTTAAGTTTAAATGTGACAAGATCACAGGACCAGCAGTAAAACATGGCGGTGGTAGCATAATGCTGTGGGGTGAATCCGAGACAGAATCCCTGAATTAACCTGTAGAAAGTGGATGCTCCAACAAGTAATCATCCTAAACACAACTATTGAAGAAAATCACAAACAGAATAGTTCAGATAAATGATTAAAACTAATATTTAAAGCTAATTAAATAAATCGAGATACTTACAATATTTAACTTCTTTAACATGAAATAACTGTAAAATGCTTGAATGAGAACGCCATAAGAACATAATATTGTATGAAAAAAGAATTCTGTTTAAAAAGAGAGAAACAATAAAAACAATAAATTATGCAAATAGAAATTATTTGTTGCTCTAAAAAACAGTGGGGAAAAAAATGGCAACGAACGAAGATGCCAGGTGATCCTGTAAGAACCACCATAACAAATCCATTTCCAAACGTCTCTGTTGCTGAACTGAACTGATTCTCCAGTAGATTTGTTGATTAACTGGATGTGAGAGCAACAACTGTCTTCCTGCATTCAGGTCAAGTGTGCAGCAGTGGATTAAATGTAATTATCCCTCCTCCTTTTCACAAGATATAATAGGTGGATTTTTATCTGAGAGCTTTTCACACTTTAATCACAAGTCATCAGCTAATGAGACGAAGCATTTAGCTTCCACACAACCTGCACTCTGCTGGCTGTGAGCACATGCAGCTCACATGCAGTTATTTCCAACTGCTGCAAAATACTCAGTGCCATTCGTCTGTCACAAACAGTAAATATTATGTTATTGATATTAATGAGGTTATGGTCTGCAAAGTGGCCATTTATCTGCAAGAAAAAGGGCCAATGTCAAAATATCAATTTGTCCTATTTCCCCTGAACAATCCATGAAAGTGAACTGGAGGTTAAAGAATTAATTTTTGTGTAGCTGAATTATTCAGCTACACAAAGAAAACATAAATGAGCCATCCCTTGAAATAAATTACAATTATGAACATTTGAAGTCAGAGAAAAGATAATTCAAGTTGCTTTCACAGGAGCTAACCTGTGGCCTATGTTGATGTATCAAAAAACATATTTTATATATTGAAATATTACGTCCTGACTCGTTTATGCAGTTTGTTTTATGATGCGCCCTCTGTTTTAGTGTTCAGTGTTAGCTGTGCAGCTTCATCAGAGCATCAACATGACGTCTCCACCTTGTTTAAGGTTGTTTTTATACACAACCGATAAAATATCCAGCTGCTCAAATATTTATTGGATGAATCAGTCAGAAAGTGAGCTCAACTCTCTGCTGAGATTGAGTGAATTTTTATCAGTGTAGACAGAGCATCTGCTTAGCTTAGCATAGAATTAAGTACATTTTTATATTGGTTGATTGCTATAACATTTCAGTGTTAACATTTGTGTAGCTGGACATTACCTCAAAACAAACTCAATAATTTCTCTTTGCATGATTTATTGCTTTTCGCTTTTCTCTCTTTATACCAAAAACTGGATGATAAAAATCTTCAGTTTGGTGTTTTGGTCTCAACTAGCCTTTTTTTTGAAGGGCAGTTTTGTTTACATTCATTTTATTTGTTTTTTCTGTTTTTCAATTAAAATGTCTTCCAGTTCATTAGAGTTTAAAGGTTATGGATCTCTGAGAATGTGCTCTTTCTTTATTGTTACCATTTTATTACTTGAAAATGGTATCAAAACAACAATATTATCATTTATCACTATAAGTTCTGGGACAAGTTGTTATCATGACACTATATTCTGATTCCAGTGTTAAAATGATATTCAATGCTGCATAAACAATTAAATAAAAGGAAGCCTGAAATAAAAGAGAAACATCTTTATCTGTTCTTGGAAAATAAACAGGAGAAACTAAAAGATCAATTTTACAACCCCCCAAACAAGCAGGATTATTGATTATCTGCTTTTACTCCAACTGTATTGTTATTGGTTTTGCCTTTGGCAGCTTGTTTGTACTCATGTGCTGCTGCTGTAATGATGGTAATAAAGGTTTTGTCATCTAAACACTAAGCCTCTGCAGCCATGTCTTTATCTAGCTCTAAGTAATGGACCTTAGCATTCTCAATAATACAAAACATTTCTATTATTTAAAACACACACTGGCCTGTAAGTATTTGGTAGCTATGCTAACAGTTAAGCCTTATAGGTTTTGATTAACAGTATTACTGTTTTATTCCCTTTTTTACCAAAAGGTAAAGCCTGTTTATTTCAAATTAAGAGCTCTTGAATCTGACTTTCATGTTTTGCTGCTGTTTTAACTAGGACTGTCACAATAACAAATTTTACTGGGCAATAAATTGTCCCAGAAGTTATTGCAATAAATGATAATATTGTTGTTTGAGACAATTTACAAGTAATATAATAGTAGTGGCATAACAGTGCATCCTCAAAGATCAATAAACATTTAACACTGGACCTGGAAGACATTTTAAATATCCAAAATAAATAAACAAGACAACAAATAAAATGAATTATGAAGTTTTCATTTTCAGAGGATAAAAAGATTCACCTTTTTAGCTGCTGATGACAAGAAGTAAGTTTGGAGGAAACAAGGTCAAAGTACCAGCAGCAAGGCATGGTGGTGGTAGCATAAGGCTGTGGGTCGAATCCACTGCCAGTGAAAAGAAACAAGAACAACAAATAATCATCCCAAACACAACTATTATTTAAAAAATCACAAAAAGAAAAGTTCAAATAAATCAATGTTTAAAGCTAATTAAATAAATCAAATTACTTAACATGATAGATAACTTATTTAACATGGAATAAAGGAAATGGTTAGGAATGAGAATGCTCACCAAAATGATGTAGATAAAATTATCCTTAAAAAAAGACCAGTTGAGACCAAAACACCTGAAGACTTTTTATCCAGTTTTGACAGAAGGAGAGGAAAGAGACAGTCTTGGGTTTAAGTTAAATCTACATTTATAACACAACTTCGAGGGTTTGCAAATAATTGTTGGAGCTTCACTCAATAATTTTCATCCTTTCTTCCGTCTCTGCAGACATCCCAGACCAGGTTATCCGCGTGTTCAAGGCCGACCAGCAGAGCTGCTACATCATCATCAGCAAGGACACAACAGCCAAGGACGTCGTCACCCACACTGTCAACGAGTTCGGCCTCCTGGCGGCGCCGGAAACCTACTCCCTGTGCGAGGTGTCCGTCAGCCCAGAGGGGGTCATCAAGCAGCGCAGGCTTCCCGACCAGCTCTCCAAACTGGCCGATCGGATCCAGCTGAATGGCAGGTGAGCAAACAGTCGTTTCAAGCTGCTGTTGGGGTTTGTTTCCCAAAGCTAACATGCTTCTGCTGGACTTTGGAGCATTTGTGCTTCTTCATAAGCCAGAAATAGGCTAATAAGTGAAGTTGCAAGATATGATCTTTATAAAAATACTTTTTTTTTTTTTACATAGGAATGATTTAAGCATGGAAATCAAGCAATGTCCAAACAGTTGAAAACGTTATTTCAGAAGACGGTCATCACTGCATATCAATATGAGAAATAAATGCTGTTGTTACTGATATTATCAATGTTGCTATTTTAAAAAGTTATCAAATATTACTGCTTTATGCCATATTAATTTAGAAGGAACTGAGGAGAATGATCCGTTCTCCATGCTGAGTTCTTGGTGTCCGAGGTTACAGAAGTCAGTGAGTTGAATTCATGAATTCCATTAATCAATACCAAAACACAGCAGGTCCATTCTGACGTGCTGCCTCTAAGAGCTAACAGTCAAAATGCCGTCCCACAAGAGTTTCCCTTTGTTACCCTCTCTGAGCTACGCCCCAAAGAGGGCGGGACCTAGCTCCTTTTCCTAGCATGTCCTTTCCTCTAGCTTTAGCTTAGCAACTAACTGAAAGAGATAAAAGAATTATTTATTCTCAACAGAACTTAATGTTAATAGTAAATTATTGAATGATTCTGTTCTTTTGTTTGCTTCAGATTTAAATTTATTTTCTTTGTAAATAACTTTGTTTATTCTGTGCTAACTAGCTTGAGCTTTCGCAACGGGCTATCCTAGATGTAGCGTAGCACAGATCAAGTAAGGAGGAGGAACAGCATCACAAGACTGACAAGACCCGCCTCCTGGCTCTGATTGGTTGTTTCTAGTTAGAACTGGGAGCACTGGGAGAAAGTAGAGGAGTACATTTTTTGTCACAGATTGTCTCTTAACATACTGTGACAGTTTCAACAAATATGTGAAAAAATATTTTTCATTAAAGTTGCATTCTGCAGCTTTAAGGGACGTGGAGAGAAATCGGTCTGAGGAAATGACTTAAATCTTAATCCACAGTGAAAAAAAGGAAGGAGCTGGAAGCAAACCACAGACTTTCAGATTACAGACTGCAGTCTTTAGAAAGCTTTCATCAACAACCAGAAACAGATGTATGACATAAAACATTAACAGTCAACAGCTTTTTCTTCCTTTTTCTTGACAGATTATTTCTAGGTTGGCTGAAATAGCAGACGTTTAAACAGCCCTGTGTAATCTTACATTTAGAGGTCTTGTCTTGGCCAAAGTATCATCCGTATCTTTCACACTGTGGCTCCAGACTTCACACAGTCTGCATGAGATTAGCTGTGTTAGGAAGCAGATCATGTCCCTCTATGTGGACAGATTAAATCCTTCCTGAGGAGGGGCTCTCAGTCCTCTTCCTGAGGACACCGGGTGATTTATTTCATTCACTTAACATTTTTCTGGCTGCACAACATGAATACAAACTACTCAGTACTTCATCTGTTGAACTGAAATACAATCTGTAAGAAATAAAACAAATGTAACTCTTTGTTCGTCTCAGGTTGACTACACAACACACACTTATGTTCACTGTATTTATTCTAACAAAAGACGAAATAAAATTCAATAAATAACCCTAAACAAACTACAAAACATTATCTCCCAATGAGCAGTTAGCAACAGTTAAAAAATTAAACATAATTAAAATTAATAAAACATTAATAATAAGTTAACAAAATATACAAGACATGGAAACATTACTCATGAAACACCATGTATGTTTATGTAATACTTGTAATGAAAACAGAGCTGATCCTGATGCACAGTTACAGACGGCAACAGAAAAAGGGGGAGGAGCTAGTTACTGGTTGCTATGGTAACCACCAACTGTCAAGAGCCCCGTAACAGAAGTTAATATACCAATAAACAACTTCTGCACTGAACAACATGAAAATGAAGAATAAAAAACACATTTTAACAAACTTTACATCCATAATATTAAAATAAAACCTTTTCTATTGTCATAATCACAAATTTCTCAGTTTGTTTCAGTAAGTCAGACCTTTTTCAGCTCACTGAAAGTCAGATTTCTTCTTCTTCTTGCATCCTTTCCGTCTGAAACCCAGCAGAAAAATTGAAGTGGAGCAGCAGATGCTGCCTCCTCCATTACTTTTTCACAGTTTTCACGTCTCTCCTCCCCCCTCCTGTCGTGAGGGTCCCTCGTCGGTCCCCCCCCAACAAGGCTAGCATGAATTTTTCATCCTCTGTCAGGGCGGAGGCCTCTGCAGGCAGCATGGCATGTATGGAATTATTCATACAGCCTCATACAAACATTCCTGATACAATTAAGACACTTCTTTTGCACAACTGAGCATATCTAAAGCTGTGCAAATTAAAAAATACACATTACGTGTTTTTGAGAGAGCTTCAGTTTTGCATATGAAGAATGGGGAGCATTTATGGTTAGTACAGAGGCTTTGGTGGTGTTTGTTGATGCGTTTTGTAGCGTCAGCAGTGTGTGCATTCACAGCCACCAGCAGAAGAAGTTCCCGTTTAGCAGAAACGTTTGGGAGCGCTGTGTCTCTACGTCTTTGTATCCGTCGTCCTTCAGACTGCAGCGCTCTGCTGCTGGTGATTGACAGCAGCTCAGGGAGTGGCAGGCTGAGCCAATAGCAGACCTTCTTCACCCTGTCAACCTACATAGAAATGAAGTGAGAGGAAGCTATGCTCACACACACACACACACACCCACACACTGAATGTTTCCATTGGGTATTTCTCAAAGATTATCCTGATTCTGTTTATCTTTAATTTAGTCTCGTCTGCTGTCCTCATCCTTTCTTATCAAACTCTTCTTTGTTTTTTCTTCATTGATCAAGTCTTTCTTTTTCTGTACTTGGCTGAATATCTCCTCTACTTATCAGTTACAGCGCATTAAATCAGCAAATCACATCAATACCATAATCTTACATGGAAATATGTGAAATAATCCAACCTATAATTTAACTACTTTTTCTTACTGTTAAAAATATTTCTTCTTTTTTTTCTTTTCAGTTTATCAAGATTTTTAGGAATATTTTATTAATACAAGTTACCCAGTTGGTGAGAAGCCATATTTGGCTAATTACCAGTAAGGGAAGTGAAAAACTGATAGAAAACGGCATCAAGGAGCGGCATGCTGGGTTTATAAATCTCCATGGCAACCGTCACATGCCATCTAAAGGTCAAATAATGGAAATATATTAATCGCTACTGAGATTCAGCAAGTTACAACTAAGACGGAGCATTTTGCCAACATACTTTTCAAGATGAATGCGTAAAGAAACACCTTATGCTCTCTGAAAAGTACAGTAGAGTATCTGTGATGCTGTGGGCTAACTTCCCTGTTTGTAAGAAAACGCTGCTGCAGTAAAATCTGATGTTTTAAGGCTTTTCAAAGACTGTAGCTTGTGGCCACCAAGCTAAATGTTGCTCTCTCTTCTTCTGCTGACCTTGTTTCACATCTTGTGTTTTATGAGCAAATTTAGCTCAGTCACAACACAACCTGTTGCTCTGCTTTCCAGCTTCTCTGTCAGCATTATTGTGCAATTTAGTCTCAAGTCTGTGCCAACACTTTACTGCTGGAGAGAGCCCACTCCAGGCCTTGAATCCTCAGAGGGTCTGCGTTCCAGGATGCCTGCATTACGGCTCCATTAGAGGGAAAGTACGAAGGTTTAGATTTATAAACACAGCAGCATATAGATGGAAGAGATGTCCTCCTGGTGAAGGCTGTAGATCAGGAGAATCAAACTCGGTTTCATTTGATCAAATGTCTGAATGTTCTTAAAGGTCCAGTTGTATTGATAAAACCCATTTAAGTGTTAAAATATTAATAAACAGCAGTTCCTCCTGGATTTTATGATTGTGTTTGTAGTTTTTTGCAATCAAAACCACATATTTTGGGATGCTAATTTAGAAATATTTTTAAGGAATTTTGTGATATTTCCGCTAATGCAGTGGTTCCCAAGTTGCAGGGGGTCGCGGGAAGCAGTATGGATGAATGAAAAAAAAAAAAACAGTTACACAAAAGTGTTTCACTGTAAAGATGGTTTGTAGTGTGTTTGGTTGCAACCTGAAGTGTGAAATAAACTTCGGTGGAGTTTGAAAACAAAATATGTGTATAGGTTTATGTCTGGTTGAACGATGTGTGCCCAGTTGATTTCTTTTTTCTTTTTGGGGGGAATTTATTGTGATCCATAGGGGGCCCAGAAGTAATCTTTGGGAACCACTGCGCTAATGTATGATAAGATCCATAGAGAAAATATTCTTCTATGTACTTTAAGTCCCTGAAAAGACTCAAACAATGAAACATTATGCAGCTTGAAAAAGGGCGAAGAAAGACGGATTTGGAGAGTATTTTAAGGTAAATAATCCTACCTCACTGTCTCATTGGTGTTTCCCTACAGATACTACCTGAAGAACAACATGGAGACGGAGACGTTGTGTTCAGATGACGACGCTCAGGATCTCCTCAGGGAGAGTCAGATCTCCCTGCTGCAGCTCAGCACCATGGAGGTCGCTGCCCAGCTGTCAATGAGAGACTTTGAACTCTTCAGAAACATCGAGTCCACAGAGTAGGCAGTTTGTGATTTATATACCTATAATACTTTATGTGACTGCCAAAAAATAAAGACGTTTAAAGTACCAAATATATGGCAAAATGTAGAAATTGTTGGATCACACACATTGTTTTGTCTCTGTTGCTAGGTATGTGGAGGACTTGTTCAAGTTGGACTCGTCTGCTGGGTGTACAAACCTGAAACAGTTTGAGGAGGTGATAAACCAGGAGACCTTCTGGGTGGCGACCGAGATCCTGAAAGAGCCAAACACCCTGAAGAGGATGAAGACCATCAAGCACTTCATCAAGATCGCTCTGCACTGCAGAGAGTGCAAGAACTTCAACTCTATGTTCGCCATCATCAGGTGAGTTCAGCCTGTCCACTCACCAGCCACAACAGTTAGGCCTAATGAGACCTGGGAAACATCTGGTCCACGTGCTAGGGAAAGACCACAACACTCTTCAGTGTGGAAGTTGTTAGAGTGGGAAGAAGACTCAAAGTTAGATATTTTCAGTGTTTAAAAAGCAAGATGGAGGAAGCAAAACAGTGAAAGAAGCTGATCAACTGTAAACTTGGCTGTTTTGGTTGTTTCATCCCAAACTTTTCTGGGTATGAAAACAAGCCGTCGCACACAGGGCATAATCTTTTCCTATGGTGGGAACTAATTGACCCAAAGCTAACTTCAGTCGATAACAGGAAGGCTGGAATCATTATAAACAAATGTTAGCCAGGTAAACTTGATCATTTCTAATGGAAGATACAATAATCTCCACCTTCACACACACAGTGTGACATCACCTATTCTTCTACAATAAAGTCACAAAGTCCAGGCTGGAAATAAATACTGACACTGACTTAGAAATCTGAATCAGATCAAAGCTTCACAAATACTGGAAATAAGCTATAAAATCACTATAAAAGTCCAGAATAGCTTACAATGTTCTGGAGTAGTGTTAAAAAAACACTACTAAAGGTTATATCAAAACATCTAATTTACTTAACTTTCTGATTACTGAATGTTTCAATGATGTGTCAGGAGAATCGGGATTATGTCTCAGATATGTATTTTAGGTGTTAAATGGTTTTAGTAACAGTCTGAGCTTGCAGCAGCTGAGCGTAATGATCCTTTGTTCGCGGTGGTGAGAAACACGGGAGCAGAGGAGTCTGACCTCCATGTCCCCTTACGCTGCTGCTCACAGCCGGACCTCTGGGTGCATATGGCTCTCTGATGCTTAACCTGCCTGGCGACAGGGGCACATCTGCCGCTGCGAACAGGAAACACAACGTTCTCCTACCGACTCTGTTGCAGTCTGAAATATAAACCACACTGGATTTTACCTAAAGTTTCACCCTCACTTTCCAATATTACAGAATAAAATGCATTTGGATTGTAGGAATGTTTATCACATGAAATTAGATATCAAGCAAACATTTTCAGAATCTATATTCCTTCTTATAAACACAGTGTTCAGATTTATCTTCCATAAAAACAAAGTATGGATCCGAACACCTTAAGCCCCACACAGAACATGCTGAAGTATTTTTGTGAATTAATTTCTTATAGGAAGGATACCACAATTCAGATTTAAACCAAAAATGCTTAACTGGACCAATATCTAATAATTTAGCAGTATTTAAAATTTAGAAAGGACAATAAAAACACCCATATTAAAAGAAGAGTACACCAGAAGATAGTTTTGCATTATTGCAGCAGAATTATATTTTCTGCTTTGGATTCTTAGCGAACTGCTATTTTAAAATCTTTTTATTGAGATAATTACAATTCACAGTAATTCAGTTTCCTTGTGTGTTTCTTTTGTGATTGTGAACTAACTGCCTGGTAGAAGTGACTCACTTTACTAACTAACTTAAGAAAAATACACAACACCCAAGATGAAATAAGCGTTGAAACGTTTTTATGGCTTCATATTTATTGTCATACAAAACACAAGTTTTCATACAAAGCAGAGAGAAAAGTAAGAGAAAGAAGAACACATATTACCTTTGTCAGCACCTCACCGTTCCCTCATTTTCCTCCTCCTCCTTCCTGCCTCCATCCCTCTCTCCTGCACAGCGGGCTGAACTTGGCACCGGTGGCTCGGCTGCGAAGCTCGTGGGAAAAATTGCCCAGTAAGTATGAGAAGCTCTTTGAGGACCTGCAGGACGTCTTCGACCCGTCCAGGAACATGGCCAAGTACCGCAACGTGCTGAGCAGCCAAAGCATGCAGCCGCCCATCATCCCGCTGTTTCCTGTGGTCAAGAAGGACCTCACCTTCCTGCATGAAGGTAGGAAAACTTGCTGAAGTTTCTGTCTGATTTAGCTGAAAACAGAGGTCTGTTGAAGGTTCACATTAAAAACACAAACTTTATTTTGTTTAAACCAGATTTTAGGCGATAGGCCAGCATAAAGGGATCTATAATTATGATTGGGGAAAAAACCTGAAAAGTTTGTATCAACATTACCGTAAAATTTGCCAATGCACAGATTGGCTGGAGTTTGCAAAGCAGCTAATTCAGGATCAGCATTCGTTTTCCTCGGTGCCGATTGGCTGTAGGTATTAGCCGGAGTTTGGTAGTAAATAGTTACATTTACTTGAGAAACCTTTTTGAAAGAATTGACTTTTCGGAGTATTTTACTTTTATTTGATTAATTTCATTATGAAGTGTCTGTACTCTCACTTGAGTAAAATTTCTGGATTTTCCGCCCACTGTGCAGAAGAGCCAGGACAGTTTCCATTGTGCACATTGGTGCAAATATAAGGTTTATTTTGTGTTTATACTATTAAAATAGGAAGTTGTACAGAGTTAGTTCTAAATAAACAAAAATAGGTTTAATAGTCATTTTGCTCCATTACCTGTTCAGCATAAAGTCAAACTTAGGCTACATTGATCCTGCTTCTGCTTCCCCTTCAGATATTAGTAAGCTACCAGGTCAAAGTCAGGTTAGAAAAACTTTCACTGTCTGACATTTTCTGCTAAAACAGAAAGTTTCCTTAATTGTGAAAGTTTCAAAAGTAAATATTGCCTTCCAAAAACACGTGTTAAAAATAGAAACCTCCTGGAACAATGACTAGAGATTCTCTTTTCTTTTATGTTTCAAGAATCCCAGAATATGAATGTTTCATAAAACGCTGACAGCTCACTGCGAGTTAAATTGGTTTGCTTGTCGGTGTGTGTGTGTGTGTGTGTGTGGGGGGGGGTGTGGGGGTGTGTGTGTGTGTGTGTACATTCACCTGTTTCCTCCCAGGCAACGACTCCAACGTTGACGGCCTTGTGAACTTTGAGAAGCTGAGGATGATCGCGAAGGAGATCAGACATGTGGTGCGGATGACCTCGGCCAACATGGACCCCGCCCTCATGTTCAGACAGAGGTTAGTTACCATTTATTCATCATCCTGCTGTTACTTCTTTCTATTTAGCTTCAATGTTGTTGGGGCCAGTTTTCAGATCTTAAGAGCGATTTAGGTGAGTCAGATTTTATTCAATCTGTTGTTAACTTACAAACATAATCAGCCAAATTGTGGGTTTTATTGAAAATCTAGAGATTCCTTCAAAGCTGCTTTATGTAACTTTTATAAATAAGATGTTTTATATAATCTGTGAAAAGATCCTTTTCCTCCCTGAGCTACTATTGCTGTCTGAAGAAATGCACCAAAAACAACCAATCACAGCAAGGGGGTGGGTCTTAGCGCTGTCAATCAACCTCGTACATGGATTGCCAAATATGCTAATAATTGAGAAACAACTCATCGTTATGGAAAACTGTTTGTCTGCCGTCACATGGGCCAAAATTGTAGACTTAAAAAAATGGCAGGCCAAAAGAAACAAAACAAAACAAAATCAAGCAATTAAAGTCGCTCGATATTTTTTTTTTTTACCCCTCCAGGGTCTTTTGTGGGCTCTAGTGTCCCTTATATGACAGCAGGCTGACAGGAAACGGGGAAGAAGAGAGGGGAAGACATGCGGCAAATGTCGTCGGGTCCGGGAGTCGAACCCGTGACGGCCGCGTCGAGGACTGAAGGCCTCCAAATAAGGGTCGCGCTAACCGCTACGCCACCACGGCACGCCCCTCGATATTTTTTGTCGAGCCAAAAGTTGAAACAGATTTTTATGACTGTGTATTGGGGCTATTGCAGATTTAAAAAAGGAAAAAATTTCCACCAAAAATTCAGAAATTTTGTAGAAAATGTGAAAATTTCCTAGAAAATTTTTCAAACATTGTTTTTTCAAACTTTTCAAAAATAATTTGACTTTCTTTTCATTTCCAACATTTTTTTGAAAATTTTTGACTTTTCAATAAAAAAAATCTAATTCAGATATTTTTGAGGTATTTTGTAGAAAAAATATTTGTAGAAAATTTCTGTGATTACTCAAAGTTTTTTGGCATAAATGTACTACGTTTTTCTTTTCTCAACAGTGGCCATAATATTAAAAAGACATCTAGTTTTGAGTTTCTCTTGAATTAATTTATTTTCAGTAATAAGATCAGGATTTGGGTCATTTTTTTCAAAACGCTTGCTATATTTAGCCCAATTTATGAAAAAATAATATCTTTGTGTTACCTGCAGTGTAGCATAGAGCAAGAGGAGGAGGGAGAGGATTGATTGACAGCGCTAAGACCCGCCTCCTGGCTCTGATTGGTTGTTTCTAGTTAGCACTTACAGAAATAATAGGAGTTCCGTTTTTCCAGACTCATATTCTGTCACAACATAGTGAAAAAGTTGCATCCTGCAGGTTTCAGCTTGTTTATCTTTTAAACTGGCTCTTCCTCCTGTTTACTATCAGACTGGAGGAAAAATCCTCAGAGTGTTGAAGTGTGAAGGAAGATGTTAGGTTTACTTCTGAATCCTAAAAACAGAAAAAATGTTGGCAAAAAGGGAAGCACGGCTACCATACATCCTCCAGCCAACCTGGATCCCTCAGCTGTGGGATCAGGCGCACGCTCAGCGTCTCGTCCAATCAATTCCCTTCACTTCCTGTCCTGGTCATGTTTGGGTTGCAGTTGTTAACTGGAATATCATGCAGATTGGAAGTGGAGGTGGAATTGATGACAGCTGCTGCGTGTAGCTGGTATCACTCAGTTTGTTGTGCGTCTGTCACTGGTGCGGTGCATGACTGCCCCCTGCAGACACTCCCCTCTTACTACACGTTCAGGAAGTCCTGTCAATAAATTCTATAAATTAAAAGATTAAAACACACTTTTTGGGTTGATGAGGGGAGAATGTCCCACATGTGGTGTCCTCCCATCTCCAGTCATTTCCTGTTTGTTGTGCTGGCATGAAGTCTACATAAGTCTCGTCTCCTCTTCCACTCCTCCCCAAATCGTTAAACTTGTCTTTAAGTCACGCTTCAATCTTCACGCCTCTTGCTTGCAGGAAGAAGAGGTGGAAGAGTTTAGGGTAAGTTGTGGCCCGGTTTCCACTTTTTAATCCAGTTCCAGCCTGGACCGGCTGAAATGTTGTCCACCCTGCATAAAACTCTGCATGTGTCCCTTTTTCTGTGTGTCTGTGTGATTAACCTCCCCATTTGCATTTTCAGTGCTCATCCACTGAATCCATTGATCACCCATTAATTATCTGCCATGTTCATAAGACTCTGAAGTCAGATAGTAGCTTGTAATGGTGCTTTTTAAATGTGTTATGATGCATAACTGGTTGCATATTCTAATGCAGTCATATCCACCAAAGTCTTCCTCACATCATTGCAAACCCTGAAATGTGTCATTTGTTTAAGATGTCAGACGTTAGGTTAGTATTTTATTCTGAAAATCTTGTCCTGAAGTTCGACCTTACAGGCTGATTCAAAGTTCTTGTTCATATTAGAGCCATAAAATTCATTGCATTTTATTTGAATTTAATTTGATAAACAAAAAACTAAAATCTCCAAATATGGTTTATAAATTTCTTTTTATGAATTTCTCTTATCTTCCATACTTCTTGTTTTAAAATGAACTAAAAATTGATGTTCACTGATGTTTTCCATTCAATCTGACTGAGTTTTAGCAATTTCTACAAAAAAAATTAGACAAAATTTTTAGTCTCTAGACAAAGATGTGCTGCTGGAATTAAACTCATATCAATAATTATTGGTTAGGTTTTTGTTTTGAATATCTAAAATGATGCCAGTCTGGTTGCATGACCTTTCCTCTGTTATTCAGACTTTTCTCATTTTTTATTTTTAGGCAGTTTTTTATTTTTAAGCAGTTATAAGGAACCTTATAAACCTGAAACTGCTGCTGCGCAAGTTACTCAACAGACTGTTGCTAGGTAACTGTTGCTTGGTTACCTTGTTGCTAAGTAACCAAAGAGTGAGTGAGTTGCTAGTTGCTTATTGAGTATTTGATCAAGCGTATTAGCTACTGATATTGATCGATATTGTTACTGATGTATTGTCCAGTATTAGGTTTAATACAAATATGTGGCACACCTTTTAGACTTTATTTGTGAATAAGTAATTTTCTATCATATTCACAATTTGAAGTTTTTTGATTTTGCCCAAAAGGAAGCTCATTAGATAGAAACTCCTAGTCCTTAAGTCCAAAAGAAAAAGTGGAAAATACTCCAAGAATCTTGATGTTTCTCATCTCCACATCAGCAAATTAGTCACCAAACCAGTTTCTCTGCCAGCTGTTGGTAAAAATGGGAAGTAAAATAAACTGTTTCAAGCATTTGCAAATACTATTTGACTCTGGTTTGTGTTTGCATCTCCACATCTGCATCTTGTGTTTCCTAACCCTTTTTGCCTCCATCGGACAGAATGTCCCGCTGTCCTGCACTGTTAGCATGGCGCATAAGGGGGCGCTGTCCCTCCCCAGTTGCATGGTCCCGTTTTAAACTGCTGTGCTACAAAACAGATTTTCAGATTTTACTGAAGTGTTTTTCTGTTTAAACTCAGAGTGATTTTATTATTTTGCCTCTTTCTTTTCTGCCTCTCTCTTTCTTCTCTTTCTTTATCCTCTGAATCCTCTCCAATTGAAATCTTTTTCCATTCATTTTCTTTCCCTCCATCTCCTCTATCAGGTCTTTGAGTCAAGGCAGCACCAACTCCAACATCCTGGACGTTCAGGGTGGAGCCCATAAGAAGCGCGTGCGCCGCAGCTCCCTCCTGAACGCCAAAAAGCTTTACGAAGACGCTCAGATGGCCCGGAAGGTGAAGCAGTACCTGTCGAACCTGACGGTGGAGACGGATGAGGACAAACACCAAATCATGTCCCTGCAGTGTGAACCGTCTTACAACACATGTGAGTTAAACAGGAGTCAGACTGAATTAGATTTAAACTAAATGTTTCTACATTATTAGTATAAACTGTGGAGGATCAAAACTGACATAATTAATAATAATTCATTTTTAATTCACTAAAACTTAATGAGCTAAAAGGTGGAAATTTATTATTAATTGCTAATTAATGAAAAAACATTTTTTAAAATAATTGTAAAAAAATATTTTTAATTAATTAAAAATAATAAATTAATTATTTTTAATTGATTTTAAATAATGTATTTAATATGCATTGTGGTAAAAAATATATTTTTTGATTTTTACTTTTTCTTATACATTTTTGTCAGAATATACACATATATATTTTTTCTTAAACATGGTTTGTCCACTCTCTCTATTTTAGAGATGCATGTGAAAGGAAAAGACAAAAAATATATATTTCTGCTTTTATTTTTGTTTCTAATTCTGGTCTGAAGTTTTGTGTTTTGTCTCATTAAACTGAAAGTTAAAGAAGAAAAGTTGTTTGTATCTCAACATGAATTAGTGTGAACTTAAAGCTCGACTGTTTCCCAGAAAATTAAATATATTTTCATTGACCGTTGCTTAATATTCGCTCACGCTGCCACCTAGCGTGTTTCCTCATATCCTGCAACAATAACATGACAAACACAATCTGCATCTAATGATGCAGCTGGTAAAAATGTCTAAAAATTCATCTCTAAACCAGATAAACGTAAATATGTTTTTGTTTACTGCAGTTCAAGTCGCTGAATTATTTTTGTGGATAAAGAAATGTTGGTTTGTGTCGCATCATATAAATACCCCAGAGAAACAGAAAGTTATGGATTAAAAATACAGTTTCTAGACAGTCATATGAAAATAATAACATACTTGGGGAAAATATCTTATTATTAGTGAAATAATCTGTCAATGGAACTAGAACCTTTTCACCAATATTAAGGAATCATTAATTTAAAATTAGCTCCTATATCTTTCTGAAATGTTAATTGTAAGTTTTGTCTTGTTTTAAGATCTTTGCTCCAGAAACTGGTTGCAGTGTGTGACAGAGTTTGTAAATGTACATTTACTCATTAACTGTCTTTGTTTTCAGTGGGCAAAAACCTGAGCGAGAGGCGAGCAAACAAGTCGGACATGTCTCCGGTGTCCCTCAGGGCGACGTTACCTTCAGGGAAAACTCAGAACAGGGTGTCACAAGTCCTGCAGGTCCAGGTGCCTCTGAACCCTCTGAGGAAGAAGAGCGCCACCAAGGACATCGGCACCCCCAGTGAGTTCTCCTCCGCCAAACTTCACCGATTCTTCTTGCTTCATACATTTTTGTATGAAGCAAGCAATGATCTTATTTTTTCTTTCCGTTAGATTCAAATTCTCCGCAGGTGGTGAAGAAACCTTCAGTGAACTCGTCAGATGAGTGGAGCGCCAAGAGACCGTCTGATGACACCGTTTCCATGGTGTCGTCGCTCCACTCCAGCCCCACAGTGTCGCCTCAGGGCTCGCCACGCAAAGGTACGCAACATTTCTCCAATGACTCTGGAAAACTTTGGTTACACTTCATTTAAACACTGACATGACAAACATGACATAATACTGAACACGAAGGAGTCTTCATAAATATATACGTCTTTTGTCATTAAGTATTTGGTAAGTAATGACACTTTTATTGCAAAGTAGATACTTTTAATGGACTTTTAGTGCAACTTTGCATTAAAAGTGCTATTATTTATCATGTCATGACAACAGTTGTATATATTTATGAAGACTCCTTCATGTTCATAACAGGTGTTATTTACAGGATCACACTGCAAAAACACAAAATCTTACCAAGTACGTTTAGTTCAGGGTTCAGGATTTTTTTCACGTTCTCCTTTCCGTCGCTTTGATTTCTTCTGCCACTAGGCGGCGCCGCAAAATCGCAGAACTCCAGCCAGATGAACTTATCGGGATCCTCGTCGTCGCTGACCAGCGACGCCAGCACAAAGACGGGCACCATCAGTCTGCGCAGCTACGGCATAGGTGGGGCCCTTCTCCACAAGAGGATCCTGCAGATGACCAATCAGCATAGCCGAGAGAGCAGCAGGAACAGAGAGGGACAGAGTGAGGACGAGGCAGAGGCAGGTCAGGAAGAACCGAGGAGAGGAAGATCCAGGCAGCAGAGGAAACCGGAGGCAGAGGCAGGGCAGGTGTTACCCAGGAGATCAGAAACCCCAGAGACGCAGAGGGAGGACCCCACGGTTCACCGCGGGTCTCCTCCTCTTCCCCACGCTGGTGTCAGGACACCCATCAGGGCGAGACTGTTGTCTCCTTTCAGGGTGCTGAGAGAGAGGAGTCAGTCCAGAGAGAGGCCGCTGCCAAAGAGCGAGGAAGCTTCTGGAGAGACTTTGTCCTCCGCAGCTCAGCAGGAGGCTGAAGGACAGACAGAGCAGAGAGTCAGGAGATCGGTCAGCCCCAACCCGTTCCTCTGGCTGTGCCGAGACCGACACAGCAGGAGGAAAACCATCTGATCCGCAGACAGACAGACAGACAGACAGCGCCAGGAGATTAGTGTCACAGGATGCCTCCAAATGTTTCATAAAAATGATGTATGAGTGATTCAGTAACGAGAGATGGAAAACGATTCCACACTGCAAAAACACAAAATCTTTCCAAGTATTTTTGTTTAGTTTTTAGTGCAGATATCTTGGTTCTCCAGAAATAAGACGTTTCAGTGAGTTTCAGGAAGTTACATTGGCAGATTATTTAACTTTTAACATTGATGTCTTGTTTTAAGTTCAATAATCTGCCAAAGTAACTAGAATTTTTTCATCAATATTTAGGAATTACTGACTTAAAACAAGCTTCTATTTCTTGTTGAAAACTTACTTGTGAGTTAGTTTTTCTTATTTTGAGTGTACTTACATATTTGCGCTACAAACTAGACAAAAACAAAAGATTTAGTGTTTTTGCCGTCTGTGGTTCGTTCACTGACCAGAAAAGATTGTCTATTTGAGTTTTTCAGTGTTTCTGATCTCCAGCCAGTTTGTCGTTTCTTCTTCGGTTAAAGTTGAAACATTAATTCTGCCATGAACCGAAAAACATTCACCACTAAACAGACTGTTCTTTTAGAAACAAACTTGAACAAAACGAGATTCGTCTCAGGTTTGTATGTGACCAGCAATCTGTTCATTTACGTGTCACTGAGTTCTGCAGGTTCTTGTGATAAAATGTTGAAACTATGAGTTCAAACTTGTTTCACAATCATTTTAAATGACAGTTAGTTTTAAGTGGATGAATGGAGGTTTGGTCGAACTGCAGGTAGTGTACAGAACAAACATCATTCGCGGTTTTTGATTCGCTTCCAGTCGTTTCATCCAGACTGTCCTCCGTCTTCAGGTTGCCCCCTCCTCCCTTCTGCCAGATCGGACAACCTGTCGGACTCCAGTCACAGCGAGATCTCGTCCCGCTCCAGTATCTGCTCTGTGGACTCGGCGCAGGCCTCCGGACCGGACGACCGCTGTAACCGGGCCGGTTCCGGTACCGCCGCCACCGTCGCTGCTAATGCTACGGCCGCCACGGCTGCTGTGGTCGCTGAGGGCACAGCGGCGTTAAATGCACACTTAACTGCTGATTACAGCCAGCCCAGCACAAGGTAATTGGCTCTAGTTCAGTTCATTTGATCTAATCTGTCTGCTTAATTATCTGAGGTTGAAAGGAGCGCCTGGAGAGCGGACGCCATAATGAGATGAATGGGATTTAGATTTTAGAGGAATCCCGTCAGGGTTTAAACCTGATCCAGAAAACAGGACATTTAATAGAAAAATGGGTTTTTATATTGTTATAAACCTTTTAAGAATCAAATGCTGCGTTTTATGTCCTTTGAACCTTTTGACACTTTTCCATGTTACAGCAGAAAGTTTGGTGATGATTTTACATAAAACAGCTTGTATATTTATTTATGTTAGTTTGTAACTTTGCTCTTTTTTGTTTTTACAAAATAGATTAAAGTGTCTGAGCAACAATAATCATATTTTTTCCCCTATATTTTTTTATAATGTTTTTTTTTTACATCTGGGCTTTGACTGGACCATTCTAGCATTGGTATTTTTTATTGAGATCACAGCAATGGAGCTCTTTCTGTATATTTAAGGTTGTTATCCTGGTTGCCAGGTTTTCTTCCATAATTGTCTTGTATTTACCGCCATCCATTTAAACTTTGTTCTTATTCAAGAAAACATTCCCATAGCATGATCCCCCCCCCACCGTACTGTAGCTTAGGGTTAGCTTGTAGCTTCGGTTAGCCACAGATGTATGCAGTTTTCTCTCCAGCCCAATAAGGGGCTCAGAAAAGAGGAAAACATTTGTTGCTTATCTCTTATTAGGGATATCGTAGAAAGCAAGGCTGGATTTTCCTGGTTATTCAAATAAAATTGCAATAAAAGGTGTTGACGTTGGCAGATATAACTACTTTTAAAAAATGTAGAAAAGATCAAGGGATGTGAATACTGTCTGCTGTTTTAAATTACTTTTAACTAAACTCAACTTTTTGACTCTTCTTCTTTATTCACCTCAAACTTTTGCACAAAACATCCACCTGTAGACCATCTGCTGCCATTCGCCACTCCCTGTTTTCTTCCCCCAGCTGCTTCCATTTACACCCATCCTCATTAAAAACTCCAAGAACTGGAAGTGATAAAAAAATAACACCTGTTTATTAGCATCCCTTGTTTTACTGCTCTTCTCTCTCCTGCTTCTATCCAGGACAAACTGTCGGCTTTTTAATCTGGCTGAGTAAACAACGCCGCTTCTTTATTGTCTGTCCATAATCAGGCCATTCTGTCTCATAAAGAGAAAAGTGAAATATCTACTTCTCTGATATTATATTACCCTGGCAGCCTTGCTTTGGAGCATCGTTTTATGAAATCCGGCTCGGTTTCATTGACTGTCTGGTTTGTCCTGTAAAATACAGTCAGTGAATCAAACAGCTGGTCTGGAAAAGGATCATTGAAAGGAATCTTTTCCTGCATTATTTATCAGACAGATTTCTGTTTGGTCAACTTTCTCTTTAGTAAATTATAGTTTATCCTTCAGCCTTTATTCCTTCGTCAACAGAGGGCGATGTGCGTCTTTTATCAACTGGTAACCAGAACTCCCAGTTTGATCAAATTCATTTAAATGAGTCACTTAAATGTAATTTTTGAGATTAGCAGAAAAACAACGAGCTTTTTTCAATCTTAACAATTTGTAAATGTGGAATATTAATACCTTGATATTATTATCAAGGTATTAAAAAATGTATTGTGACATGAAGAGGAAACAGAAAGTGAAACATTTCATCTCTTCTTCTCCTTCTGTCTATCAGCTCTTCAGTTGTGGCTCGAGGAGGACATGCAGCGCGACCTTTCACCTCCTCCCTCTCCACGGAGGAGCTGACTCCGGACCACGCCTCCCTGTCTCTGGACTCGGTGGTGGACAGCGGCCGCGGCAGCTGGACTTCCTGTTCCTCCAACTCTCACGAATCCTTCCAAATCCTCCCCGCCTCGTCCTGCCGGCCCTGGGACCACGGCATCCACGGCCACCCGCTCTCCCTCCCCCACACGCACCTGAGCGGCTTCAAACTCCCGGCGCTGGGCCGGACGACAGCTGAGGCGGACGCCGCCGGGCAGTCGTGGGCCGGCGACACCGCCGCCGGGCGCCACATCAGAGACTCCAGCTCAGATCTGAGCGTCGCGGTGCGGGAGAGCCGGACGTCGTCGGGCTCCCTGTCGGACAACTACGAGGGGAATTACGGAACGATAAAGCGGCGAAACGCCTCGGAGTTTCCTTCCTCGCCGGCCAACGAGGAAGGAGGGCAAAGCGCAGACGCCTCGTACAAAACGGTGACGTCGAGCACAGAGAAGGGCCTGATAGGTGAGGGAGCCGAGCGGCGCTCACGCTCACCTCCTCTCCTGCATGCGTGTCCGTCTGTCCAGGAGGAAAATCAAAACACAACAAGCAGAAAAGATTTATTTATATAAGAAAATGAAATATATGTATATATATTAGCCAGTAGGCTGATTTGATTTTTTTCTAATTAAATCTACAAACACACCATCACCCGTTTCAGTTTAGGGATTTGTTTTTGCAATGCCGTCATCCGTCTTATTAGTTTTATGTTTTTCTGTTAAAGGGCAGTATTATTTTTTTCATCATGTTAAAACGTTTGTACTTCATCAAAAACAAACCTGGAGTGTTGCTTTGATTCTACCATGAATGTCTGAGAAATCCTTTAGTCTCCATGACAACCAATCAGCTGTTCAGAACGCCTGGGTGGACTTAGCCCCGCCTTCGAGGCGAAGCTCCTCCTCAGAGCTGCAATTTCCAAACTTCTGGGCACTCAGCTCCTTCAGACTAGCCAGCAGCAATTAGCAAAGGCCTGGTGGAGCTGCTGGTTCACAGAGGAGCCGTGTTGTGTCGACTTCCTGAAGGCGGAGTCTCACAAAGACCAGGAGTTTTTAAAGAGACAGAGGCCCTATTTTAATTTCATAAATATCATATTTGATTCATGTAGCATTTTTATAACTAAAGTTAACGTAGTTACTCGATCGAGCTGGGAAACATAATACTGCCCCTTTAATTTTCCATGTTTTGCATGTTGTGTTCATGAAGTTTATTTAATTTTTCCATTTTTTCCCCCTTTTGTTTTCTGTACATCACATCCTTCTTTTCCTCCATCCTCCTTTTATTTCCACCTTCACATCCATCCAGTGTACTGTGTCACGTCCCCCACTAAGGACGAGCGTTACCGAGCTCCCCCTCCCACCCCTCCAGGCTACCAGGGTCTGGCTCTGGGCGACCTCGGGGTCGCAGACGGAGTAGCCGGCGGGCCGGGGTCTCCCGCCCCCCGACCTCCTCACCTCAGGCCTCCAGACTACAGCGTGGCCCTGCAGAGGAGCAAGCTCCTGCAGAGCCCCGGGCTGGTCGAGGCGCGGAGGCTTCACCTCCGAACGGCCAGCCCCATTCAGGGCCAGTCCAGACCGCCCAGCGCCGTCCCCCCAGCGCAGGACCTGGCTGACAGCGAGGACGGTACGTCTCAGTCCTGCTTCGCTTCCCTCCGACAACCAGAAACCATCATTTCTTATTCTCCCATTTTTATTCATTTAAATTTGAGTGGAACCAACAACTGAGGACCGATTCACTTCTCCAAATGTAAAAGTAAAGTATAATGAAACGTCAAACATTATTGCATTATTGTTTATGCAATAAATGGTAATTTTGTTGATTTGAAACCATTTCCAAGTAATATTGGCATAATAATTAATGCAATTTTGTAAAGAACACTTCACACAGTCACCAAAATAATAAATAAAAGGAAATTAAAACCATATACAACTGAAACTATGAGTAAAAGTGACCAAAATCCTGTTATTATGACTGGAAATAAATTCAATTGAGAAACTGAAAATCATCTAAATTTACTACTGCGAATTAGAACCACTGTAGAGGAAAAAAACGTTGACATTTCTGCCAAAAACCTCAGAACATTTGAGAGCGATCTCAGAAAATTACAAGGAAATTTGTTAGAAAAAAAATTTAATTTTAGATTAATATCAAACATTTTCTACAGAAAAAAATTCTGATTTTCAAATGAAAATTTTTCTAGAATATTTCTGAGAGAAAATTTCTGTTTTTAATGAGAACATTTCTGAGGAGGAAGGAAATTTTCTCCTTTTTTCAATCTACAGTGGCCTTTCGACGTACTGTAGTCCTAAAAATCCCTTTCAACAATAAAAAATAAAAAATGCAGAAAACACAAACATCAGATCGTTGTAAATATTGGTCCACTTTGTTTTTAGGTCGGGTTCTTTTGGCCCAAATGCTGAAACATTCATGTTTATCCAAACTCATTTAAAGTATTCCTGTATTTTTCATATTTAGTTGATGATTTTGTCTGTTTGCTTCTTTGTTTTAGAGTTGCACTAAAAAAAGTGAAATGTTGTCCCATCTACTCTGTTCCAGATGAACAGGTGTCGGCGGTGTGAACTCATCAGCCTGGGGTCATCATCTGACCTCTACACCTCTGGACTTTCATGGACCCGTTTCACAAATCAGAGATTTTAGAGACTTTTTTTAAAATGAGAACTTCTGAACAAAGCTGGAAGAGGCGATGGCATCGCAGGAGACAGACTTTTAGCAACAGAAGGACAGAGAGACGACATTTATGCCTCGCTGGAAAACCGGACCGCCGTACCTCCATTCGCTCTCCAGGCTCACTCCGCTGCACGTTTTGTCGTCTTTGCTTTAACTTGACGTTTTGCTTTAATCTGCTGGATTTCTGAGCTTGCAAATGTGAACTCCTTGGTTTCATTCTTTTTAACTTGAATGTAAATTATGAAGATTCACAGCTCTCAAAACAAATGATTCAGAGAGTTTTAAGTGTTTTAAGATTTTTTTTTTTTTTGCGTTCCCTCGCAATAAGTTAGCAAAAACAGTCTGCTCTGTTTTACACACAGCCCCTATTTAAAATTGCACAGATGCACATTTAAAGAAAACGTGTTTATACATTCTGAACTATTTGGTGCATAAATCTGATTGAAAATCGATTTATTAACTGCATGTTTACATTTGTTTGTATCTTAGATGTTCCTGCACATGGAAATGATTCGTAACATTTCGGACTACAAACACAAAAAAATCTATCAAAACTGTCAGGTGTCTTTGAAATAATAGATATAGACAGAAATAGTTTCCAGAAATGGAAAGAGATCTTTTGTATTTTACTCGGATGTTGGTGATGGATTTTTATCCTAAATAAAAAGATATAGGACTTCAGATATCTCAAAAACGAGATATTAATGAACAGAAACCTTATAATAGCAGAAAGACGTTCAGTATTAATTTATGCTGACTAGTGAATTATTGTGAGGGAACGCAAAAGAAAAAGAATCCATAGTTTTCTAATCGTTAAAACCTAAAAGGCACTGATGAATATTTTTCAAAAGGTGGAAAAAGAGAAAATCTCTGATGTCTGCGTAGCACTTACCGTCCCGTTCTGAAACGTTGCGTCACTTTCGCCTCCTCGTTGTGTGTCACTGCTTCCTGCTGGTTCTATAAAACCTGGATTATAACTCGGTTTAATGAGCTGAAGAACAAATGCCTCGCTGCCTCCCGCAGAGTAAAAAACCCTCAATTTATTGCAGCCGCTGTAATAAAATGATAAATTAACAGACACACACACACACACACACCAGGCCAAAAGGACAGTGTTTACGTGGAGGCGTGTGTGTTTTGTTTGCAGTGTTTACTGGTTGTCTGGAGTTACGAGCTTCTCTGTTGCACCTCGTCTGGGTGAGAAGAGCTACAAAATAATGCTGCGTCAGCAAAAAAATAATGCTGCATTATAAACAAATTTACAACTGAACCCTCTGCAGTCTGCCTGGCTTACATCTTCCACAATATGTGTATTTTGTAAAATATTTAAAGAAAACGCTGGAAGATTTGTTTTGAAAGCAGGAGCAGATTTGTACAGAAATCATTTTTTTGAGTTTTTAACTGGAATCTCTTTTTCTCGTTCCCTCCCTCCGTCTCTGTTCTGTTTGCTTCCTGTAATTTGCTTTTGCCACACGAAGACTTGAAATGATCACTGCTAATATATATAAGTATATATGGATACTCACAGCAGATATATAAATTTGTACATATATATTTTTGCTGTTCCTTTACCATAATTTAATGTAAACTGAGTCTGTATAAATGTGCAGAGAGGATATTTTTGAATATTTTTGTTGAAAGTTTTGGAGTTTAAAGGAATTAGTTTTGGTTCTTGTCATTTTTTTGACCCGTTCTCCCCGTTTTGATGCTGTTTGCTGAAACTTTGGATCTTTGAGTGTAATTGCTGCTGAGTTTCGGGAGGATGTAGCTGTGTGTGTGTGTGGGTGTGGGTGTGGGTGTGTGTGTGCGTGTGTGTGTGTGTGTGTTTGGGATCAGAACAGGTTTTCTTTTTTATTTGAGTCGCTCGGTGCTCCGCTGCTCTCACATTATTTCCAACACAAAACGTCTGTAGTTGCAGTTGTGCTTTGAAGGCTCCTGCCTTGGTGACACGAGGCGAGTTGATGCAAACTGCCGACGCTGAAAGGAGCTTTTTGTTGCCAATATGTCTGAACTGAAGCGAAGAATCCTCGCTCTAATTCCACATTCAGCTAAACATAAAACTTTCTACCTGCCTGCTCTCTCTGCTTGCCTGAAAGCTTTTATTTTGGCCCTCACCTCTTGGTATTTTGTCTTTAATGTCACTTTGACGTTTTGCACAATTGCTTTACTTGTATTCTTAAACTGAAATCAGTGTTAAAGAAATTACAGAATTTTGTGCAAAGTTTTTCAGATTTCTTTTGAAATAAATAAATAATGAAAACAGTCTTTGTTAAACAAAGTATTGATAATATTCTAAAATAAAACAATAAATAAGTGAACTAGCTTTGCGAAAACATGTGAATCTTTACGTCTCGATTTCCAAATCCAGCTTGTTCCATTACAGGGAGGATTAAAGTTCAAACGAATAAAGAAAGCAACTCTGATCTTCTTGTACCTGCACTGCAAAAACACAAACTATTTCTAAGTATTTTAGTCTAGTTTCTAGTGGAAATAATCCTCTGAGATAATCCAAAATAGAAGATCTTGTTTTAAGTCAAAAAATACTTAATATTGATGAAAATGTTCTAGTTCCATTAGGAGATAAATTCACTGATAACAGACATTTTATCCCATATCATAAGTGAAATAATATGGAGGAATTATTGACTCAAAATAATAGTATAACTTGCTGAAAGCTTACTTATGGGTTAGTTTTTTCTTAAGCTATTTGCACTAAAAAAACAGACTAAAGTTACTTGGTAAGATTTAGTGTTTTTGCAATGTGCTTTCTTATTGAAGTCCTGCTCTCTCTCGCTCTCCTGCAGTGAGTTCCTTTTAAAAAGCTCCATGCTGATGCTGCCTTTAAGCTTCATTCATTCAGGAATGGCCTACATTTTGAACAGTTTAAGCTTGTTCAAGTTTAAATCGATCAAACAACCATTTTCTCTTTGCGTCTCTAGAATATTATTGAATCTTTGAGCTGAAAAGTTAATTTCTTGATTTTTACTTCAGTAAAAATTGTAAAATACAGTTTTTTTTCTGTTTTTTTTCTCCTTTGTTCATTTTAATCCACACATTCTTAGAACTCAAAAATGCTAATTAGTGTTTTTTTGTCATCAAAAGCCCCAGCTTTATTGTTTCCTCTCTAAAAAAGCAATCTGAACACATGATTGTGTTTCTTTGAAAATAGAACGAGAAAAACAACAATTCCCTAACCTCAGAATATAATTTCGCCCTTTGTCTGTTTCTTTGTTTCCCGGAACGCAATAAGAGAGATGTGGATGTGTGTTTTGTGTGTGTTTGTGGAAACGTCTTCTGGCATTACAGCAGAAATGCACAATAAGCTTAAATGTGGAGAGTGAGCTGCACAATCCTGTACAGGTATTAACTCGGTCTGTGGCTAAATGTTGGCTTTTCTGCTCACACCTATAGATGTTGTAACTTATGTCTTTTAGAAAGACAAACATGAATTTAGCTTGTTTGCTTTTTATGTATTTTTTACAAGTGATTGTAAATAGTTGTTATATTTTTGTTTAAAAGAATGTTTAAAAAAGGAACAATTAACTTTTATTTCTCGGAGTCTACTGATATTAATTTGGACTATGAATAAAATGTTAAACTGACAGTTGGTGTTTTTATTATTATTATTTATGTTTTGAAATCCTTGAATGTTAAGTTTAAAATAATCTTTAAAATAGTTTCTGCAGCTGAATTTGACCTCAGAAAGCAGAACTTTGGACATGATGGAGCTGAAAACTAAATCTAATCAGAGAAAGAAATATTTACAAAATAATTTACAGTTCCTATAAATTTAATATTGCAATCATTTAATGTTGCACATTATTTTTGAAAAAATCAGTTTTCACTTTTACACATTTTTGATCCAAGCAATCAAAAGAAGGCAATATTTTGAATCATTGATTTCTGTTTATTCAAACTGAATTTGTTGTTTATTTGTTGATGCTTTTATCTCAACACTTGTAATAAACACGTGTCAAACTCGAGGCCCGGGGGCCAAATCTGGCCCTTTGCAGCTTTTTATGTGGCCCTCTAGACTCTAAAAGGACACATGAACAGAAGCATCAATATAACTGGAACTGTGTGCCTAAATGTTATTTTATCAATCTAATCAGTTTTTATATATTTACTGCCAAATTACATCAATCAGTCCCTCCTGTTTCTTGCAGATTATTCACACAAAAATGAACAAATCCCTGAACTTTTTTACTCTAATACATAATTGTGATTTTATTGCAGATTTTTGGCAAAAAGGTTGAAAAACATTGGACCTAAACGACTGCAGGTGGCAGTGTTTCTTCTACAGCTGCATCAGCCTTGATGTGAAGTTATAATCCATATGGTAATTAATATGCATAAATATTCCTAAATTAGTACCGCAAACACTTTGATTTTCATTGAAAAAAAATCACAAAAACAATTGTAAAATCCTGGAGGGACTGAAAAGATTTTCAATATTATTTTAACAATTTATTTATATTTTAACAGTTTTGTTAGCAGGTTTTGACAATTCATTCTGGCACAACCGGCCCTTTAAGAGCATCCGCCATGTTGATTTGGCCCAAAATGAAAATGAGTTTGACACCTCTGCTTTATAAGGTGGAAAATATCTTCTAATGCCACTTTTATTTCTTTTTGCCCGTCTATTGCTTTGTTCAGCACTTTATCAGTTCTGATCCAAACTGGAGCGCTCAAGGTCGGCCCGTTTTTTATTGTTCATTAAACTTTTACTGCCAGAGTCGGGTTGATCGACCTTCCCGTGTGAGAGGAAGTCTCTGTGTTTGGATGCACACATAAGGGCTGACCAACCACAAGAAGGTCTAATTTTATTTCCAAACTAACTGATTATAGTTTCCTTTCTGTCCCAGATTTTTGGAGTGAATCTCTGAACCGATTCACCCGAGTTGAGGATCTCTGTAGCTCCCCCAGAGTTACCTTGGGCAGCTTAGTGGTCTGGTATAGACAGAAGTAACTGGTTGCACTTTATTTTATTGATGGGTATTAAACAGAAGGATACATACAAATGCAAACACTTGTAAATTTTTGAAAAAATAAAATAAAAGAAATGTTTCTTCCAGTTTATGTGCTATTTTGTTTTTAACTAATATCACAAAAGTCACATTAAAGTTGATGTTTATACAGTAAAAAATGTAGAAAGGTAAAAGATATGAGTACATTTCAGAGACCAAAACTAATTTCTGGAAAAAAGAAAAGTATTTATGGCTTAAAGTTGGTGGAATAAACATAAAATGATTTCCAGTTTAAAAGCCACCAAAGCTCAAGATTTGCCTAAAATTGTGTTTCTGTTGGTTTTGCACTCAGATTTAATCCCTGTTGGGTCTGAAATTTATTTAAAATACAGTATTATTCAAGATATAGATCAGGACAAAAAAATCTGGATTGTGTCTCATACTTGGGATGTAAAACATGGGATAAGTCAGCAAATCATTCTTATTAAGAAAGAATACTTAACTAAATCAAAATGAGGTTTAAAATATTTTCCTTTATGGTTTGAATTGACTGTTGAGTGAAAGTGGGGAGGAAAGGTTTCACTAATTATCTTGTCAGTGGCGATGGGCTGATGACAAGAGAAGTTAAAGCTCAGATCCAGGTGGGATTTCTCTAAAACAAAATGAAATAACTCACAGCTGAAAGTATGTCTCAAAGGGTGAAGGAGCCCCTGCATGGCAGGAGAGGAAACTCAGGGAAAAAAGGAAATGGGACTCTGAGGTGTTGTAATGTGTGCGACCTGCATTCACATCGGTGTGCGCGCGCATCTCACCTTTCTGCTGTTTTGACTTTGAAGTTGTGACTTTGTCGGGAGCAGAAGCCGAGAGCAGGAGGTGGGAAAACGGAAACTGGCTCCTGAGGTGCGTGCTCACACATGGGGGCTGGCTTTCAGCATATTCCTGTCTAAATGAAAATTTGTGAAGCAAAACAGCTTGGAAAGATATTCCGTCACCTGTAAAGTCTCAGCATATCTGCCCTTGGGTTTATGTGCATTTGCTGCCATGTATGCAAGAATCTAAAAGCAGAATGGTTCATTAAACTGCCATGTCTGGTTTTAAGTTTAGTATTTCTCTCTCTGTCATGTGAATACTCATTAATATGCTATTAATTTATATTAATTAATATGCTACGGCCCTTCAGCAAGCTAAGACATTACTCTGACTGCGTTTCCATTAACCATAGAATTGCTCAAATTGAAATTACAAAAATAAATTCGCTTATGGAAACATTAATTTTAAAAAAACAAAACATGTTTTTCCATAAAATGTTTTGCTCTGGGATGAGGTGGTTTTCAGCTGTATTTAAATAGATATAGTCCATAAAACTGTAATAGAAACACTTTGGCTGCGTTCACACTGCAGCCTTAAGCGACCCAAACCCGATTTTTGTAAAATCGTTCACATTTCCAAATATATACGACTTGTATGTGATCTCCCGTGTGAACTGAAAACGAGCTGAAAGTGTCCCGCATGGCCAGTAGAGGGCGCAAAAGCTTAGTGTTTTGCCAACCTCCAAGAAGAAGAAGAAGAAGAAGAAGAAGACGTGCTCAGCCTTTGCGGAAGTAAACATAGATGCTACTGGTGGAGCGTATCTTACGATTTTGATGTTTTCCGACCGGAGCGACACATTAACAACTTAATCCTGATTCCATTCCGCCATAGTTGTTATTTTTCCCGCTTGCGTGTATCAGGGCACAGAAAAGTGACGATTGTCGAGTATCGATGACGTTCCGGCCGGATGAACGAGATGAACGAGGTGAACGAGATGAACGAGGTGAACGAGATGAACGAGATGAACGCCGCCTGGCTGTGCAGTCAAGATCAGATATGTATCGAATATCCAAGTGGACCGAGTCGCACTCGTCACGAAAAGATAAGATACGTGTCCCATGAAGGCAAAAATAAATAAATCGGAGTTTGGTCACTTCAGGCTGCCGTATGTGAACGTAGTTTCTTCGCCATGAAGAAGAAGACAGGAAGTGGTCTTATTGGTGGTTTGTAGTTTGTTTTTGTTTTTTTCGGTTGCTCCATCTGAGCAGTGGTTCAGTTATGTTCAGTGGCTGGGTAGTTAGAGCCCAACCACTAACTACAAGTTCTGTTCACTTCTGCCTCTTTTTAAAAACCAGAATGAAACCGAGATGAAGCCAATGATTCCTTCTGCTCAAATCAATTACCTTCTTCTTTTTATTCCCGTTCCATTAAAAATAAATGTGAGATTCGGGTTCATTAGCAGCTACAGTTGACTGTGAGATGTCAACAAGGTCTCACAACAGAAGGCTGTTTATTTCGGAGAGATGTTGCTTTGCTTGTCAATTTATCGGCAGGAGAGAAAGCAGAAGTCTGAGAAAGATTTTCAAAAGAAGCGTTTTTAGATCACAATATTTACCGATCAGAGTCATAGTTGTAGCCTCACATTAGATGTTTAATGTTAGCGCATCATCTTCAATTTCAAGAAAAATGTGAATGTCATTAGAAACATGCACATCTGCTGCACATGCTGCTTCCTGCTGCACCATTTCACTGGTCGTCAAACGTCACAGTGACACGTTTCAGATTCGCTCCAGCCATTTGTCACAGTCCTCAAGGTTCCCTCTGCTTAGAAAAGGTGGAGATCAGGTCCTTGAATCTCACATTCTTCTGTGACGTCTGCAGATAAATAACAGGCAACCCGAGGCTCCAAGGACTCCAGGTCATCCTGCAAGTCTTGTTCACAAATACTTTACCTTTTTGTGACATTCAGTTGTCAGATCGACCCTTCATGATCTGTCATGAGGCGACATAATTGTTACATTTTTCATCCACATTAATCAGTTCAGAGAACAATAAGTCAGATGAAAGCATAAAGTCTTTATGGTCAGAAAAGAATGAATGAATCTAGTGTGAAATTAACTTTGCTGTGTTTTGGACACTTTTATGAGCTTCTTGCAGCCCCAGTCTCTACCAAAACTGAATTACCTTCAACACAAATCACCCAACTTATAAATGTTTAACACATCAGGAAGTTCCTCTCAGTATTTTATTACAATACTCAGATTTCATCAAGAATTACAACACTATGTGAGATCTTTTTACTTTCTCTTATGGTATAATTTTATAATTTGTATAATTTTAATCTTGATATTTTATGAGATAAAGATTCAAAAATAATCATTTTGATTACTAAGGTCCTCTCCTGCTCTTCCACAGATGGCCATAAGGGGGCAGTGCTGCTTTTTCACAAACGCTGCATGTGGAGCAGCTCAAGCTCTCCGTGTTCACCCCCTCAGGCTTTAGGCAAGATTTGTGAAAGAGGACTATTTGAAGAGCATGTTTCGCCCCAGAGGTTGGCCGTCCTATTAAGGTGCAAATTACCAACACGTTGTCTGCTGGAACAATGCAAACCCGGCTTTGCGGAGGAGGTGATTTCATCTTCCTCCTTTCTCTTTGCCTTCCTAAAGCCTCCCCTCGTTCTGCTTGCTGATGAATCTCGGTTCTCCTGCCGCTACATGCTGGGATTTGATTGTCAGTTTTAATGGTGGTCACATATGTGTGGTGAGTCCCTCTAATGGTTGTGTGCAAACATTTGTGGGTGCAAATTAGTGTCATATATTGTCATTGTGTGTGTGGGATAGAAGTGGTTGCTAAGTGTATTATGTCTCTCTTAACTGCAGAAGACGCTGAAGTGTTCATCGTTAACCTGAACCTCAGAATGACGCGTCCAAATTAACCCGGTTTATGTCTCTATGTAGAAACATACTTGATTTTATTGATTGGACTTTCTTTAGCCACGTTGCTCAGTTACATTTTCTTGAACCCAGTTTCAACTTTAGCCCCAACACCAAGTCTGAAAACTCTTGCAAGGCTTTGACAGATAGAGAAAAAGTGAGAAATGGCCTGAAGTTCTTTGTTTTTCCACAAACACTGCTGCTGCAGAGCGAGAGGTAAAGTGCAGTTCACATCGTCTTTTGTCCCTTTTTAAGTAAAGCTGGCAAACGATCACTCCAGAAGTGACTGTGTGTTGGCAGCAGGTTGAGTCTGATTCTGAGCTGTGGAAAAGAAAAGTACTGTTGAAAGCTTAAGAATCAGTTTCAATCCTGCTGAAATGTAACAGAGAACATCCTCAGGTTTTAGCATATCCTCCAAAAGTGGAGGAAGAAATTAGGAAACTCTTTCCTGATTTCTTGTATTACATTTTCCATAGAAAGTAATTCCCTCCCCCGGGAAGGTCCCCCACCTTCCCGGGGGAGGTGGGGGACATGGAGTCTGAGTGGACCATGTTCCGTGCCTCCATTGTCGAGGCGGCCGATCGGAGCTGTGGCCGCAAGGTTGTCGGTGCCTGTCGCAGCGGCAACCCTCGAACCCGTTGGTGGACACCTTCGGTGAGGGATGCCGTCAGGCTGAAGAAGGAGTCCTATCGGGCCTTTTTGGCCTGTGGGACTCCGGAAGCAGCTGATGGGTACCGGCGGGCGAAGCGGCATGCGGCTCGGGCGGTTGCTGAGGCAAAAACTCGGGCGTGGGAGGAGTTTGGAGAGGCCATGGAGAAAGACTTCCGTACGGCTTCGAGGCGATTCTGGTCCACCATCCAGCGTCTCAGGGGGGGGAAGCGGTGCAGCACCAACACTGTTTATAGTGGGGATGGTGTGCTGCTGACCTCTACTCGGGACGTTGTGGGCCGGTGGGCAGAGTACTTCGAAGACCTCCTCAATCCCACCAACATGCCTTCCATTGAGGAAGCGGAGCCTGGGGACTCTGGGTTGGGCTCTCCAATCTCTGGGGACGAGGTCGCCGAGGTGGTTAAAAAGCTCCTCGGTGGCAAGGCCCCGGGGGTGGATGAGATCCGCCCGGAGTTCCTTAAGGCTCTGGATGTTGTAGGGTTGTGTTGGTTGACGCGACTCTGCAATATCGCATGGACATCGGGGGCAGTTCCCCTGGATTGGCAGACTGGGGTGGTGGTCCCCCTGTTCAAAAAGGGGGACCGGAGGGTGTGCTCCAATTATAGAGGGGTCACACTCTTAAGCCTCCCTGGCAAGGTCTATTCAGGGGTCCTGGAGAGGAGGGTCCGTCGGATAGTCGAACCTCGGATTCAGGAAGAGCAGTGTGGTTTTCGTCCTGGTCGTGGAACACTGGACCAGCTCTACACCCTCGGCAGGGTCCTGGAGGGTGCATGGGAGTTCGCCCAACCAGTCTACATGTGTTTTGTGGACTTGGAGAAGGCGTTCGACCGTGTCCCTCGGGGAGCCCTGTGGGGGGTTCTCCGGGAGTATGGGGTACCGGGCCCTTTGATACGGGCTGTCAGGTCCCTGTATGACCGGTGTCGGAGTCTGGTCCGCATTGCCGGCAGTAAGTCGGGCTCGTTTCCGGTGAGAGTTGGACTCCGCCAGGGCTGCCCTTTGTCACCGATTCTGTTCATCACTTTCATGGACAGAATTTCTAGGCGCAGCCAAGGTGTTGAGGGGATCCGATTTGGTGGCCTTAGGATCTCGTCTCTGCTTTTTGCAGACGATGTGGTCCTTTTGGCTTCATCAGATCGTGATCTGCAGCTCTCGCTGGAGCGGTTCGCAGCCGAGTGTGAAGCGGCCGGGATGAGGATCAGTGCCTCCAAATCCGAGGCCATGGTCTTGAGCCGGAAAAGGGTAGAGTGCCTTCTCCGGGTCAGGGGGGGTGTCCTGCCCCAAGTGGAGGAGTTTAAGTATCTCGGGATCTTGTTCACGAATGGGGGAAGAAGGGAGCGGGAGGTCGACAGGCGGATTGGCGCAGCGTCTGCCGTTAAGCGGGCGTTGTACCGGTCCGTCGTGGTGAAGAGAGAGCTGAGCCAAAAAGCGAAGCTCTCGATTTACCGGTCGATCTACGTTCCCACCCTCATCTATGGTCATGAGCTTTGGGTCATGACCGAAAGAACGAGATCGCGGATACAAGCGGCCGAAATGGGTTTTCTCCGTAGGGTGGCTGGGCTCTCCCTTAGAGATAGGGTGAGAAGCTCAGTCATCCGGGAGGGACTCAGAGTAGAGCCGCTGCTCCTTCACATCGAGAGGAGCCAGTTGAGGTGGCTTGGGCATCTGGTCAGGATGCCTCCTGGACGCCTCCCTGGTGAGGTGTTCTGGGCACGTCCCACCGGGAGGAGGCCCCGGGGAAGACCCAGGACACGCTGGAGGGACTATGTCTCTCGGCTGGCCTGGGAACGCCTCGGGATTCCCCCGGAAGAGCTAGAAGAAGTGGCCGGGGAGAGGGAAGTCTGGGCCTCCCTCCTGAAGCTGCTACCCCCGCGACCCGACCTCGGATAAGCGGAAGAAGATGGATGGATGGATGGGTAATTCTGACCCAGAAGCTGAATCCTCTTTGCCCTCATCTTTGCTGGATGAAGCGCTTTTGCTAACATTTACTTTGTCCCTCTTTTTATTTATTCCATGTGTCAAACTCAAGGCCCAGGGGCCAAATCTGGCCCGCTGTAGCTTTTTATGTGGCCCTCTAGACTCAAAATTACATCAATAAGTTCCTCCAAGTTTTTCACAAATCTGCAAAATTTACACAAAATCACACAGATTCCCACAGTTTTCTGATTTTACTGCAGATTTTCTCAAATTTCTCAAAACATCAGACATTAACGCAAATATGAAAATTTCGGCAACACTTTATTTGATGGGTTGTGAATAAGAAAGTATTACTGATTAAACTTTAAAAATTATGTAGCTTTATGTTATTAAAGCTAAAGTTTAATCAGTAATACTTTTATAACTTTATAATTTTTATAATTTGTGCACCCTCGTCTAAAACGTGTTAATTGACACAACTTCAATAATGCATTTACCTCCTGCCCAGTGTTTCCACCTTAGATGCTGCAGCCAGCTGGTCGCACAGATTGCCTGTCATCTCTACATCTCATCTTTAAGCCCATTTTCTGTACATAAAATGAACATTTTGTTGCTGCCTCACTCAGTGGTTGACTTGGACCCTTTCAGAAATCCCACAGAGACGGATTAACGGAACCCTTCTCAGCTCAACAGTATTGGAACTAATGTAAGTGTGGGTTGGGCCCTTTTGTCTTCATGACTGTCCATGGAAGATGAAATGGCTGATATTCAAAACAAACATGCCAAACAAATGCTTTTGTGCGACTTTACAGAATCACAGATCTGAGATTGAGGACGAGAAGAGAGGGAATATTAGAACGAGTGAAGTGATAAAAACAGAGAAAGAGAGACGGAGATCTACGCAGATCTATGAAACATCCCTACTGAGCGAACTGGGGAGAAGCTGCAAAGAAATGGATGAGAGCGGCGATGGGGTGCTTAGTGGGAGGCCGCTCTTTTGAACTGGAGCGGAGGGAAGGATGCAGCGCGTACCAGACTGCAAACCAGCAGATTAAAGACGGAGAGATCACAACTGATGAGACGGGGGGAAAAGTAGAAAGTAAAACCTCAGCAAGTCTAGGAAAAGAGGAAAGGAGACAAGAGAAGGAGACAAGGCGACGAAAGGTCCAATCTCCCCCGGTGTCTCTGAGCTGCAGCCGGGACTTTGATCCTGCACTTCATTTAAAATCCACCGTAGGAAACCTTCCCACTAGTACAGATTAAACCCTCATTCCACTTTATTTGGAATATGAAATATTACTCACATACATCCAGGATGAGCTCAAATTAAAAAGTTTTTTTTGCAACTTAGATTCAGAAACCTGGTGCAGAAAGAGGCGATCCAGGCTGCTCATCATTTCTGTCTTTGTTCTCTCTCTCTCATCGCCCTTATAAAGGTGAAACCTGAAGAGAAATTTTAAAGTCTTACTGCAATTTTCCCCCCATTCTAATGTGGCTCATTATGTCTTTTGAATTAAACCACCATTAGTGCACAGCGAGACACATTAGTGTTAGAGAGGGAGCAAAGAGGGGGAAATGTTTTTACCAGACATTTCTCATCAGTTAGAGAAACAAAACCCAGGAACATTTGATCTACACACAGGGACACTGACAAATATGGTTTTCTTTTTTAATATAATATTCAAGTGTTTGTAACTTGATAAGGACGATCAGATACTGGATCAGTATTCCTTGCCACATGACAAAGCTGATAAGCAGTAAAAACTCGTGATCTGGAGCCAAAATCAGCTGTAAACAGAGGCGATGCTTTCAGGCACCAGGGAGTGACGGCTCCTTGGAAATACAGCATTTATTACCAATATTTGTGGTTTAAAGAAAAAAAGTTTAAGGTGTATCAATGCTGTTCCCATGTTAGTCAGGTTACATTCACACTGCAGCCTGAAGTGACCCAAATCCGATTTTTAATGAAATCGTTCACATTTCCAAACATGCGACTTATTTGGGATCTCCAGTGTAAACTACCTGAAAGTGTCCCGCATGCGCAGTAGAGGGCGCAATAACATCACACGTTCAAAGTGTTTTGCCAACCGCCATTAAAAAGAAGAAGAAGAAGCTCTCAGTGTTTGCGGAAGTAAACATAGATGCTAACGGTGGAGCTTCTCATACCATTTTTAAGTTGTCCGACCGGAACCAGCACATTCATAAACTAATTCTCATTATGATCCGCCATAGTTTTTCTTCCCGCTTCTTCATATCAAGGCGCAGAATAGTGACGTTTGTCGAGTATGGATGACGTTCAGGTCGGAACAATGCGACCTGGACGTACAGGCACATGTGAACAGATCAGATAAATGTACTGGATGTCCAATTAGCTTGGATCGCATTAAAAAATAAAAATCTGATCTGTGTTGTTTAGACTGTCATGAAAAGGTCAGGTACAGGTCGCATTAAACCCAAAACTATCAACCAAAGAGACAAAAAAATTATATATGTATAAAATTATGTTGAAAATATATGCCGAGCTAATAAAATATAACAAAACCACAGTCTGTTTATTAATTTATTAAATGATGCCCTTTACTCCCCCTGCTTTAATATTACATCACAACCTGAGGGAAAATAAGGATTTATTCTTTATAACCAAAACTAAAAGCACGATTTCACTACAACATTAGACATATTTAAACCACAATGAATGACAAAAACCTTGAAAATCTCATTTTTAAACAGTTTCCTGCGCTGCAGCAGCACAGGTGTTGTGAATAATGTCTAATTAAACATCTCCAGCTTTGGACGGGTTCGGAAAGGACCGAAGTCCTGATGAAACCTTGTTTAATTAACTTTGCTAACAAAGTTTTTCTGTATGTGTTTGATTAAACCTGGTAATCTGGCATCACGTGGACGCTGTTTTCAGTAAACCTGATTACCGCTCAGATATTACTCCGCCATTTCAGGGCTTTTTGATTGGCTGTCCTGTAAGTATAACGTGTTTAATTGTTGTCTTTTTTGGTGTCATGCAGTTGTTAAAGTTTTATTAGCATAAGGTTTTGTTTGAATAGTTTTCAAGCTGTTAGAAGTGACATAAAGTCTGTTTTAACTCCATTGAGTTTTTGGTTGGTTCTCCTTCAGGCTTAAATGCTGGTTTTATTTTTTATCTACTTACATCGTTTTTACGCCCAAAATGTCATTTTTATGTCTCTTTCTGCTGCGCTGCCATCAGGGTCCAGATAGACATCTGCTGCTTGTGCTTTTTATCTGTTTTTAATTATTTTGATGGAGCTTTAAGTTATGAAATGGACTCAATACTTTGATCATATATTGATGAAGCCATGTTCATTAAGCCATTGCCCAGATTTAAGATATATAAAGTTCTAGTAGGCACAAGTCAAAACTAAAGATTTTGTCCAAAATGACAATTGAAAAGCTAGTTTAACAAATAAAATGGCGGAAGATTTTTAAAAGGGTTATTTGGGTCCCTCAATATTAAAAGTGAAGACCAAAAATCCAAATTTGCAGAATTTCAAATATCAATTTTAACACAAACAGAAATTTTTGGGGGATTTTTAAAAATGTATTTACTTTTGCACAGCCACACCGTCACTCTCAGGCAAGACCAACAGAGACTTGAGTTCCAGATTTAACTATAGACTCATATAAAACGCGCAAGAATGAACAGTCAGTAGGATGAAATGCACCTGCTCTCGACTTTATAACATTTCAGCTTTACATCATAAAAACACAAAAGTCATATAAACACCATACAGTCACCAGTTACTAACATTACATGTTTTTATAAAGATGAAACAACATTTTAGGTTCATTTTAGCAAATTATCATTGAAAGATTGTTTTTGTTGTGTCCAAACTTCAGCAAAAATATTCAGCTTTGATATTAAGTGTGGACAGAAATGGATGTAAACTTAACATCAGCATTTAAAAGTCTCAACTTTCACAGCAAAAAGAATAAAATAAGATAAAAAAATTGATGCAGCAGGAGCAAAAATGGCAAATTTACACCGAATGACAAAAAAGATCATGTTGTGCTCATTGTTTTACTTTTTTCATTAAACTTGCTGTTTAGGTACTTTGAGATATTTGGACAATTGACACATCAGTTTAGTTTAAAATGGGCTAAAATCATAACTCGACAACCCGCCTTTATGACTATGAGCGTCATAAGATTGGTGCTGATTCAGGCCTTTAGGTTTTCTAATGCTGATGATTTAGGAAGGAAATGATTCAGAAATATGTTTGCATTCAAACATATTTAGTTATGTGAAAACTTTAGTTCCTGCAGCCCAAATTTGCTTCATTAAATTCCTTGTGTTGCATGAAAAACATTGGTCTGACTTCACTGGACCTCTTGTTAAAAATTAAAGCTTCTTTGTCAATTTCCATTTAAATCTCCACAGTTCTTTTGTTATGAAAGAAATGAGTTAAAATAAGTTTTAAAAATGTTTTTAAAAGTTAAAGCAATGCTCCTTCCAGGTTTTCTGCACAGGCCCGTCGGCCACTTCTTCTGAAACTTCAGCAGAAACACTGATGTTCTCTCTGCTCTGAAGGCTTCCACACCTTTTCTGCTGAGCACAGTTTTCTCTCTTCACAGAGAATAAAAATTTGGGCTTGTGAAACAAATTAATGTTAAAAGTTCAGTTATTTGATTACATTTTAAACAGGATATATGAGATCTCACCATTAGCAACCACAAAAGATTCCTATATTAAGACTTACTGGAAAGTGTGGGATTTAGCTTCTAGTTTTCTGTCTTTCTCGCTTTCACTCTAAGGGGAAAATTACATGCATGTGGCTTTGGATTGATGGATGAATGCAGAGCCCAGAGGCAACAATTTCAACTTACAAGTGAGTCAGTGTGTGATTTCAGCCCAGCCTTTATGTCAGTTAAAAGACGACATCCCCTCATGCACAAAGTTCTGATGGGAGGTTGTCAGTCTCTGGTTTTATCGCTGCATTTCCCCACCGCACTGCTTTGACTAGGCCTCTGCTACATGGTGACTCTAAAATGTGAATTTATATTCTTTATTTCGCTGCCATATGAGTCTGTGCTGCTAACATGTAGTACGCCTTTTGCTGTGAAACATTGTTTTCTATTGGCAGAGAAAGATGACATTTTCAGACTTGTGTTTTTATCTCCATCAGCTGTGTGAAGGTGACTCTGTTTATAAGCTTTTCCATGCATTATATGAATTGTTTGAACATCCGTCAGTTTATTTAGCCAGTTTTGAACAAATATGCAGCACTAAAATATGTTTCGCATCAATCCACTTTCATAAAAGTAAACTGGATTGCTTTTTCAAAGATTGCAGCTAAACAAGAGATTTTAGGAAAGCTTTGTGAATATATTATATTCTGTATGATAAAATATTTGAGTTTATGCAGAAACAACAAACACTATCTGAAGTTAGCAGGCATCTGTATGGAACTTTGCTACATTTGGGCATATTTAATGTTCTCAGAACAGTGATATTAAAATGCTGCAAGATAAAAATGATACAATATCTAAATTAATGTAACTGTCTGAATTTAGTTTTTACTTTAAAACTCAACATTTATTTTATTTCAGACAAAAAGTAAAAACAAGAAAAACTAAAAATTAAAGCAATTATCTTACCCAGTTGACATGTAATTTTACATTATCTGTTCGAAATTGTCAATCAGTTTGAACTTGAATCAGTTGAACTTTCACTTTGCCAAGACATTTATTGCTTTTGCACGACATTTGGCAGCTTCACAGAAAACATCCACCAGCTATGTACAGCTCTGCCGCCCGTTTGTTGGAACCGGGATGGGAGGAAATTTATTTTACAGTTTGTCCGTGTCGCGGCTGCAGCAGGTCGCGGCTGCAGCAGGTCGCGGCTGCAGCAGGTCGCGGCTGCAGCAGGTCGCGGCTGCAGCAGGTCGCGGCTGCAGCAGGTCGCGGCTGCAGCAGGTCGCGGCTGCAGCAGGTCGCGGCTGCAGCAGGTCGCGGCTGCAGCAGGTCGCGGCTGCAGCAGGTCGCGGCTGCAGCAGGTCGCGGCTGCAGCAGGTCGCGGCGTTCAGTCTGCATGTCTCCTGAATGAACAGCCACCAGGCAGCAGCTCCAGTAGGAGGAAGGCTGCTGTCAGTCTAAGTCTAAGTCTTCCATGCATCGCTTCACTCATTTCCCCCGAAAACGATAAAAACCGGATATGATCATGAATCAATAAAATCCCCCGGACCCAACTGGACAGGTTATGCTGCTAGCTCTTAGCCTTAGTCAACAACTCAGAGGCGGAAGTGAGAGTGTTGCGCAACACAAATAATCACCAGCTGGAACACGGCGCGCTAAGCCAAGCAGGTAGTTTTCCTTTATTCATTTGAATAATTGCAGAACTCGAATCGTTACAGGAATTGTTATAATCGTTATAATCGTTATAATCCTACCTCAGTTCTACTGTTTTATGTTAACGGCTCGTTTTTAACCCTCCAAATGAAAGTTGATGGGTGTTATTCTCTGCATCTTCTCTCACTCCAGCTTGATGTGTAAATGTGTGTGTGTGTGTGTGTGTGTGTGTGTGTGTGTGTACACACACTGTTGTGATGCTTTTGAGGGACAAATGAAGGTGAGCAATCACCTTGCTGTGTTCTGTTTAATCGGACTGAGACCGGCTGCCTGCCTGGGGCTAAAGCTGCTCTGTTATACACACACTCACATCTCTAGTCCAACATCACCCAAGCAAACATTATTCAGCTAGTTGGAGTCCTTTTTCAAAGATAAAAAAAAAAAGCTGTCTCTTTTGCAGAAGTTCAGAAAGTCGTCTGCAGTCCAACTGCAAATAGGTGATCCAGTTTCTTTGTTGACCCGACGTATTTGTCTTTTCGCTCTTCTTCTCTTTGATGTAAAAAGCAAATGATGGTGAATCATTTATGAGCATTGTTTAAGAAAATTCTTCAGGTCTGGGAAAAATGTGCTCAGCCAATGATTCTTGTACTTTAAAGCAGCAGTGAGTTAATTGGAGGTTTTGTGGTTAATTATACTTTGTGCAATATGGCATAAAATTCATATCACCATATATATAGTGATGGGTGGTGGTGATGTATATCACAATATGATTTGTGTAAAACGTGCAATAGAAATGGGGGGAAAATCACATAGTAATTGAGTGGAATGTATCTAAATGTGTTAAACTTGTTTGATACTCGTTTGTGGATTTTATTATGTAATGTCTGTAACTTTTGTTTTATGCTGCTAGATCTCCCTTAAAAAGTCTCATTTTAAGGGAGATCTGGAAGTCACAGGCAGCAGCCTAGTCTCACTGGTGACTACCTGATTAAATCAGAGCTAAATAAATACATTAAAAATATATCTCTATATAGAAACACAATAACTTTAATGTAATGGACGTCTGTGTTGAATCCTGGCGTTGCGACTGGAACTTGTAGTTAGTCTGACCGTGACATCTGCCGCGCTCCTCCTGAGCGTCGGGCTGAAACGGGTTAAACCCAAACCAGGTCCAGATAATTAACGTTTTTGCATCTGCCTTTTTAACAAGGTCTTCGGTTGCGCTCCGCTCTACGTTGCTTCCCGTTTGCTCTGTATTGATGTCGGACGGTTACGTCAACACGCATCACCACGGTTAGCCGGTAGACTACAGATCAATTATATCGCACTTTCCTTTCTAACAGTATTCAGTAATTGTTGCAATCCTGAAAAGTCCTCATCTTTCGTCTCACATTAATACATTTCAAACTGACTCAGTGGAAAAATATTAACCAGATTTATCTGCAGTGAAATAATGTTTTTCATTCTGAGGTGAAATTCGTGACATGTCATGGAAAGAAAAGCCCAGGTGTGAATAATGAAGTCACTGGTTGGTATTCTTCCTCCTGCGGGTCACAGTCACACTGTTGGTGCTCACAGCAACACTTGAACAGCAAAGAGCCAACACTAATGCTATTAGTGACACCTGTGCTCTCTCCAGGTGAGTCACTGTGGCCTCTTACTGACCCAGAAAACACTGAAACAGCCTTTAACTACTCAACAACCCAGCAGATTATGTGACCTTCTAAATGCTTAGGTGTCTTGAGGGATGATGAACATGTTTTTTAATCCATTAAATAGAAAACTGCCGTTGTGGAGTAGAGGCCACATTGAAATTCCTTACTTTAGAACAGTTTATTTTCTCTACGTGTAGCAACGGGTGGATGTTGCCACAACTTCCTCCAGCTGAACAGAAACTGACGTTAGTGAAGAAGAACGGTCCAGAGTCAACACACAGCTTCAGTTATTCCAGCTGGAAACTAGAGATCAGGCTGACCTTTGACCTGAACCTTCAGAGCCACATTTATAGCATTTGATATAAAATGCTTCATCTACCAATCATGTTACCTTTTATAGGAAGGTAACAGTTGATTGTTTTATAAAATGATACTTTTAGCCTGGAAATCACATAATATCACCCCTTTAAAATGGCTGTAAACAAGTTAGCAGTGCAGAAACTAAGCCAATAAAGCTGGTTTGAATTTACCTTGTAAGGTCTTGTTGACATAGCTTTGTTGCATTTTTATTTTTTGCTTTGTGCCTAAATCTGACAGAGGGGAACTGTAAAACCAAAGGCATTGTTCCCATAACACATTTGTGATTATTAAGAAAATAACCTTAAAAAAAGATCTTAACTTGTGTTATGAAGGATTAACTTTCCTCTGCAGCAGCATTATGAGCTTACAGTGAATTATTTCCTTTTATGTTTAGGTGCATCTCGGGTATATTTCCTGAGCAAAAGCCTAACGCTGCAACAAACATTTCCTGGGAATGTTTCTGTTGGGGAAAGAAAAGCAGAAATCCACCATTATTTAGTGAGAAACCCAGTGCAGGTGAAAACACTCTGTTCTCTCCGTTGGTCTTATGTGACATTTCCAAAAAAATCAATACTTTGTTTGTGTGTGACATTTATAAGAAGTTCATAATTTGGTGTAGCTGCAGATTTAATAGTTGAGAGCATACGAGAGAAGGTTGAACCAGTGATCCGGACTCTCCACATGACAAGTGCTGATTACACCCATGTTTGCTTCCAAGAAATCATTGCAGGCTTTGAAGGCAGAGGCACCGAGCAAATGGCAGAGAGCTCATGTGGGGCAGTGGAAAAGGAAATTATCCCCCTGACCTTGAGCTGGAGAGGTTGTTGTTTTGTCAGGCTTGTGATCTGGATGGGGAGTGCTTACTTTAAATGAATCCGGGGTATTTATTGGATGTAAACATTCACAGAGGCCTAAGAAACCTAAATTGCTGGTGAAGGGAGCATGATGATGGGTTGCTTATTTGGAATATTTTTGCAAGAAATGTGTTGCTGTAATGAGGCAGGCACAGTAGTAAGAACAGATTTTTGGAGCAATGAATGACTTTCTGAATCCTCTCCAGTTTCTCAATTCGCCTCTCAGCCTCATCCAGTTTCACCTCTAGCATTTCTTCCTTCATTGGACACAGTTCTACATTATTTCCTGTAACTTCAGTTTTTTTGCCACTTCAGTTTTGGTGTTTTTCGCTCACTTCCTTTCTTATTCACCTCTACAGAAAAGCTTGAATCATTTTAATGGGGTTAGCTTTTCTACTTCTTAGGCTTGACTTTCAAACTGGAAGTCCCGATTTGTTACTTTTTCACATTTGTTTGAATATATTGAGTCATTACCCCCTTTGTACTATTTTTGCATGACTGATGCATATCTGAGTGCCAGAACCAATGGGACTCTTAGACTGACAGTTTATGCATCCCCTCTCATGAACGCCTGAATCAAAGTTCTTGTTGCCGGGTCTCTGCAGAGCTAAATGGCTGCTTTGTTTCAGGTGTGTTGGAGCACAAATGCATCTGAAAGTTGCAGGATGGTTTCTGTTGCCAGTTCACCTCAGTTTGTTCTTTAGAAAACCAAAGGCGCAGACTGGAAACGCCTCTCCAGAGCTGCACACACCCAGTCATCCAGTCATCACAATGTTGCTCTTTTTAGCCTCTCTTTGCACCTTCCCATTTTTGCTTCTGCTACAGCGATGTTTCTCAAACTTCTTCAGGCTGAGGATCACTTTCCCCACTTAGCACTCAGGAACCACCTGATCTTAAAATACCCCTGCAGTAACCCAACATTAACTCACTACCTTTATTCCTCCTAATGTGAAAGGTGGCGCTGTTTTGTAAATGTGACTGTCAACAATAAACCCACGAAAAGTTGACTGGGGGCGTTTTGAGTTATTGCGATTCTGAATTTATGGATTCTAAACTTTCCAATGTTTGAAAACGCCTCTGAAATCAAAAACTCTTTACTACAAGTGTTGTGTGCTCTAATAATGTTGTAGTGCTATTTCTAATTTGGAAATATAATAAAAGAAAGAGAGGCTTGAGTTGCTTTGGCAAAAACAATCTTCTTCCAGCCAGTAGATAGCCCAACATAACTGATTTTAGTTTAGGTGTTAAGATGCAGTTGGTCAGCAGGGGGCGCAGCGCTGATCTGTCGCATTCAGCACAGCTGCAAACCCACATCTACATTCCTGTGGCATAATATGTATCGTAATAAAATACAATAATAAAATCATTCACCGTTTCCTTCTTGGCATCACATATTTCACCAATTCCAGTTTTCCTAACTTCAGTAGAGTGGTACATGTTCCAAATCATGCAGAGCTCTGCAGGGTTTTAACTTTCCTCACATTTAATAACCGCCAGTTTAAAAACTGACAGACAGAATTGACATTATTTGCTGGGAAAGCAGCAGAGATGTTTCTGTAAACAGATACTAATATGTATGGAGAAAAGCTGGATTGTGATGCACCTTGACCTCCGCTGGACAAAATCCCCATCAGAAATTGGATTGTTAGAGGAGCAGTCTGTCTGATTTAGTGCTGCTTTGATTAATGACTTCACGGTGCGTTCAGGTGATTAGGTCAGACTGTGGAGCTCAGAGCTGCAGCACCTCACTTCTACCAATTAGAGAGTGTGTGAGGGATTTTTAAAAAAGCGTCATTTGAGGGAAAGTTGAAGTTTTAGTGGGGATTTATTTCTGCACTATTAGGCAGAAGGTGAATAAATGGAGATTTATTCATTTGGCTGGGATTTTTGTTAAAGACAACCTTTTTTTTCATTTCTTTTTTATATTTATTTTTAAAAGTCAGCCAAAAACAAAATGTAAACAAGTTTCCCATCCCCTGTAGAGCCAAGCTGTCTTACTGAACCAGTTTTACTGGAATATTACTCCCGTTGCCAACGAGGCAGACTGAGATCAAACAGCAGTCGGTTTGATAATCACAGAGAAATCCTGCTGAAAACACGGCGCTGAATCACAGCGGGGGGCGAAAATCATTTCAGAACACCTGAAAACCAGACAACCTTAAACTTTCAGCTATTTTTGACTCATCTTACAACAAATATAATTAAATTAGTGACAGAATCCACAGTTTAATGTAAACGTAGCCAAAGAGTAGAAATACTGCATAATAAAATTACTCAAGTAAAAGTACAAATAAAATACTCCTAAAAGTTACTCATGTAACTGTAACTAGTTACTACCCGACTCATTAACCTCTTGAACTTCAAAGTAAGTTTGAGCCTCACATTTTAGCTCCGGCTGATGAGGTAGTCACCATATTTCAACTTTGCACCGTTCACCTCTTTTCCTCTAGTGCACACACACACACACACACACACACACACACACACACACACACACACACACACACACACACACACACACACACACACACACACACACACACCCCAACTGAATTGTGCCTTTAAGCCCTGCAGACGTGAGGTTTGGTCGTGAAAATAGACTCTCTTTTGGTCTGTTGGTGAAAAACGTCAGCAGGACGAACGGCAATGAGAGGAAACCAGTGGGTGAGATGATGGGACGGTGATGACAACGACCCATAAAACTAAATCATTCATTAAAAGAAAAGATGAATAAAAACCGCATTAGAGGAGTGAGAGGACTCGGCAGGTGGCTGACAAAACCAAAGTCAAATTCAAGAAAACTTCGTCACGTCGGCGTCTCTTAATGTCCCTGAAAACTGTTTTCTCTTTTTCTGAGAGAGAGAGAGATGGATGGATGGATGGATGGATGGATGGATGATCTGGGTTTATTTATGATGATAAAGTTGTAAATCTGAAGTTTTCTTTCTGTAGTTATCCCAGTGACCTCTATTTTTGTTTTACTTTAACAGATTGACTTGTTTGCGTGCTACATCCTGTTTTACTTTACTAACACTTTGTCTCACCTGTGTGGTGCCTGCAGGTGTGCAAGGTGAGCAGCTGTGTTCTCCCCTCAGGGTGAGAACAAAACCACGTTTGGCTTCATGAAAACAACAGAACAATAAACTGAGGTTGTTTTCATCGACACAACTTTCTACACAACCTAGAAAATGTCTGAGATTAATCATAAATGTTTTTGGCAGAAATATTCTCCTGCGTTAAAATCACTTTGAGTTTCTAACATTTTTTACTCTCTTCTGTTGGCATTCAAAGCCATTAACCTGCTTCCTGCTCATTCTGTGACTTCCTTAAGGACCAGGAGCCCAAAGATTTGGCTGAGCAACAGATTAATCAGAAAACCAAACTCAGACCAGGCCATCTAAATCAAAAATGATTATTTAGACTTATTTTGTGCTTTGGCTGTGGGATTCTGCTGACCTTCATGTAGAAAAGGAGGAAAGCCTGAGGCAGAAAAACTGGCAGCGAGTTTTGACCCCCGACCGGGAGAACAACAGAACGCTCATCGGTAAAAAAACACAGTTGACTTTGAATAAATTAGACCCTGGAAATAATTTACACCCATTAAAATTTGGTTTATTTAGTTAAAACCACAACATGTATCGTATTTTATCAGGATTTTATGTGACTCACCTGAACAACTAGCGCATAATTGCAAAAAAGGCAGAAAAAAGTTTTATTTTCAACACATTTTACAAATTAAATCTATAAAGTGTGGCAGGCATTTCTTTTCAAAGGCACTTTTCATACATGTAGCAGTTTTGTAAAGGCATCAGGTGTTTATTGAAGATTAGTGAACAAAAACCAAATAAAAAGCAAACATTAAACATTTTTTAAAAACTATTTGAAAAAAGTTTTTATTTGCTTTTTAGAAACCAGAAGTGAAATTAAAGTTGAAAGGTTACAAAGTCCTGAAGCTGCTACTGATTTATTCAACTTTAGTTCCCAGACCTGGTGAGGCACAACAAGCATTAAAAATAAATAAAAACCAAAATGTGTGACCAAAGCAGCTGGATAAATACTGTGGTGCTGTGAAGTGTTAAAATCTGGCTCCACCAACTGATGGTCCAGTTGTGTTTTGCTCAGGCAGGTGAATAAGGAGTTACAGATAATTCAAGCTCAAATTACAAAACACCAACATTAATCAGGAGTGATCATGAGGCAACAGTTAGCAGTATTATGTGAAGGATTAAAAACATGAGCGAATCAGAGAAGAAACTCTCCTTTGAGCTTGTTTTGAAAATGAACATTTTTACAAAAAGCAAAAATGTTCCCTGAAGCTCTAATAACATCTCAAGGTTTGGTCGATTCAATTAGGCTTGCAGTCGATGCTCCATCAGACATGGTTATTGACTAAGAAAGGATTGGGAGTTAGTCGGCTCTTTTCCATTAGCCGTGCATCCGAAGCACTTGGAGAGCTTTCCAGAGCTAATAAGAGACCAGCTGCGCCTCGGAGACGGCCGTGCTGCTGCCGGGTCAGGGTAGCCTGCAGGCACGCTCTGCAGGAAAACACGGTTCTGGTGACGCAGGCTCAAAACACGCAGGAGCGTTTCTCCCTTCACCTTCCTGATAATAATTAGGACTAGGTGAGCGCCTTATTAGGTTTGCTCTTTATTCTTTCTAAAACTGTTGCAGGGAAATGCAACGTCCTTATCCAGGAAATGAAAGCTAAGTTCAGCTTATCTTATTTTAACCTTTATCTTAAAACTAGTTAAAAATATGCACCGCGACGCCCAAAACGCGTTTGGTGTGAACATGATAAATGTGACGGTTCACAATAAAACCATTTTGAGTTATTTACCTGACGGAAAACACATGGACATCAAACAAGTTCTTCACTACAAGTGTTGCTTGCACTAACAATATTTTAGGGCCATTTGTAATTTAGAAGCATAAAAGAAAAATAGATTAGCTTTGGTAAAAACAAACATTTTCTATCAGCCAGTAGATAGCCCAACATAAATAATTTAATTTTAGGTGTTAAGATGCAGCTAGTCAGCGTGGGGCGCAGCGCTGCTCACCGCCTCATCGTATCGTATTCAGAACCGCCACAGACGTAGATCCACAGGCAGGCGGACCTACATAGATCCGCAGGCAGGCAGCTCTAGGTACCAATAATATGAATCATAAAAATGTTGAAAAACAAAAGCTCTGTAAGTCACCCTGAGAAACTTTCCACCTTCTTTATTGACCTGGTTTTATGCGATTTATCCATAATTATTTTTAAACACAATCCTTTGGTAAGCTAGCTGTAGCTAATAGACGGAAGGATCTAGTGCAGTTGGACCATTGGATATCATTTACCCAGAATGCATTGCAGCATCAACAACTTGGCAACGTTCATGTGACAATATTTTACTAAAATTTATAAAACCTAAACATACAGTGTTATTACTGTATTGTTTTTACAACCATTTCTTACTGTCTGCTGTTGCCACCAAACATGGATCCTGTTAAAGTTTTCCAATAATCCTGTATGAGTCAGTAAAATGAGTCTAAAACAATTTCTCACTCAAAAATACAGATTTCCCAAAAAGCTTGTTGAGCCTTGAAATGGATAATTGATTAAATAAACGTTATAAAACAAACTAAGCCATTCTCAGCTCACACTGGGCTGAACATTTTGGACTTTATTTTCTTCACAGCAAAGGAAGTCTCTTATCAAGCCTTATGAATTTTAATAGAAACGCACAGATACATAAATATAGATCTGTTTGTCCAAGGCTCCAGTTGTTTGAAAAACACTTATTGTTTTTGGGTTTTTTTCATGAATTTATCAGTCGGTCATGGGATGAAGGAAAAATAGTCTTTTTAAAAAACAAAGGAATGAAAATTGTTTTTTTCTTATTTTTATGTTTTAATCATATTCACACTTTACTAGATTTTATTTTACAATAAATACCTCAAAGCTAAAGCTTTTATTTACCAGTGAAGGAATAAAATTGTACTTTTAGGCATTTATATGTATTTAAAAGTTCACACATTTCAATGAGGCTGCATTGCAGTATTATTTATTACTTTACTTTTATATTATTATTAGTGAAATTTAGATTCATATTTTACATCCAGCTTTACGAACCTGTTTATTTGTAATAAAAACATTACAATAACTAGAAGACTAATTTAAGATTTGTCCATGAAATTGTTTTTACCACATGATTTTACTTTGTAAAACGTGAAAATGTAAAAAGTGAAGAAATGAGTGAGTGAATTTAGTAAATATTTGGGGGTTTTTTAAATAGTTTTAGTGAGCACATTGGAAGGCAGAATGTTTCTAAATGACAGTTTCTATAACTATATTGACACAAACTGAATATTTATTTCATCTGCATGTGGAGAGTATTTTTAAAATATGGTGTTTTTATTTTATTCCTCTTTATATTCATATGTTCAATCCAACAGTGATAAACCATCCATTCCAGCAGTTTTTAGGAGACTTGCTTGTTGAAATTTAAGTCCAGTTTTTTATTGTTTTGTGGAAAGAAATCCACTTTGCTTGAAGGATTGGAAGTTATGTTGACATTTTGAATCCTCATTGTGCTTTACTGTCAAAATTTAGCAAAACTTTAGAAGGAATGTATTTCCACAGGTGAAAAATGGAGAGAAATGTTATTTCACAAAAGGTGAAACCTAATATCAATTTGAGAGGAAAATCTGTGAAGTGTTTTGTGTTTCTGACCTTCAATATTCAACCAAGTCGTGAAATCAGATATTTCTTCAAAACTCAATCTCAAAGTAAACACTGTTATAATAGAAAAAGCTGCATTTAGAAGAGTAAAAATGGGAAAAATTAAACAGATTTCTTAGAGATTACAATGTCCTGGACAGCTTTTCTCATACTAATGATTAAAATTCTTGATTGCTGCAGGACAAACGATGAAGCTGATGTGTTAATTTACAACACAATAAAATGTTTGCTTTCTGTTCTTGCAGTTCAGTTGCTTCTGTTTGCTCTTAATTGTGTTTGATGTGGACGGGATGAAGGTCACCTTGTCCTTGAGAAACGAATCAAACTGCGTTTACCCCCAAGATGCTTTTAGTGTCAGGAGATGCTTTGCTCCACTTTTGGAAACCAGCTCAGGGACAAGAGAGCATCTTTACCAACAAGACTCTAAATGATGGAAACATTTACCAATATGCATACACACACACACACACACACACACACACACACACACACACACACACACACACACACACACACACACACACACACAGGAAGAGAAAACCTGAACCTTTCCTCCGTTCTCTTTTGGCTTCCTCCCCAGTTTCAGGACATAAAGCTGTTTTTCTGACTTTATTTTAACTTGTGGCAATTTGTTCAATTCCCATCGCTCCGTCGCTGACCCTGGTGAGAGAAACGGAAGATTGCAGAGAGAACGAGTTACCCCGCCCGCATCTCAGTGGAGCTGCAGCTCATTTTCAACACTTTCACCCTCTTTCTGGAGAAACGGCGCTCTCTGGAAAGGCCCATATGCCACAATGGGTTTGTGTGATGATATGATTTGCCATGAGAGTGTGCGCTACCATCACTGCTCAGCACACCATTTAGATTACTTTCACCTCATCAGCCCACATGCTCTTGGCTGAGACCTTTGGGACGTACTCCCATGCGGATAGATGTTTTCACTGCGCCACAAATATATGTGCCTCAGTGTGTGGGTTTTGTCTGCATGAGGCGAGATAAGGAAATGGGAAGATGGGAAGAAAGGACACGGGGGAGAGAAAGAAAGACATTTGTGACTTACAGAGAAATGTAGAGGAGCTGTGTAAATAGGAAAGTGTCTGTAGTCTTGCAGTGGAGCCGTTTTTCAGTGGAAGTTTGTGTTTATCAGACGTACTGATCTGACTTCAGAACCAGAAACCAAATGACTGTAATGTTTACATCCTGTAAATAAGCTGCAGCTTCAAAACGTACAGAATCCAGGATGTTGGGAACCAAAAGTTCAGCTACGTGAGATGTTTGGGTTTTTTTTGCTTCTTTTGCTATGACCCTTTTTTGTTGTTGTTGTTATTTTAACCATAGTCTTTTTTTGTTATTTTAGCTATAATTTATTTGTATTTTTTTTCTTTATTTTAACTATAATCTCTTTTTTTAATTTGTTTGTCTTGGGCTAGCTGTAATTCTTTTTCTGTTTCTTTTTTTTTTACACAAGATGTTGCCTGTACCTCAGAAAGTTGGATGAAACATGCAGACATCCTGCGAGTAAAGACCAACTCCTAATCATGGCACCTCTTAGTGGCTTGGATGTATTTGGCAGCAAGGCAACAACTTAAATCTTCAAAGTTGTTGATAAAGGCAGAAAAATGAGCAGGAACAAGGATTTACGTGGCAATTTGGTCCGACCATCTCCAGAGCTTTGCAGCATTTCTGGTTCAGGGAGGAAACAGGCGACATGGTGACGGTGGGCGTGAAGGCCGGCCGCTGTGGTCCAGTGCAGTCTGGTGGTTTTAGGAAAAATCTGCTGGGAACGTCGGATCCTGTCTTTCTGCAGACTTTGCTTCGACACAATCGGCTTCCTGAGTGTTGCTGCTGGTTTGTGGAGCTCCTGTCTGCAGGTTGATGTGCTGATTTAACCTCCCAATTCCTCAAATCTCAAATCCAGTTGTGTATCCAGGGTAGGGGTGTTCAAAGTGCGGCTTGGGGACCATTTGTGGCCCTTGGATTGAGTTTTGTGGCCCCCAAAATGATGCAAAATTGGCTCAGAAAACAGGTTAAGCATGACAAAGTATTCCTTGTAAAGCTTTTATTATAATCAGTTTCTGTTTTATTTATTACATTTGGCTAAACATGGAAAGTGTTTTGAAAAAAAGTGACTCAAAATCCTTGTCTTTCTTTAATAGAGCAAATAATCAAGTTTCTGTATTGGACATTTCAGCAAAAAGGCAGATTAGAAATACAAAGTCATCATACAGTCAACAATTGAGAAAACCAGAAACCAACATTATATTTTGATGAGTTATTCCCTCTACAGCTGTGAACTTTAATATACTTTAACTTATCAAGTCACTTTAAGATATTATGCGACCGTAGATCTAATGAAAACGACTTTTCAGAACCTTATTAGTCTGACTGAGGCGTCAGATGCATTTTTGTTAGCACACTCCATTTGAGCCAAGTTTTTCCTTTTCCTCCATGGAAATGATGTTCCAGAAGTCATTTATTTCCCTTCAGTCTTTTCGTTTCATTTCTAAACTAAAATCGTAATTAAACCGAAGCTGGGAACCAGCAGAAATCCAAAAACCCTGAGACTGATGAAACCGAAGCTCCTGGTGAGGATTTGACTTTAATATTTTTGAGTCTTAAAAATTTGCACTAGGACTAATTTGTAGATTAATTAGTAATGTTTGTCATAGTCATTTGACATTTTGATGTATATAACATTTGAATCCATTGATGCTTTTATTTATAAATATTTTCTAATCCTATAAATGTAGGGATCTCATTTTGTTCTCTGAAATAAAAGATTAAACTTTAGATCTTTTTCTAAGTGTTTCTGATGGATGAACTTTTCTTTGCTCAATGTCGCTCCTCTCTTTATATTGTAGGTCAGACCTAAAAGACATGATTGAAACTGAAAGTGTATTCAAAGTACATTTGTGTTTTTACCTTTAATGAAAGTGGAGCCAAGCCAAAACTCTACTTTTATTTTATAATCCATGCTTCAGTCAAATGGTACAAAAATGTGCTGGATTTTTAAATTGCCCATTTTCCCTCCAATCAATCAGTCTGCAGAGTTTCAGGACAGAAGTGTTTCACCTGCTCTGAAAATGAACAGCTTCACTTTCAAGGTCGAAAGTGGAGCACTGTAAAACTCTCGGCTAAATTCACTTTATTTGAATGGGATAATGGGTATTAATGAATGTACTATATTGTTTTAAATATGCTGCTTTTAGCAAGATGATCATTTCCATCTGTTGTCCCTGGAAACAAACACAGGATACAAAACAGCATTAATACATAAATAAAAAAATAACCAAAAACTGTTTATGTTGGACATGAATAGCAAAGTTACCCACAACCCCTATTGGTCACATAACTACTGAATAAAGTCATATTTTTCCTGCTCAGATGATTTTGTGCCTATATATATATATATATATATATACATATATTTTAACCTTTTTTAACCTTTTTCCATCATGTCAGTCAGTTTGAGAGTGATTTATAGGCTGGACGCCTCATTTAGTCATGAATACTTTTTATTTAAAGTTTGTCGTTCCAGTGTTATAGTGTAAGTTTTAGTTTTGTTTTTGTTGCCGTTCCTAAATTTATGCCTCGAGTTTGTTGACTTCTAGTTAAGCTGCTGCTGTTTGATTTTGTTTTTTTAGGATAAATGTTGCTTTTTGTTTGTATTTTGTAAAAAAAAACAACAAATTCTGCTTTCGTCATATCCAAACGCTGTCCATTACTGCATAATAGATGCAGTGATGGATGAATTTAAAACTGCAAGTTTTCTGTATTATGTCAACTAAATTCACATTTCTTCTTTATAAAATACCTGAACTCCAGTCTGGATGGAAACATTAAATTTATTGTCACAGATTCTCCTTCAGATTGCTCTGAATGTTTGGTTGTTTTAAACCTTGATCAGTTTCTCTAAACATTCCCACAGCATGATGCAGCCACCATTATAATTCGCCATGTTGACATGACATGCTGTCAGTCAATAACTATTTTGGTTGGCTAATCCATATTTTATGAATGATTTGTTGAAGGTTGGAAAGTTTTTCTGCCATCTCCCTAGGCTCTTTCCCCAAATGATCAGATTTAAGTCAGGACTTTAACTGGGTCACTCCAAAAAAATACTTCTAATCAGAAGAAACATACAAATTACAAATGGTACTAAATAATGAAGGCAGGAAAGCAAAGCCTACCTGCGTGAGCCAGAGGAGGACAGAGATTCCCACGTTCGGGTATCTGAGACTTCCACAGGAGGCGGATGAGGCGAAGCAACAATGTTTTCTTAATTTCTACTCTTTTTGGCAAAGTCTCGACTCGATTCATCTGTTTAACCTGCAGACTTAGCGCGATGCTCAGGTAGAGCGCGGCAGATGTTACAGTCGGCCAACTGGAGGATCCGTCTGCTTTTCCATTCACAAAACCATAAAAAACAAAAACAGTTCATAAACTGCCAAACCCATCAGAACCGCGCACACAGTAAAAAACTCAGGTGGGGTTTAAAAGTCTCTTTATTCATTTTTAGCTTACAAAGCGCGCCAAGCCGCCAAATAAATCTAAACCAATAACATGTGGCTACGTACAGAATGTTTCGACACAAAATAAAAAATGTTCTCCCCAATTTTAAAAGTAAATAGGGTTAAATGATTAAAAAAATCCAATAACTGAAATATATATTTTTTATATAAAGAAAAACCTCAAAGGCACCACTGGTGTGAATAAATTTGAACCTTCTGATTTGTTTTCTCCAGACACATTTTAACTTTTTAAAGTCTTATTTTTTGTTGTTGTGAAAATGCTGTACAGAAAACATAAATAACACCCAACATATGAAAAATATCTGCACCTGGCCATGCTTTGATGAGCATGAAAGATGGGAACTCCAGTCACCATCTTTCCTTTTCGCTCCATTAGCTTTTGCTGCATTGAACTCGAGCTGCTTTGATGTCAACATCAGCAGATTGGTACAATCGAACAGCAGCTGCATTACATGAAATGATACTTTAAACCTGAAATTTGGTCCAAAATATTTACTGTTTGTGTTTTTCTTTATAAAGTTTCTCTGCTGCTTGAGAGAAACTGGTGCTTGTGTTCGAAAGCAACTACCTCATTGCTAATATCCGTCTTAGCAGGAGAAAAAATCTTATTAATTTTGATTTTGCTGCTAGAGACAAACAACAAGGTTCCATGTTTAAACTCCCAAAGCTACATTTGTTTAATTCTGCCTCAAAAATAAAAAAAGAGGAGAATATAAAGTGGAATAACTGTTGACTCCATCATACATGTGAATCATAGTTAATAGTTTCCACTGAATCTAAAAACTATTTCTGTCTGTTTTTGTTAATAAATCCTGCTTCAAAATGTTTTATGTAACTCCCATTTTCCAGCGCAGTGAATACAAATTGTATAAGAGGTCGTTTTGGTAGAAATGTGAGACATACACCAGCAGTAAATTAGTGTTTATTAGAGCATCAGTTTGCAGGGATACTGAGATAAATGACTTGATTTGTGAAATCAAACATTTACTGAATAAGGCATTTATAGCAGTGGAATGATGCGACAAAACAAAAGCTGTGGAAACAGTTAAATCTTAATCAGTTAACGCGATTTAACCAAAACTGTGACCAAAATATGTTAAATAATGAAGAAATGGCTTCTGATAAAAATCTGTCCAGAACAAAACTGCCAACTTCTTTCACCCAAATACTCTAACTGAAAAATAAAACAGCTGCTAGTGGCTTTAGCTACGAATGTGTACATTGGCCTTCACTGTGTGCTACAGCGCCCCTAGAGGGGAGGCACAGCACTGCACTGCCTCTCTGCCGTCTTCTTTCATGTATTTCAACACGAGTAAATTCAGCGATTTAAATTTTTTTTAGGGTTATATAAAACTTCCAGTTTTACTGCAATCATGGAAATTTGTGCAAAATTGAGTCATTTGTTTTAATGTATAATTGTGAGATTGAAGAGGTTTGAAGAGATGCCAACTTCCATCTGTAGGTGGCAGTATAATTTGCTTCTACACTTCTAGTCTGTAATTAAGTCACATTTACACTCATAAGTGCAAATTTAGCAAAATTCCTTGCAAATATTTCTAAATTAACAATTTGCTGAAAAAATTACCCCAAAAAAGCTAAATTCTGGAGGGATTGATGAGGAAAAACTGTTGGATATGATTTAATTTTAAGAAGAACTTATCCAATGCAGAGACGGTTCTAAATGTTATCTGGTTTATCGATACGTTCTGACACAATGGAGATGTGGAGGTAACGGGTTTGACGCCCCTCCAGTCTTGCTGGCTTTAACGAGCGCTGACTCCATCATGAGGTCTCCCAAGTGCACAGAAACGGCAATTACATGGACCTTAAGGGAGCGCAAGGTGAGAGCAAACAACTCCCCTCACTCATCAGGAAATGGGAGGACAGGATCCATGAAACGGGACGCTGTGATTATTCAGTCCACAAGCTGTTAGTGCGATGGCTTTTTAATCGCTGCTAATGGTGTTCCTGCAAACACAAGCGCCCCATGGGAGTTTGGAGAGTGACTTTGGTCCACTCCTTCACCGCATCCTCTCAGTGCATCTATCACTTAATGATATCTTGCCTCACACACTTTGTTTTTATTCTTTACTCCTTTTTCTCTTTGCTTTTCCTCCCCTTGGACAGCAATTATGCACTAGAAAAAGAGTGGCTGTTATTTTTAATGTTGTGCCAGCGCTCTCGCCTTTTAAAAGCAAACACAGTATTGTGCTCAGCAGCAAACAGTCACCCCAGGGCAATGTATTAGCTGCTGAAGTAGCTATTTAGACTGAAAGTAAGTGAGTCGAGGGATGACAGGTGAGCTAAATGCTTTGGGTTTGCCAAGGACACTCGCTCCCTCCAACATCCTTCATGCTCATGTTGTAGAAAGTCATTCAGGAGGATCTTTTTCTCCATAGCTACTATTTTCTAACTTTTTCCTCTTCATCCATAATAAGAGCATCCTGCTGTGGCAGTTGCTTGGCTACTCCTCCTCCACTTTTCCCCGTGCTGGTTGCTGCTCACGGAGAGCAAAAGCACCAGAGATTGAAAGGACTCTGAAATTGTACTCCATCTTGTGCTGCCTCCCCCAGAATCCTCCCGCTGTGCTGCGACTTCAGCAGACAATATAGAAATGAACCCAGGTTAGGAGCCGCAAAGACACATTGTCAAGAAAAGTCACAAACCGTCGTCCCAGTCCTGGTAGAGACGTGACAGAAGTGGAAAGTTTGAAGTGTGAATGGAAATACAGTTTCTGCTCTGAAGAAGTTTCAGATTTTTTATCTGTAATCAAGCAGAACAGAGATGCACAGTTTCTGTCAAAAATGCTCTGGACTTATTTTTAGTATTTAAAATACATTTAAAGGGGCAGTATCATGTAAAATCAACTCTTTTAGCTCGACATGATGTTAAACCTCTTCAAAAACAAACCTGGAGTTGCCTTGATTCTTTCATTCGTGATTGAGAAATCCTTTGATCTCCATGGCAACCATTAAGCTGGTTGCCTGGGTGGACGTAGCCCCGCCTCCAAGACGCAGCTCCGCCTCTGAATTTCATCTTTTTAATTAAACATGATTTATTTTAAAAATTTTGTTTCTGCCAAAGTAACTCTATTACTATTTTTCTTTTATTATGCTTCTAAATTACAAATGGCTCTAAAATGTTATTAATGCACACAACACAGCTTTTTGATTTTTATTTGTTCGATGTAATTGGAAAGCTTAAAATCCACACTGTGACAGTCTGTAAATAACTCAAAGTGCTAAAGTGGACTCATGGTTTTATCGTGGCTAGTCACACTTACCAAACAGCATGAAAAGAGAAAATAGCAATAAGTGAGTTAAGAGGCTGGTATTTATATCAAAATGTGTTATTTTGGGGCAATTTAATTATGTAAATGCTCATTTTTAATATTACAGCTATGCTTCTGTATGCCTAATATTTACATTTTCATATTGCAAATATTATTTCACTGAGTTGATCCAGACCACGCTATGAAAACAAACACTGATGAGAATTTATTTACATGTTTTCTGTCATAAAACCAACATAAACTAGGTGGAGTTGCGTCTACTGAAGCGCAGAGGGCATCATCCTGCATTTATCAACACATTTTGTGCATGGACTCTAGAAGGTGACTTTATGAAACCGGCGCCGCTCCCTCCTGACCGGCGGCGCTCTGGGTGCAGGGCTCAACGCCCGACGTGCCTCGCTGAGTCTTTCTCCCTCTGCTTGGAAAAAACGGCTACATGTTTAGGCTTTTTGTTGGCCATAAACAAAAAACATTACACTTGGGGTTAATTGCCCTTAGCTCACCATTACAACTGTTATTCACTTCACCCAGAATATTCTGCTGCTCTGTGCACCTTTGGGAAGTTGGAAAAATTTCTCTCAGGTGCTTTTGGGAAGTTGCTAAAATTCTGGATAAAGTTGTGATAAAAACTAAAATATATGGATTTTCTGTCCTTTTTCGTTTTATTGTTGGTATATTATAAAATTACATCTAAGTGCTTAACAGAGCATTTCCTCTTGAACAAATGTTTGATATTTTCTTGGACAAGTTTTGTTTTTCCAAATACCAAGAAGTTGAAAGTAACTCATTTACATCTCAGAGATTAAAGTCGTGATTATTTTTTCCAGTGGCCCTAATCCTCTAATTGGTTTTACTATTTTAAAACTAACAGGTGCATTTTTACTTATGTTGCAAGAGGTTTTGTTTGGTTTTTGTAGATGTTTAGTAGAGGAAGACATTAAAAAGTGGAGAAAAACCTTTTAAATTTATGATCAAAATCACTTTGTGATGTTTACAGAGTAAAACTTGGAAACAAAAAGTTGATTAGTTAAATTTAGTCAGATTGGTTTGGGTTTGATCCTTTTGTTAGAAAAGTAACACCTCACCTGAATAACCCAACCGGTAATTTTTTAAAAGTTCACCAATTTTAAAGTATAAGGAGGCTATCTATTTTAATAATCTGCTCAAACGTCTTGTGGCAGCCATATTGAATATCCTTAAAGAATCCAGTTGATTTGTGCTCAGAGTCCATATCTGGTACATCATCTTGACTGCTGTACCGAGATATTAGAAATCCATACACCCAAAATATGATGTATGGTTCTGTTGCTGTGGAAGTGACTGGAGCCTCGGCTTTTTTCTATAAGAAAAGAAAAAGTATTAAGCTTCAAAATTAAGAATAATCTACAGATTCCAGCCAGTGGAAAAGGTCACACGTGTAGCTAAAGAAACAGACGATTCGTTTTGATGACGGCTCTTGGCTTGTTGTGTGAAATAAATGGCTCACATATTGAAGACAGTTTGGCCAAATTTTCACCCTGTTTTATTTCAGCCTCTCATCTCAGAAATATGCATAGAAACGGATCCAAGCAAGATGCATTTGTTTATGGCAATATTTCACAGATTAGCTCAATTTTCTTTTTCAAATGTATAAATAATGATGGGAAATTACGACTATCCTGTTTTACTGACAAAATGCAGTAAAATTGACAGATTTTCACCCCAAACCATCAGGTCCAACGCATGGCAGCTGCTCATGCTCAGAAACCCTCAAATTAAATTAAATTAAGTTCAAATGAATTACAACAATGCTGCAGAAATGATCCGGTTCAGGAGGCAATGGCTTTTTCACACACCGCCTTATTAAAAACAACATTTTGCCTTTGAGTTTTATTTAAATTGGTTAGATTTGAAATGCTGAAGTGTGACAAACATGAACAAAAGATGAAATTGGGAAGAGGGCAAACACTTTTTCACAAATAAAAATATGGACAAAATGCTTATTTTCCTGATAATTATGATAAATGATTTTGCTCTCACTAGCAATTATTTTTATAATGGAAATCTTACTGCCTGTCATTTGATCAGCTGCTTTGGTCTAGATGGATAATGATGAGATGCATACAGAACAAATGCAGATCTGAATGCGCAGCCAGCTCCGCCTTATGCTGCTCGAGCTGCAGAGATGGATCCTGTCAGTCAATCATCCCAGAAGATTTGCACTTGACTCATCCTGCGTTACAATAAAAGCCAAAATGGAGCTGAAGATGTTAAACAAAAGCAGTAAAATCTTAGTTAGGATAAAGTCATGTTTACTTCAGACTCGGCTCTCTGAAGGAAATCAGGTCTGACGGAGCTCAGACTCAACGTCTTTGGACTCGCTCCATCTAAGTTTTTAGATTTCTCCTCCAGATGCGAACCAGGAGGACGAGGAGAGGCTTTAATTTAAATTGATTTATTTCATTGTTTTGTCAATGGCAGAAAGAAGTTAGATATGTTCATCATAAACAGAATATTTTTACTGGCAGATAAACATGATGGAATATTTTTCAGTCAAACTAAAAAGTGTAGTCATCTGATTTTCTTCCCAATAGAAATATAAAACTTGGATACAAATTTCAAATTGGCTCTAAGTCACATAATTTCAGACATTGGCCCCCTTAGAGTCACTGAAGGGAAGCTAATAGTCTGAGAGGAAATTAGAGCTGGCATTCGATTCCTCTCTTTACACCTGGAAGGTGAGGTGATGGGTCAAGAGGAGGGACACCCATTATCATGACTCATGTGAAGGCCACATTCCTGTCTTTATCTTTCACATCTTTGACCTTTGGGTTGGCGAGAAATTACTGCTCAAAGAGGTTAAAAAGTGTAAAAGAGAAGAAATCAAGACTAATGACATGCAATGATGGGAAAATGAGGTTGTGGCGAAGGAAGAATCGGAGGCAGTGGAAAGAAAAGAGGTGCTTAAAGATGAGCTGGAACAAGGCAAGACATTAGTCTGTCCTTGCAATTAGTCACTGGTCACAGATCTGTGGCTTTATGGCGACGTTCCTGTCATGGTGCTGCCTTTTAATTGACAGTAAAGTTCATTGACCAGCATGAAGACTCCACCTTTTCTCTTCACATCCTCAGTTCTCCCTCCGTTTTCTCACTTCAACTCCTCATGGATCTGGGAACATCTTTAGCATTCTGTTTAGGCTGACGGATCTGGTTCTGTAGATCTATATTCACCAGGTTACAGTAGCTGCAAATTAAAATTATGAAAATATATTTGCCTCAAATGTAGATATAAATATGACAGCTTATAGATAATTTTGGAAAAACTCACGGTTTTTGATTAAAACTTGTCGTTTTGATGTTTTGAGTTGGATAGTAAATAGTTACATTTAGTCAATTATAACTTGAGCAAGTTTTTTTTTTTAAAGAAATGTACTTTTTGGAGTTTTTTTACTACACTGTACTTTCTACTTTTAAGTAATTTTATTATGAAGTATTTCTACTTTTACTTTTCTACTTTTACGTTTCAGTCAGTCGTTTTCTGCCGACTGACTGAAACAAACTTGCTTTAACCAAAAACCTGCAGTTTTTTGTTGGTTTCATAATTTTTTTTATTGAAAGAAACTGATTTGGAAAAACTTTATTTGCCTGATTTTATTTTTTGTTATATAAATTATAATAATAAAAAATTCCACTTAATTTTATATTTTGGTCCATCTGATGATGTAATATTTAAATATTAAATGATAATTTGATCATTTGCAAATACTTTCTTACTCTTCAGCAATTACTTGGATGGTTACTTTTTACTTAAATAAATATGTATTAAAAATGCTGGATATGTTTCACCAAACTGATGGAAACTGTTGCATGTGATCAAACCTGCAGCTGGCTCCATCACACAGCATCACAGTTCATAAAACGTTTAAACTCGCTGAATCCATAACCTTTCTGTAAAATCGCCGACTACCATTCCCCCAAAACGCCACTTACCTAGATTATGTCGCTTTTAATTTTGTTGAATTTCTGCCATATTTGAGTAATTCTGGATGTAATTTGCTTTAGTTATTTGGCTTTGCAAAGATGAAATCACGATTTAACAAGAATCAATCCTAAGTGTTAAAATCGAGTAAACTGATCTTTTTTCCTAAGTTGTTTCTTCATTTCTTCATGTGGGTGTAAAACATCAGGTTGTGAAGTTGAAGCTGGAACAAAATGAATTTCTGGTCTTACGGTCGTTTTGGATCAGCTTTTGGATTGTTGTCCTTTTCTGATTGAATCTCGTTGTGCTAACATGACAGCCTCATCTCCCTATCAAGGTTTGATGCTTATTTTAAATTTCACTCCTTTTTTAAAACTACCTTTAAGGAATTGATGAACTGTTGAGTCTTTTCTGTGTTGTGAAATCCTTTTTTTTTTGTTTCTCCAATGAAAACGTCTGTTGAAATTATTTTAAAACTATTTTACATTTACTGGTATTTTGTTTAAGTTTTTTGACCTGAAGCCTGTAAGTGCTACGAAAAGCCAGTCCCTCTGTAGGAGGTCAGGTACCTTTTTATGTCCTGCTGATGTATTTGTTCTCAGAGGAATCCATGATTATCAAAGTTTCTGAAGGTCAGTTTGTGTAGAAATTTCATAGCTTGTTAATAGAAACAGACGGAGCAAAGAGAAGAGAGAGATGGATAGAGGGAAGGACAGAAAGGGACAGATATCCCATTAGAGACGATAGAGGAGGATAGATGGATAAATATAAGGTAATGGACAGAAAGATGAGTAGCCAGCAAGCCAGAATGTTTCATCAGTGTTTTATTTTTTATTTTTCCAAGGTCGAGCCGCTTCCCGGTGGCAGGGGTGACTGCAGAGTTCATGGGTTCATGTCCTTCAAGGCGTGCTGCTCTGTTTGACCTACTTATGATTTGTAATGTTTTATATGAACTGCAGATCTTTTCCAATCTATCAAAAAAAGGGAAAGCTTTAAAAAAGTGTCACCACAAATATGGAAAGATTTACCTGTTCGCCTGATGAACATGGAGCCAAATCATCTTCGCTTCTGCCAGTTGTGATGATGATGATAGCTGAATATTAATTAAAAAATAAATCACTCAGCAGCCATCTTAAAATACAAATGAGTGAGGAGGATGATGGATGCCTCAAAAATCTGAGTCCTCTTAAAGGGCCGGTTGTGCCAGAATGTATTGATAAAACCCATTAAACTGTTAAAATATCAATAAACAGCTGTTCCTCCAGGATTTTGTGATTGTTTTAAAATCACATATTTTGTGATGCTAATTTAGAAATATTTGTAAGGAATTTTTACTAATATATTATGTTAAATGTGACTTTTTATTACTTGCTGTATCTGGTGAATTTGTGGTTAAAATGTTTGGTTTTCATTCAGTGGGTAGAAAATCCATAAATTTTACTCAAATAAGAGTAAAAAGTCATGTGTAGAAAAAAAAGTGCATTTCTTCAAAAAAGTTGCCTTGGCGATGTGTTTTTGTGACAACAGTCACATTGCAAATCTTTCTTGGACTTTCCTGGACGAAGATTTGGGACGAATTAACCAGATCTGGATCTTTTCTGAGTGAATTTAAAAAGTAGCCAAGTCGTATTATATTACCTGTGAGTTTGATGTCCATTTCTAAAATATTTATGCTCATAACTCTGTAGTTCTGGCACCTTTACATCCAGTCACACTTTCTGCTCTGACTGTTTGTTTTTCTTTGGGGGCTGGACATACGGCACTGCCGAAACTACTTTGTTGATGTCAGCATATAATTGGCTTTGTGCAGCAATCTGTGTCACTTGTTGGCATGCCTACACACACTCACATTTATACTTTGACAGATTTATTGTTCCAATGTTTGAGCAACCAACCCTGCAAACTCATTTTCAGATAATTTCCTTTTTTTTCTTTTTTTTTGCTGCTCTCCCTCACCTATGCTTGGAAATTGGTCAAAGACTTACAATTTCACATTTTTTATCACCTGTTTTTTAAATATATAAAAAACATGACAAGCCTTTTATTTATCCATCGTTTCCAGTTGAAGCCACAAGTTTACATGCACTGTAAAAAATGACCTTTTTTCTTACTAACATAAAAAAACTAAATGTTTTGAGGTCAGTTAGTTTTCTGTCATTTCAAACATTAAATTCTTTAGAGAATTTCTTATTTAAACTCAAAAGCATAGGTATACTTCCTTAGTTCAAAGAAAACCTTTTAAACCAGTCTTTCTCTAGCTGTGGTCCGCAGGCGCCCCCTGGCGGCCCGCCAGGTACTGCATTCAAGGTTCGACGCTAGAGCTAGCTTACCGGCTATTACTGGATAAATGGCTTAAAACCAGGTTATTAAAAAGAAAAAACTGAAGATTACAGAAAACTACTCCAGGATTATTTATATGATCAGAGGAAGCTCAGTTATTCCTATTCAGAGTTTTGATGTGGTTCATGAACGTTTTGATTCTTTTGAACGACTCAAAGCTGTGAACGAGACTAAGTTGGCGAGAATTGCTCTTTGTTTTTTTTTTTTACAACTTTACTAGTTTATGATGGTGCAGAAGATGCTTTTTGTTTCTGCCAAAGCTACTCAAGTCTGTTTTCATTGTATTGTCTTTCTAAATTACAAATATTATTACAAATGTTAATAATGCACAGAACACCTGGTAGTAAAGAACAATTCTTGTTTTTATTTTATACAAAGCTTTTAAATCCGCACTTTCAGCACAGGTTTCAAACTCAGTTTCATTTGATCAAAAATCTGAATGTTCTTAAAGGGCCGGTTGTGCCAGAATGCATTGATAAAACTCCCTTAACTGTTTTTTTCTTTTCTTTTGTGATGCTCATTTAGAAATATCTGTAAGGAATTTTGTATGAGGTTAAATATGAGGTAAATCCAAGCATGTTTCGACACTCCATAAACCAATTAGCTGAAGTTGAATCTAAATATGCAAAACTGGAGGAGAAATGCAGAAAAATTGTTGAGCAAATTATTTGAAAAGGTCGGTTTAGTACAGATTAACAGAGGGCTTCTTTGGTTATGAATAGGAAGGAAAATGATTTTATTTTGTAATCTCAATGAGAAAACCAAAAGCTGCACTGTAAATAGTTTATAAATCAAAATGTTGGCATCAAAAGACCAAAAAATGACTTTTTAATAGAAACAGGAGAAAATAGCCCTAGAAAATCAATCTTTTCATGCCGTTTAAACTTTTTTCTTTGCATCTTTGTTGTCTGTTCAACCTCATTTTAACAAGCCTCCGTTTTTTCTTTCTCCTCTCCACCTTTCACTGCGGATCATCGTCAACACCTTGGAGATCCGGCGTTTTAGGTGCTGCACGATAATGAATCTCTCTTGCCCCTTCCTGCCATCTTTGCCCCATGTTACCCATCGTGATTTTCACCTTCACGGATACTTCCTGTCGTTTCAAACTTCCTGCTCGTTGGTTGCCATAGTGTTAATTCTAAGGATCGTTTTTCGTAAAACGTTTATAAAAATCCAAGTGAGAGAAGACGAGACATGTTTGTGAATATGAAACCTTCGACTTAACATCAAAAAATGTCCATAATTTCTGAGCATAAAATATGACGGGGTGACCTTTTCTGGTAAGTGATTAATCTTTCTCACGTTGAGAAAAGATTTTCACCTGCTAATTGGCCTCTGTGGAAATCCCAATTAACAGTTCAGCCTGCCTTCTCCCCCTGTGGAAAGGTGGGAATGAATTCAACAGGAAGTCCACTCCGAAGGTCGCTCCTGCTGACCTTTCACCTTTATTGATCCACATCAATTATGGTGGCACTGCTGATGGAAGGAACGACCAAGAGTTTTATGTTGCTTAGCCCAATTTTTGTTTTTTATTTCTGAAGGTTTCATAATGCAGCATCATATTTGGCATTGTGAAAATTCATGACTAACTGGAGCAGGATGAATATTTTTTATGTGATCCTTCAGACCCTAAATTACAGGATTTGTTTTTTGCAAATCCTCAAAATCAACAGATCCACATTTTTCTGATTTTACTGCAAATGTTTCTCAAAATTGGTGAAAAACGTTGGGTTTAATTGACTCCTGCCTCAGCCGTACTTGATGTCATGTTATAATCTGTGATTGATACGGAAAGTGCACTTCTAATATCCCTCCAAAAACAGTCACTTCAAATGATTTACAGCTGGGAGTTCATGTTTTGGAAAGCAAACATGTTTACACTCAGAGGTCACACCCAGTCCAAAAGCCAGGATCTGGATACCACCTGACATATTGCTTTTTAGAAAATGTTTCCCTGAAGACGAATGGTTTCTCTCCCACTGTTCCTGTATAATATTTGCATTTCAAGATCAAATTTAAGTTTTAAATAACCTCATGAGTCAAATCAACATGAAACTAAAATTCTAACAGGTTTTTTTTATGCTGTAGAGGAATATATTCATTAATCTTACAGTCATGTAAACAAAGCCTTCAACCCAAAGCCTAACACCTAAGGTGGGAGAACAGATGAATGTTCTCTAGAGTTGCAAATTGGTTTCAAAGAGCACAGCTAGTTCGCAAAACAAAGTTGCATATACCACCCACAAGCTTCCCTTCAATCAGCATCGTTTCTTAATCATCTGTGATGGAAAATACAGAAACTTTTTCCGTCTGAGCTCGGCAGTTTTAGTGTATGCTTAGGAAATTTACAATTACTACCTGGTTAGAAATATACAGGTTTCCCTTAAAGGATCCCTGATTAATTAATTGACAATCGAATTTATTTGAAAAATATGGATTTTGGATGTAAAAACAATACAGTTATAATACTGTAGGTTGTTTAGCTTTTATACATTTTAATGAAATATTGTCACACGAAAGTCACCATGTTCACGCTGCAATGCATTCTGGGTAAATGACGACAAATGGTCCAACGGTGGTTTTGCGAGCAGCATAGCTCCATTAGCATTTCAAGTAGCAATGTCTCTGTTTGCACTACTTGTCTTTGTGTCTCCCGCCGTCTGCAGCTCTGTGTCCTGTTCTGTAGCAGCTGTACAGAGTTCTGTCTTGGGTCGGATCGGTTTCATATTCAGTACCATTAGCATTAGCTCCATTAGCATTTCAAAGAGCTTCCAGCTCTGCCTTTCTCTGCAAGGCATTTATTTTTAGCTCGTTAATTTAACGATCTCCTGTTAGAGCTTTTGTTAGTTTCCTCGTACAAATGACTCAATGTGTCCTGGAGAGAAATGTTGAGGGCACAGGTAAGGTCCTTCAGAAATTGTTTTCCGCTCCGGCTCTTTCACTGCGCTGTTTTCTTTTTTCATGTGGGGAATTATCCAGATTCATCTCCCTGTTTTTTTGTTTGTTTTTAATTACAGCTAACAGTGACACAGTGTGGCTAAAATGACACCAAACTCAATATGATAAACACCTAGTTTTGGCTGCATTTATTCAATAACTTTGCATACAGCTGTTTGTCAAATCATGCAGATGAAAATAAATAACTTTTGACTTCTTTCTGTTTTCAAGCAACATCTTCTTTCTCTGTACTTATTAAAATGTTTAAATATTTTAAGAGCTTACCATATAAACTGTTTCTGCCTTACAAAGCCTTTCACAGGGTTTTAATTTGAATCTGGTGGGAAATTTTTGCATAGATAATGAAATTTTTTCCATTTTAACTTGGGATTGGATTTGCTTTATGACATGCCTTTGGATGATTCTGACATTGTTCTGCTACAAAATCCTCATTAGTTCTACTTGGCAGTCAAATCAATTTGCTCTCAGGATTCTCTTTTGCTGTTTAACAAAAGCAGCTGCAGGAGGAATTTCTCTTGTATAATCCTTTGACACACTTCAGTATCGCTCTGTGAAAGTCTAGCCTGGAGGTTCACACACACACACACAGGTCCACACACACACTTTGTAATTTTTACCAAGAGAATCCTGCAGGTAGTCCCTATCTATTGATAAGGGGGAGGAATTGTGTGCTGAGCAAGCAGACCTTAACCATCAGAGAAAATGTTTAGTCCAGTCCACACATCTGTCACGGAGCGGCCAGAGTGTGTGTCAGATCTCTGTGAACCAGGAGAGTCAAACTCAGTTTCAGTTTATCAAACATCTGAATGTTCTTAAAGGGCCGGTTGTGCCACGATGTACTGATGTATTAAACTATTAATAAATTCTTAAAATTAGATAATGTTGAAAATCTTTTCAGTCCCTCCAGGATTTTGCGATTGTTTTTGATGTTTTTCCAATACAAATCAGTGTTTGTGGTACTAATTTAGGATTATTTGCACTTGTATATGACTTTTTATTACCTGCCGTATCATTATGGATTATAGCTTCACATCAAGTAAGGCTGAAGCAGCAGATGTAATCCGGCAGTAAATGGATAAAAGCTGTTTTGATTTAATTAATATTTAAACACACAGTTATGTAGAGGGCCACCTAAAAAGCTACAGCGGGCCAGATTTTGCCCCCGGACCTCGAGTTTGACATGTGTCAACAGGACTAGTTTCCAAGACTAAGGTTTTTATTTTCAGTGTTTGTACATAGAAAGTTCTCTTTATCAGCTTTGTTTCTTTTTGTGTATTCTGGTCTGTCAGTTGTAGCAGGTTGGTGCTGGTACTGAACCAGGTTCTGGTTCTGCTACAAGTGTTTCCTCTCCATCCGTCTCAGGTCCTGTAGGTTGACTTTGCCACAGACAGGATTGTGTCTCTTTAAAGAGGAATAAAGATGTCCTCTTTATTCCAGCAAAAGAGGAAATGAAGTTGGTGATTAACGAGTTGCTTTGTGTTTTTGGTTTTCCAGGTTCTTATTTATAATGTTTTTTATTTTGTGTTTTTGTGTTTTATTCCTTCATATCCTTATTTCACACCTGATCATGATAAATCTCACATTGTTTAATTTCACACCTTGCTACATATTCTGACTTAGACTTAGACTTGTACTTTATTGATCCCTTGGGAAGACTCCCTCAGGAAATTGAGGAATATTGTTTTAAATGAGACTGCATGTTTTCTCCTAATTCTGTATTTTACTTTACATAAGATCTGGTAACGTCTAAACTTACATAAAGGTTTCTGAGTCTGTTGTCCCATGATTAACTAATTACTAATTAGGTTTAGATGTATATAAGATTAGATGGTGGCTTTATTAAATGACCTGAGTCTTTATTATCTGTCATTTCTGATTACGGTTTTATTGGTTTTTAATTCTCCCTGGCGCTGATGAAATCAGCATAAAGTCATATGTAAGTGTTGCAAACCAGCGCTCTTCCTCTTGAAAGTGAAAAATGCTCAAAAGAAGCAGAAAAAAATCGTGTCCTTACATCACCTTCGCTCTGGCTTCATATAAATGTTAAACAGAGAAAGGAGAAAAGTTGAGCTTTGTGGCTCAGAAATATGAATTTTTTTTCTCTATTTTTAAAAATTCTATCAAGATAAATTAATGATCAATAACTGATGGTATGTTTTAAACATGAGGTATTCCAAAGAGTCATGAGGCAATGTGAAGTAACTACCACCCACTACTGACTGGACCCAGTACAACCAGCTTAACTCATTTTAATATGACCCATTTTGTCAGCAAGATATCTTATGAACTGTGAGTGAATTACATGTTAGGAGAGAGTTTAGATTATGGGTTAGACTGCTGTTCAGTGTCATGTTTTTTTATCCTGAACAATAATTTTAATGTATTAGTTCAATATCTAAAGGAACAGGGGTTCTCTTGCTTGCTTTTATTCTCAGAATGTATTTAAAGAGATCAGCTTCAGATAACTTAAATTAGCCTGCTGGATTTCATTTCTGAAAATGATGCAAGACCAATCCTTCACAGAAATCACACTTCTAATATTTTTACATGTATTAGTTTTTTAAAACAACATTTTGATATATTTGAGTGAAAATCAGTTTTTCTACTGGAATAGAGAAATATCAGATAAAATACTCACCTGGTCGTAAGGAGAAATTTAGTACCAGTAAGAAATGGATGTTTAGTGGATATAAATATTAAATGACCAGAGGTTTCATCTCTGATCATTTGACAAAAAACTAGAATGTTTTTTTAAGAGATGTTTCTAATCAGTCAAACATTTTGTGTCTAAATGGTTTGACACAAACCCTAAATTTAAATGCTTGTGTTTTCTCCACTAGGTCCTTTGTTTTGATGCTAAGCTAACTTTAGCATGTTTACTCAGTGTTTTGGTAAGACTCAGTTTTAAGGTTTTTCCCTCTAACAAGTCGACTGACTGTGGATAACAGTTGAAGGTCTAAGGATTTGTGAAAATCAGTGTTTCAGCTGCTTTATAGTTTTCTGGAAGTTTGTTCCAGATTAGTGATGCATAGAAGCTGAATGTTGCTTCTCCCTGTTTGGTTCTGCGGATCAGACCTGTGAGGTCGGATACGATACCAGGTCTTTAATGTGTTTTAGTGATGAGCCGTTCAGTGAGCAGCTACTAGGAGTTAATTTCAGAATACTAAAGAAATGACAACAAAGAATCTGAGAAACATTATATAACAAAATTAGTGATTAGGGAGATTTAAAGTGGTACAGCCAGTCTCATTCTTTATAGTCAATAATTCCTCCAGCCTTCTGTTCAGAGTTAAATAATCGAATCATAAGGGAACAAAAGACTTCCTGTGTCTGTTCACTGAACATGCTGCTCTGCTTTGTGAATGTGCTGCTCAGAGTGACGGTCATTGACCAGGATGGATGTGAAGGATTTCAGCTCCATGCAAACTGAAGAGCTGGCCTTGTTCACCGCTTTCTCACTGCAGTCCTCTCAGCTCACCGCAGCGCCGGTCAATAGGAGACTGCTAGAACATGGTGATAACATCGGCCTCTTCGGGAAATAAATGCTCCAATGCTTTTCTTTTTCACAAGTGCTGTCGAGAACTTTATTCTGAAAGATGCAGAGTACCTAAAAGTTGTGCTTAAGTAAAAGTAATACTACTTAGTTTTACTAACGTAAAAGTAAAATGTAGCCAGTCAAGAAATGACACAAGAGTAAAAAAGTATTTGGTAAAAAGTCTACTCAAATACTGAGCAACTGATCAAATTATCAATCATTTAAAATTCAAAAATTACATCATCACATGGACAGAAATATAAAATTAAGTGGAAATTTTGGTATTTTAGAAACCAAAATGGCAATAATCCAACAAAATGAACAAAACCAGGCAAAATAAAATGTTTCCAAATCAGTTTCTTTAAATAAAAAACTTAAACAAAAACTACATGTTTGTTTCTGAGTCTGGTGAATTTTTGGTTAAAACATGTTTGACTTTCATTCAGTGGGTAGAAAATCCAGAGATTTTACTCAAGTAAGAGCAGAAATACTTCATAATAAAAGTAAAAGTACAGCGTAGTAAAAATGCTGCTAAAAGTAAATCTTTTAAATATAACTAGTTACTACCTTAAACTCTGAACAGTGATTTGACCGTGTAATTGGTTTGTTGCTCAGCAGTCGCAGCATCTTGTCTTCATCCAGAGTTTATATTCGATATTCAGCATCCTGCCTCCTGCAGCGCCACATTGGACCAGTTATAAGGTTTAGCATCTTCTGATTTAAATCTTCACAGGTTTTTTTGTCACAGCAAAGAGTTTTGTAAAGTTAGCAGTGAAGCCTTGCAACAAAATTTTGCTCAATAAGTAAATTTTAAATGTACATATTGTCTGATCCGCCTACATTTTTCAGATTTTGTTGGAGATCTATGTCAGCACTTGCACAGCTTCCTTTTTGCCTTCATGTTTGATTTGTAAGAGTTGGTACAGCAATTGTTCCACTTCGGTTCAAATCAAACCAGATTGTTTGAAATGGTTTGTGATTTTAGTGAAAAAAAATGTTTTCCCCAGTTATTATTCCTGTGCTGGGTGAATTATCCCACCTCTGCTACATTAGTTATAAACAGATTGACAAAATGGATACAAAATGTCCCCTAGAAGCCTAGTAATTTATTCAAAGCTTGCACAAAATATCCTGACGGATTTTTTTCCTGATCTCTTTGGATACAAAAAGCAAACATAAATGATTAAAACTGGATGTAGAAAGCAAACAGTTTAAATATTGCATGGATAAAAGAACTATTTTATTGGTTTAAAGATTGTTGAGCTGTTTTCTTTTGACAGAAATATTAACATTTAGTTTAAAATCAGTGGATAAAGGTAGACTAATATAATATTACAGGTTTTACATTGTTCTGTTTAATGCAGAGTTTTGCTTTGAGCAAACCGTTTATAAAGTATTCAAAGATCTGTATGCGATTAGAAAGTCGACCCATTTGTGTTTGTAAACAGGAATGAAGAAGTTATTAAAAAAAAACAGTCCTGGATTACATGTTTTCTCCAGGTGTAAAATATCTCAATTCTGTCAAATCCAGCTCCTGACTGGGATTAATTAATCCCAGTCACAGCAAATACTTTGGAGTAGAATGGAAACTTTTCTAATTACAACCAATTTTATTGTTTATTGTTGAGAACATGTGGCATGTAAAGCTCGTCCATTTCTAAATAAGGTCCTCAGGGGAGAAGCATCAAAATCGGTCTCAAGAAAAGAAATTTCATTTGATCTCTTCTCCGTTATGCTGAGACGGTTCCGTTTTTTCCTGTCGGTTTTCACACATTTCATCTGAGCCTTCGTCTAAACCTCAGCTGAGGTTGTCCATTTCATCGCTGTGGGGTTGTAAAGCGGCCCGGTGCTGCAGGGTGTGAGCAGATGATTACCCAATACATCATAAACCAATCAATGAGCTGATCCATTAAGCCGGCCGTTATTAGATTTTCTTGGTTTTGTTTTGCAGACTGGATAAGATTTATATCTGATCCATCATTTTTGTGTGTTGTGGTTGACTTGGTAGCTTCCAAACTATCTTGATTTAATCATTTTTGCTCCAAACAGTGCCTCATAATTTATTTTATTTGGTAATATTGATGATTTTTAAAGAATCACTAGACCTTTCTTCAGCAAGACAGTAGTTTCTTCATGACTAACTTTACTGGATATTAAAATAAGATCCCATTATTTGGTTGTTTTGTACGAGGTTTTAAGACCGACTGTAACACTTTTAAAGAAAATCTTGTCTTACAGTTTTACAGTTTGCAATGATGGAAAAACACACTAAGGAGAAAGAAACTATTTATCCACATCAAAGAATAAAAAGCTCTTAAAAATTATTTAGTTTCGGGTTGAATGAAACATTTAGGATCCTAAGAAGCATTAAATGACTGTCGACATGTTTCTGCCGGGTAAATAGTGAGTTGTGCTATGATGACAATGCTACTGCTAACGCTAACAACAAGCTAACCCATGTTACTTCTGTGTTCTTGGATTTACTTGTAAATAATTTATTTAGCTTCTGTAAATTCATGCTGGAGTTGTATGTTAATGTTGAGTCAAGCTGCGTCTCTCCAGTGTAGGTCAGCCATTCGCAGCAATCTGCAGAAACCAGGTTAAAAACGGTTCAACCAGGGCGTGCCGTGGTGGCGTAGCGGTTAGCGCGACCCTTATTTGGAGGCCTTGAGTCCTCGACACGGCCGTCGCGGGTTCGACTCCCGGACCTGACGACATTTGCCGCATGTCTTCCCCGTTTCCTGTCAGCCTACTATCATAAGGGAAACTAGAGCCCACAAAAGACGCCCTGGAGGGGTAAAAAAAAATAAAACGGTTCAACCTCGCAAAAATAATATATCTTACATATGAATGCTTGTCTTTCTAAGTAACTGTCCAATAAAATACTTGAGAATACAATTTAATGGATGCGATTGTTACCTGTTAGAAGGCCGCTGCAAACTCTGGCATCGTTAGTTTCACACCTCCTTTTTTAAGATTGTTGATCCACTTTTCTCCTCTTTTTTTGGTCCGTTTTTTAAAATTAACTCCCTTGTGAGTTAATTTTACAACCAGAACATGAAAACAACGTTCATCTTTCTCTCTATTAGAACGGTTGGAACGACCGAACACGACTCGGACTTTAGGATCAACAGACGTAAACAGGCTGATTTACTTCCTGCCCTCCGTCTGGGTGACGTCAGTGCTGCGTCGTCTGAAACCCAACAATTATCACTGATTCAAGTTTCACTGCAACCAAACTAAAGTATGTTTTGGTATTTTCTGCCAATTTTCAAATTATTTTTACCAAACTAAATTTTATTTTTGGCCTAATCATGTACCTACCTGTGATTTTGTGATTGTTGTAAAGCACTTTGGTCAGTTGATGTTTTTATATCAACAAATTTTGACTTGAATTCGATGAGATTTATTGAAAGATGTTTTTAAATTTTCATCTACAGACATCTTTTTCATCTCAGTCTGACGTCTCTGTCCATCTGTCTCTGTTTCTTGCTACTTCTCTGGATGATTTGCGTTGCGCAGCATTATGTACCCTTCAAATGATTTCCAGAGTCTCTTGATGTAATATGAATGGCTAGCATTCTGTCCGGGGAGGATGCGAACCGCGGCGAGAACATGTGAATTCACACAGCGGTAGAAGAAGAAAGGTACAAAGATGGGCGACGAATCAAAGCACAAAGCTGAGAGGAGAAAGATAACGATGGGGAGACGTTAAATATGGAGGATAAAGAAAAAGGAGCAGGGAACAGCCAGAGGCGAACCAGTGCAGGGATAGCTAAAGACAAACATTCGTCTTCTTTGATGGGTTAAAGTAAACTCTGTAAAGACTGAGACTATTTGTATTACTGATAAGAAAAGGTCAGACTATTTATCCTGTGGGAGCCGGATACTTTACAGATAAAACCAGATTACATTAGTAGAATAATTAGTTAACATGGAGACAATGGCCGAAATTAATCTTATAAAAACAAATGGTAACACTTTTATTTGAAGGGCTGTGCATAAGACTGACATAACAGCTGAAACATGAAGGAGTCTTTATGTTAATGACTGATGTCATGAAGTGTCATTCAGTAAATAATGACATTTTTAATGCAAATTGCTTTAAAAGTTGCATTAAAAGTCAACTTTGCAATTAATCAGATCATTAACAAAACTGAATACTGAGGAAATCATTCAGACATTTAATTCAGACGAATTAAATCAGTTAGTTAAACAGAATGGGATAGTAACTAGTCATGTTTACTTAATTATTTATTTGAGTAACTTTAAAAAATAACTTTTAGGAGTATTTTATAACTTATAAAGTATCTCTACTCTTACTTTAGTAAAATTTCTGGATTTTCTACCCACCTAATGAAAAACAAACATGTCGATCAGAAATTCACCAGAAACATTTCGTGTTTTCAACATTTACCCATTTCCACCCAGGTTCCTCTGATCGTAGAAGTTTGATTTTATCATTTATCTTCCTGGGATCCGGTTCACATCTTCAACAGTCTCTAAATTTTTCCTCTAAATAGGAAAAAATAAACATGAACAGAACAGGGAAAGTTAGAGGATCTCAGCAATACCCAGCCAACTTTACTTTTGCTGCTTTTTCTTCTGTATTTATGGTAATTCCTTTTCTTTATGATTTTCTAGAGTCATATTTAACACCACAATGAGGCTAATCAACAGAAAGTAAAATCTTCACACAGGAAATTTAAACATGACTTTCCATTATTGATTAATGATATTTTTTATTAATAGCATTTGAAACTTACAGAAAGATTAGAAAGCATTTCTTTGTTTCAATTATGGAAGCGGCAGAATCACATGCGGCGTTCCCCACGGTTCAATGCTAGGACCCCTGTTTTTTAATATCTATACGCTCTCACTGGCTCAGGTTATAACAGGAAATAAGATTAGCTACTATAGCTACGCGGATGATACACAACTCTACATCATGATGTCACCAGGTGACCTTTGAACCCATCCAATCACTAAACAGATATGTGAATATGCCAAAACTTTATCCAGCTGAACAGAAACTCAAATTATTCAAGAGGAACGATCTAGAGTTTTAGGTAGAGAGTCAACACACAGCTCCAGTTCTTCTAGCTGGAAACTAGAGATCAGACTGACCTCTGACCTGTGGGTTCCAGAGTGGGCCTTCTAGCAGCTGCAGAACATTTCCAGGACCAGAGACTAAAGTCTCAGATCAGAGAAACTCATCCAGGCTTTAGTTTCTCTTTAGTGGCTTTGATTCCTGCAGCAGCGTCTTCACAGGTCTGATTGACAACCCAACGGTCCAGAACGCTGCTGCTGGAGTTCTGACTAGAACCAGGAGGATAGAGACACCACCCAGTTCTACACCACCCAGTTCTACACCACCCAGTTCTACACCACCCAGTTCTACATCACCCAGTTCTACACCACCCAGTTCTACATCACCCAGTTCTACATCACCCAGTTCTACAGTCCTTTACCGAGAGACTTTAAACTACAGCTGGTAGTTTATAAATCACTGCATTAAAGATTAAAGATCTGTTGCTGTTGGATCCTTCCAGATCTCTCAAACATGGAGGAGCATCTTTCAGCTTCTATGCACCATAAATCTGGAATAAACTTCCAGAAAACTGAAAAACAGCCGAAACACTGAGTTCCTCTAAATCTAGACTAAAAACCCGCCTGGTTAGAGTTGATATAGATTTATAATAAATGACACATTGACCAACATTTTGATGTGCAATGATGTAATATTTCAATTGTTGATTTTTGTGTTTTATAAAGCGCTTTGCCTTGTTGCTGAAATGGATATTTTGTAGTAGTTCAGCTGCATTTAATGCTTAAACTCTCCAAGGTGGGAAGGGACAAAATGATGGAAAAAAGGTCAAATTAAGGTGCATTTTTAAAAAAAGACACAATTTTAAATCTCAGCTTCAGACTTTAAAATTCAAAAGTCTCAGTTTTACAGAAAAATAGTTGCAAGGAATGGTAAGGAGTAGGCGGTGCACTGGGAGGTTTCCAGTTGGAGACGGAGTGACAGCACAAAGCTTTAAGGATGCTTCTGGCAAAATAAAGTGCCAAATGGAGACGTGTTTATTATAAAAACTTTAATTGAATCTGTTTTAAAATTGAGACTCTGGGCAAACAGCCATTTGGAATAAATGCCAAGCAAAAAATATTAGTACAGAGATAATAAAACTACAATATGAGAGATAGATTTCAGGTCATGAAGTTTAATATTTGCAGCTTCTAGATTGTTTCTAATGCACAACAGAACATTAAACACATAATTATCATTGAATTATTTACAAAATATGGAATAATGAGTCAGAAATGTGTGGGATAATTTCTAGTATCGCCAGGTAAATGATCATGTCTGTCAAAAAAGAAGAAAAACATTCAGTTAAAAAAAAGTTGTTCATGTTTAGGGCATCTGGAAAGCAGCATGACAAAGTCCAATAAAAAATAAACTTGTGCAATCCTCTTATTTAGTCTCTTGGTTGGCCAAGCTTGACAAAAGGAAACTCTACTGACCATGTTGGGCCTTTTATTAATCCACTGTGATATTTAGAGGAACAAGATTTTACTGAAAGCTGGATTACGTTTCTATTCTTCAGACGCCGTGTAGTCCGTCTTCCTCTCACTGTGGCTCCTTCTGTCTTTATTTTAGAGAAATCCTCCCCGGACTAAACGGCGCTCTCTGGGAAAGAGCATTAACATTTATATAGAAACATGAAGCTGTTGTTTGACGTGCGATAAATTGGGTATTTTCCCAAATCTGACTGGAACAAGAAAACATCGTCCACTGGCAGACAGTAGGGATGCATTGAGCCTGAAATAAATGAACACAATTGTCTCCATTAGTTTGTATTTCAGGATTTATTGTTTATTTTGGTGGTTTTGAATAGCAGCTGTTTGGCGGGCGGGAACTCGTGGGGTGGGAATACGTCAGGCCTGCTTACGAGGCTCAAAGTCGATGGCAGCGGCAATTTGAAAGTCGCACACATGATAAATACATTTTGAGAAGAATGTGAGCGGGAACAAACACAAAATCCCAGGGCTGGGACGATGCCATAAATCATATGAATAAATCCGCCAGCTGACCGCCAGGGAGCACTAATAAACTGAACCCGACGCGGCCTCTCCCTCGCTTCTTTCTCTTTTCCACTCGCTTGCTCACTTGTCATTTTTCTCCTTCTCCTCCTTTACTGTTTTTGTCTTTGTCCTCCTGCTCAACTCTGCGCGCACACACACACACACACACACACACACACGCTGTGTGCTTGCCTGGCCCTGTTATGAATTAATCAGTGCTGGGGGAACTCTGTATTTGAACATCAACCCTGAAAAGTTGGCTGGAGTTTGTTGCGTAGGGGAGTAAACGTGTGTGAAACTACAATGGTTGCATTTCCTGTGCGGTTTTGGAAAAGAGCTCAATAAGAAAATCAGAAAAATGTATAAAATTTACAGTTATTGTTTTTTTTATTCTTTAAACTTAAAAGGTAAGTAGAAGCTGAACTCACAGCCTCTCTGTGTGTAGATACAAATACTGAAGCCTCTTCGATGTTTCACTCATTTTTATCTTAATATTTCATAAAAATGTAGTAAAACTCAGGTTATGGTTTCTGATGCAAGGTTAAGGTTCGTGTGACTGCATAATCATCAAAGTTTTGTGTCGTGGCTTTTAATACACGTCTTAAAGAAACATTGCTTTCTGAATTTTAAGTATTACATCTGCAAATTAGTCACATTTATTGATGATGTTCGGTATATTTTCTCACTAATGGTAATGGCTTTTTCGCTGTTGCTTTGGGTTGATTGCACTTAAATTACTTAGCTTAAGTGCCTCAATTGGATTCAGATCAAATGCTTTTCATTGCTTTTTTAAAGTAGAAAATAACAGACACACAGAAACCCTCCTTCTGCTCTTATAAACCTAAATGTGTCTTTTACTTCTAAAACAACCAAGTCTCAGGTTTGTGCATTTATAATATGCAATATTATTTTATTATTATATGCAATATTTGACTGTTACCCAAATCTATCTGCTGAAATGCGTTGAAAATAAGATAGAAATGGCTCCTATCTTAGATTTTTTTAGGATCCAATGACAACTTGTTCAACCAGCAGTTCAAAATTTCACGATCATCTTTGAGCAATATTCTGATCTGGAGCGCATAAGAAGCGGTGCACATGGATCAGTGTTTCTCAAATGTTTTCAGGCCGAGGATCACTCACCCCGTTTAATAAAGTGTCATGGATCACCTAACAATAAAATGCCCCGGCAAAGACATCTTACTATACACAGCCTGACATTTAGATATTAGCCTCTTAACTCACCATCTTTATTCCTCCTAATGTGAAGGGTGGCGCTGTTTTGTAAATGTGACTCCACGATAGACCCATGAACATGTCGACTTGGAGCGTTTTGAGTTATTTACAGAATGGATTCTAAGCTTTCCAATAATGGAAAACACATGGAAATAATAACATTTCTTAACTACAAGTGTTGTGTGCACTAGTAATGTTTAGGGCTATCTGTAACTTAGACATAATAAAAGAAAAATTGACTTGAGTTGCTTTGGTGAAAACAAACATTTTCTCTCAGCCATTTGAGACCAACATAAAGAATTTTATTTTAGGTGTTAAGATGCAGTTAGTCAGCAGGGGGCGCAGCGCTGTTCACGCATATGGCATTCAGCACAGACCTGGGTCTACCTGCCTGTGACATGACATGGAAAAGTTCTGCAACTCACCACCTTTATGTTCAGGCTTTACTTTTAGTGACCCGATTTAAAGCCATTTATCCGTTATTATTTTCTAACACAATCCTTCGGTAAGCTAGCTGTAGCGTCTCAGTTGATGTTTATAAGTCACGGCAAATAAACGGTTGTTTACATGCAGTAACCCGTGAACCACTAGGGGGCGCCCGTGAACCACTAGGGGGCGCCCTTGGACCACTAGGGGTCACCCTTGGACCACTAGGGGTCACCCTTGGACCACCAGGGGTCACCCTTGGACCACCAGGGGGCGCCCTTGGACCACCAGTGGTCCGGGCATACTTTCTACATGTGAGGAGACTCTGTGTTCTTTGAAATTCCCTTCATATATGTTTTTTATAGGTAGAACTCTGAAAGAGATAAGACTGTGTGGCAGCAGCTTGTTTCTGAACTGCATTACCTTTTAAAATCGATTTAGCTTTTTCTCCAAAAAGAGAAGAGGAACTAAAGATGAAACATCTTTCTCTCCTACTACCAATAAGGATAAAGGAACCCCCAGTGAGAAAATGGATGAAGCATATGAATGCTTTTTCACTCACTACATGATCGTTTTGGCAGCGGTTATCTCTTGCTTACCTCCTTCCTCTCCTGCTCTGACCTCGCTGAACCTGGAAGGTGTATCAGCTTCTGTATCTGATCTTCCTTCTCGCCAGGATTCCTTTTGTCGTGGCTGTTCTTGCCCACAGTATCGAACCGAAATCCAGGCAGGTGAGGCCGATTCATCAGATAAGCTATCAGACGCCTGCATCACATAGAGAAACTATCAAGTCATGAAATATGTGTCTGGCTGTGAGTCAGGATGATGGCTCTGCCTGAGGAGAAAGCATCAGAAACAGCAGCTCTGGACTTTAGCATATGAAAGAGGACACATCTCTGCACAAATTGGATGTGAAATAATGCAGCTTATGTCTTGCTTTCCACAAATATATAAAAATCAGGATAAACACAGGAAGATCCAAATGAACATTTTTGTTTTTAAACTGAGAATCTCTCAGTTTTAACCAAAAAGCAGTTTAAAATCAAACCTTACTAACATTGTTGATGTTATTTCTTATATTGATCATTTTTCATTCGGGTTTAGAGACATATGACATATCTTGCTCTGAAGCATGTTATGTAAAATTGCCTCATTTTTTGCTTTTTATCAGATTGCCAAAGCTGTAGTTTTGTTTTTGATGAGGGAATAACATTATATTTACTGTTTTAGCTGTGCCAGATATTAGTGAATAGATTTTACATCAGCAATCAGCTGAATTCACCTCATTAATGTTAAACGATGCTGATTTCATCTTTCATGTTTGCTGTTTCACCAGGAGAAAAATGAACCACAGAAATGCAGTAGTTCACTTTATAAAACTATGAAAATAGTTTTTCTTTTTTGTGTGAAGGGTATTGTAAATGGGAAGATAATCTTTCTGCAGCAGCAGCTTTATGAATGCATGAGGAACAGCTGTGAAAGGATTAATGTGGCTTTGAGGAAGACGTCTTCTGCAGCCGCCATTTTTAACTCGTTAGAGGAGCAAAAGCAAAGTCGCCATGTTAGCAACTTTTAGGTGTTTAGTAATCAGAATGGTTGAATATTTTTAAGTACTGGCCAGGAGCAATTAAAAATAAAATCAACTGATTTTGTTCATCAGCATTTTCTCTGTCCCTCTGATATAAAAACTTGGTAACAAGTGACTGCGGGAACTGCTTACACTGCAAAAACACAAAACTTTACTAGGTAATCTTGGTCTAGTTTCTAAAGCAACTATCTTTCTACACTTAAAATAAAACTAAATTTAATTATAAGTAACTTTACATAAAGATATATAAGATATATAATAATTCACTTGCTACTGACAGATTATTTCACTTATAACATGAGAAAATTTCTTATGAGTAAAAATAATCTGAAATCTGGAACTTCGAACTCGCATCTTTTACATTTCTAGACAACGTCTCGATTTTGTTTCACTGTCAAGTGTTAGATTTACTAAATAATAACTCAAATGTATCAATTAATCTGAGAAGTTTCCAAAGTCATCATATCATTTATATTTTCTTTGAATCTTCCAAAAGTTTCACAAAATCTGGTTGTAGTTTTAACTCTCTCTCTTTCAAGTAAAAGTACTTGAAAGAGTAAAAGTACTTGAAAGAGTAAAAGTACTTGAAAGAGAGAGAGTTAAACTGAAAGAGCCCAGATGACTCTTTAGTGTCGTCTGATTGTTTAGAGATCATTTGTTTGTAAACTTATGATTTTTAATACTTTAATAAATCTGACCGATTCTTCCTCACATTAGAAGAAATATCCTTTATATATGAGGAGAAATTCACTGTAAATCATTATTGTGGTATTCAGCAAGTAAACATAATTTACTATAAACAATAAGAGAAGTCTTTCTATTCTAGTATGTAAACTTCTGGTTTCAAAAACAGCATCTCTGTATTGTTAATACATGGTTTTTTTTGTTGGTTTTTTTTAAACTGACATTGTAAATGCGTTTTAGGAAGCATAAGTATTTGCTGTAATTCTGACCTAAAACACCATTTGAATCTATTTGGAGCCAAAATCCACAATCCTTTGGTGTGAATAAGTGTTTTCAGATAAACTGATGCTTCCACAGATTTGGCTAAATCAAGTTGTTATCTTCTAAACTGCAAAACGTCCCATGTGTTCTTTAGGATTATGTTTCATCGCTGATCAATGCCAGAGCATTTTTGGCATTATCAGTGTCTCAATCCCTGATGCCGTTGCTGAGGATTACTGTTCCTTGTAATCTTAGCTTAGTCGTTTTTAGAAGGATCATTGAGCCAAAAGTGTATTTGCCATAATTTAGTCATCTTTTTTAGCCCTGGTATTTGCAGGAATATGTACCATACCATTACCTATCTCCTGTTTTTCCACCTGCTTCTTGTCCTTGTGAAAATGTTGAAAGTTGCCCTGGCAGGCCGATAGGAATGGGAAAAATAAGGCATAATTCAGGAGAAAGCCCCATGGCTACAGGATCCCATTTTTTCTTCTGCTTTCCCCTACCCTGCTTTGTTTCAGTAATTCGAATTCATGTGAATGTAACTCAGGGCAGACTGGCCACAAAATCCCCCAAAATAAGACACAAACAGCAAGTCAGAAAAAATGATGGCAAGTAGCCAAAGAAAGAGAGAAACAGCTCAAGAAAGCAAGATAGAAAAAAAAAGTTTGTTTGATTGAATGAGGTTTAGCCTGGCTGTTGGACCAAAAACTGTTTCATCCCTTTTCCTGCCTGTAATATTTTCCTTCAAGCCTTCTCATGATTAATGAAAACCCACTGCGGACGGCGATCTTCCACCTTCTCTCCTGAACTGCAGGGTCTTTTCCAGGTCAACAGAAAAGAATTAAATGGAAATGGACCGCCATGTTGACTTCGGTGTTCAATAGAAGGAGGAAAGAAAAATCCAAAGCTGATGAATAATTTTTTTGTAATTTCCATTTCATGTATTACAAAAGTCTTGTATCTTGTAATAGTTGATGTTAAATTCCAAGCTGTAATCTTGGTGTTTGGTTGTTTATTTGCTCTGAGAAGCTAAAAGGTAGTAAATCAGCAGCAGAGCGTCGGCTGTTAGCCCCTGCTAACGTCCATCTGTTGTTTGGGCTCTCTGTGTGAGCCTGTCCCAATAATATATATGCAAATAGTGATGCTAGTTTTAGTCGGCCCGTTCATTTAAATCAACACGTTTTTGCAAAATAACTCACTTTTTTTGGATGAAAAATAAGGAAATTAATTTAAGACGTCCAACTTGATATGAATGTTTGAAATTTGCAGAAAATCTTACCAAGTATTTTTAGTCTTGTTTCTAGTGCATATATCTTACTGCAGTTGAAATAAGACAAAACTAACTTTATATATATATATCTATATATATATATATATATATATCTATATATATATATATATATATATATATATAGATATATATATAATAGGATAGGATATAGGAGCTTGTTTTAAGTAAATAATTCCTTGATATTGATGAGACAGTTCTAGTTCTCTTGGCAGATTATTTCATTTGTAACATGGGATAAATATCTTGTAATAAGTGAAATAATCTGCCAATGGGAAAAGAACTGGGTTGCCAGGTAACGGGCTGGGCTAGGCCGGGGTTGCCAGGTAACGGGGTGGGCTGGGCCGGGGTTGCCAGGTAACGGCACAGTTCTCTTTGTGAAAGTCTGCAAACTGTTTATTTTTGTAAACTTCAAAATAACTGGTTTCAAAAATAATATCTCGGTATTGTTGGCCAAATATATGGATTTTTTAAGAAACTAAATTATGTAATCCATACATGTCCATACATAAACTGTAATCCATAACCAATATATTTAATCTGAATTATGAGCTTGCCTTTTATAAAACAAAATATTACATTTCTTTCCAATTTTTCCAACATTATGGATGCAGTATTCAGTGCAGATCCTCATACAGGTTTCAGATCATGTAAGCTGAACAACTAAAACTTCTCTGCAGTGACATTTACTTCATGAGGGATTTATGGCGCGTCCTGCTGACATCTTCCTGCTGACATCAATAAAACACTAAATGACTGACGACGGACATTTTCATGCAGTGTAGTGAACCGTTAGAAACTGTTGCATATTTTCTCTTCTATCAGAGGTGCTGCCCCATCGACGGCTCTTGTCCAGACCTTATTATCCGTCCTGATGTGACATTTCCTCTTAAAAGGCCACAGATAGATCTTGTTTTTGTAGACGTGGTTCAGAAAGTAACAAGCCTTGCTGTACTAGAAAAGAAAATATGTCTTCTGTGGTTTAGTGTTGCTAAATACTGTATTTATCATATCAAACAGCATAACTTAACATTTCCCAAGGGTGGAGATGAAAATATTCCTCTTGCGTTTTCATTTAATACCTGTGGTGAAAAACTATTTTCTTTGAATCTTCCCCAAGTGTCATAAGATCTTGCATAATCTGGCTACAGTAAGCAGATTAAAAATAAATGCTTCAACCAAAGCATTTATTTTCAGTAGGAAAACATTTGTAAGTCAAGTTAGCATAATTTGTTTGACACGTATTCAAATGTCCTAGAATACGTGTCAAACTCAAGGCCCGGGGGCCAAATCTGGCCCGCCCTGACATTTAATCCAAATTACATCCACTTTTTAACTCACACAAAATCAACAGATATCCAATTTTTTTTTTCTGATTTTACTGCAAATTTTTCTCAAAATTGGTCAAAAACATTGTGACTGCTGCCTCAGATTTACTTGATGTCAAGTTATAATCTGTGATCAATATGGCGATTGATAAAAAGTCACATTTAATATCATACATTAGCACAAATAACATAAAAATTCCTTAAAATATTTCTAAATTAGTGTCACAAAATCTGTGATTTTGATTACAAAAAAATACAAAAACAATCAAGAAATCCTGGATGGACTGATCAGTGTGAAAATATGTTCAATATTTAATTAAAAAAAAACATTTTGAATTCAGAAACCAATAGCTATTTCATGATATTTTAACAGTTTAATGGGTTTTATCAATACATTCTGGCCCTTTAAGAACATTCCGAGTTTTAAAACCAAATTTAATAGTTTTCCACAGACTAATTTAAGCCACGAAGTTGGACATTTATGTTAGATATAAAAACAACACAGTAAAAATACTTTAAGCTGTTTAGTTTATATACATTTTAATAAAATATTGACATGCCATGTTTACACTGCAATGCATTCTGGGTAAATGAAATATGCTTGGTCCGATTGTGTTTGCTTCGTTTTGCCAAAACAACCTTTTCAATTTAAACCAGAGCACAGGGAATGTAAAAATCTTTTTTTCCATGTGGGAAATGACCCAGATTCACTTAATATTTATTTTTTTAAATTACTGCTATCTGTGACACAGTGTGGCATTGTCTAAATTTACATCTGTCAAATGCAACATGATAAGCAACAACTCGGGTAAAGTTAGCCTTCCTGTGTTTATCAACCCAACATGCAGGAGACAAAATGACGACCAGGTGAAAAACATAACAAAAGTTATAAATTTTTTTAAATAATTGAGTTTTAACGTATCAGAAAAAGCCATTTTTTAGTTGAAAGGAAAATTACAAAACATTTAGGCCAACATGTTCAACTAATCATGGATCCCTTTCAGATTTACATGTGAACATGTTCAGCCTGATCAGCTCATTATCAGATCGAAAAAAGGGTGTTTTACACTGCAAAACATGATTTGTGCTGCTATAATTTTAAAGCTTTTAAAATATAAAAGGACAACAAACATGATGTACCTCTGATACTTTAAAATACTTTAAAAATATGTTTGCACAAACAAAAAAATCAAACATTGAACTAACTGCTGAATAAGGTTTTTCTTTTTGTTTGTGAACAGAAACTTTTTATTGCATTTACAATAAGTAAACAGCTCTGGAGGGATGCATGTGTTCTCCTTGTAAAACAGCAATCTGATTTATTAGGGTTGGGTGTAGATAATACTACCCAAAGTAAATGCAAACATTTAAATGCAAAACACAAACCTTTTGTGAGATTGAACTATAAAAGGCCAAATGATCCTTTTGTCATAAAACATTAATTTCCCAGAGCTCTGCTGAACCACATTCTTTGATATAATATTTTTAAAAAACTTTCATAATTGCTAGCTGATGAAACACAGCTGTATTTTTTGAGTCACCACATGAACACAGTCTCTTACAGTCAATGAGAGAACGGGTCCATGATATCAACGAGTTGATCGGTCAGAGTTTCATTGGTTAGACTGATGGGAAATAAAATAAGACAGGTTCATGTGTGCAACACTTTGTAGGAATAAAAATGTAAATCATGTGACAAAATACAAACAACTTTACAGGAATTAACTTCTGGTGTAAATTCAGCTGATAATTAACTGATAATTGTTTTTATATTTCTGCAGAACAACTTGCACTTGAAGAGCTTTGCAACTTTTCCTAAACTATTTTGGTGTAACATCTGTCACACCAAACTCTATTAGGCGGTCTATAGCTGGCTTTTTTTTCGTTAAATATATATAATTGGCCTTTAAAACAGCCCTCTTACAAATGTATTTTTAAACGCATGATGTCTAAAGTGAGCCAAACTCTTTCTCTTTGCTTTGCTTTCCTCTGTTGCAAATCTGACAGTCAATAGTTTACAGCAAAGCTTAGAGTTGAAATGAAGCATAGTGCAATATGCTGTAAGTTTTCCTGCCAGACAGATTTGCCTAAGCAGCAGTGAGCTCAATGACCCGATTCCCTATCAACAAAAAGGGAGAAGACATGAAATATGTCACTTTTCTTGCTTTATGCTCTGCTAGGGTGAGGCAGATCTGAATGCAAGTGGGAAGCAGACACCTCCACATTTCCCTCTTTCTGCCTCAGGTGGGAATCTGAGTCATGCCGTCTGTGCAGCTTATGGAGGTGTGACATGTTTTCCAAATTGCACGTCATGTCATTGTCTGTATCTTAAAAACCCAAAGTCACCAAGCATTTAGCTGCTCCTCTTCCATGATTATCTTTGACTCGCCCCATGCTGCGGATTCAGAGCCTGGAGCCTGAGACTTAGTGCAAATGTTCGACTCACAGCAGGGAAATCGCTTTAAATGTAAAATTACATTTTACATACTTGTCTAGAATGTAAACACAACATTTTTAATAATTAAACATACTAGATTTAATTTAATTGCTGCATAAATTGCAGTTTTTAATTTCTAGAATCCATGAATGCAATGTAAGTCGTTGTCTCTGAGCCGAGACGTATTTATGCTCTGAACATTTCCTTACATTAAATCACACACAGCAGTGTCATCGCCATAAAAACATAATTGTAATTTAAAGACAAAAATCTGATGTTTGGGGGTTTATTTTTTATTTTGCTGCACTAAAATAAGTCCCAAACTTAAAATACACCTTCCAAATAATTTTCTGTACAACTGAGCAACATAATGAAGGATATCAGACTGTTGGTACTAGGCAGATTAAAATGGTGAACATCACATTTTATTTTAAGAGGACATAAACAAGCAGAAATTGTTTAGTCATACTGTTGGTCTCTTGAAAATGGGAAAGAAAAAAAAACAACAGAAAACTCCCTAAAGATGTCAAAAAGGACTCAACTCCTAAAAGGCTTTACTGGAACTTCAGATGGTCTAAAAAAAGTTTTTGAATTCCCTTCAAACCAGGAGTCAAAAAATCGTGGTAAAGGTTTCTTATTTTTTCTGAGCCAGTCCTTGAGAGTTGATGTTCTGCAACTTTTAGAGTTTTCTCTGGTCCAAATAAGAGAATCAAATGAGTGCATAACTTCCTCCTGATGAGATTCAGCGCTACAGAGTCCTGATAATGACCTGAATATTTAACTGAGGCTTGTTTGAAGCAGATGCATCCAAAGGTTGCAGGACATCGTCCCCCAAGTAACTCTAGATATGAGGTTTACACAGAAGCTAAATTGGCTCTGTGGATCAAAACCGACACCAAGGACTGAATATACAAAGTATTCATGAAGGCCCGGCCTCAAGCATCTGTGTGGGTGTCCTGCTTTCTTTCTCCTTTTTTTGGAGTTTTCATAGCTGGTAATGAAGCAATGAAAGCTGGACACAATGTTGGGTGAGAGAAATATTAGATATGCAATGAAAATAAGATATTCGAGGGGAGATGACAAAGGTCGACATTTAATTTGCTTTTCTTGATTGAAAATGATGAGAGATTTTCAAATGCAGGGAAGTGCATTTGAAAATGAAGTGTAGAATAAAGCTGACCCAGAGAGCAAAAAGCAGAAATTAAGTGGTTAAAATGTATTTATCTGCGTTATTTTCTCTTTTGGTGTGGCCGCTGTGATTTTTAAACCTGCAATACAAAGAAACCGGACTAATTCCGTCATGTTTGTAGAACGTGGCGATAGTCATAATCAAACAGGATGAAGTATTTCATTAAGTATATAGAGTCATGGTTAGTAACATTTTAACAAACTAAATGTAATTATGTAAAATGAAATTACTGACCAATTCTTGAAGAAGTGAAACAGGACAGTTCACATTAATATTTAATTTCAAGTTAACACATAAATATGTGTTTGTTGTGTTTAATTCTAGTAAAGATATGATTTTGTTACATGTTAACCTAATGAAATAAGTTTGTTTTGTGTGAATACAACAAAATTTAGTTAGGTGAATTAGCCCACCGATACCTCTCTTGGCCATAAGGGGGCAGTAATCCAACAATAAAACTGCACTAAAAGAAAAACCAGTTTAAACCGGATTAGTCTGGATGTTCATCCGCAGACTACGGTGGTGATCCCGCCACTTTCTGAGTCCCAATTTTCTCAAAGTTTGATCAGGTAAGGATTATTTTTTTCTACCAGTTTGCTGTTATTGTTGTTTATTTATAATGTACTTAAAAAATATGTGAGGAGCGGTTGGGGGTGGCAGAGACAGGAACAGATTTAACGGCTCAAACTAAACAGGCCGCCTGTTCAACCCCGGTAGGATAGAAGAAGTAGTCCGTCAAAATGAATTGGCAAAGGCTTACGTGTTGAATGGGGCGATCTGTGCTTCTCTCGTTTTTATTTTATTTTAACTCGGCGCCCATCACCTGGTCCATCTTTCTTTTAAAATGGTCTACCTGTATGTTACTTTTGCGGGAGGGTTTGCCTGTATTGGAATTTATATTATCTCTCTATGAAAGCTATTTTTCGTTTAATATAAAAGAGAAATGTGTTTAGTCCTCTCTTGCATCTTGACAAAAACCAAACTGTTTATAGATTTATATCCAGGGAGAAAACATATTTTACATAACAGAACATGAGTCATATTTTATATAAATATGGTAGAAATCAGGATGCTAAGACCATTTTTGTGACAGATTCCTGTCAAGGGGCCAATAGGCGAAACCAAACCAGTAATTTCTATCAATGGAGAAATCCTCCAACCGAAAAAATCGGCGTCCGATTTTTGAAGAAAGAATTTTTGCTCAGTTTCTTCTTCAGTGGTTTTTGTGTAATTTCCTTCAGTTATTATTGATGCAGCGCCCCCAAAGGCGAGGAGGGGAACAGGAACAGGTTTTTCAATTAGCTCGGTAAAAAAAACGAACCGCAGCAGCTGGAAATGTAATAAATGTCCGAGTCTACCGAACTATCAGGTGTGAAAACATCCTTCTAGATTTCAACCAACAGCTCTACTGAGGAAAAAGACATAAAAACACAGACTAGAGCTTTTTCTTCCCTGCAAAGCTTAAATTGCATGGAGGAAGGAGCTTTATGCTTGTCAAAACCTCAAGAGAACTGGAACTTTGGTTTGATGTCTAAAAATACACAGCAGAAATTGCCAGTGTTGCAGCAATGTGCCAATTAAGGATGAGGTTATGAGGTAAGCCAGTGATAACAATAAGGAGCACGGCTTTTTCAACCCACCAACGCGTTACATGAAGGGGAGGAGAAAAACTGTAAAAACAACTTCCTCTAGTCAAGACATAAATCACATGGTGGTGTGTGATTCACCTGCGGTGTAATAGTTACTGTTCAGGGTGATTGTAATTAGAAGCCTTTGTGTTTGTAGTACAAGCAGTCTTCAGTTTCTAATTATTAAATTCTTCAAACATTAATTTCATTTCAGCTCTTGTCAGGTTTTAGTAACATGCTAATCAACAATCTCTTCATATTTCTGAGTATATCTGTAAATGTCAAACAGCTGTTGCTCCTAGTTTTGAATGGGAATAATTTCCTTTGACTTTTATTAAGTGGATGTGTAAATTACAAGGTGGAGGCTCAGCATGTGCAGTAGTCTTCAATTAATCAGATTAATGGTTTAAATTGAGGGATTTTATGAAAAGTCTCTTTTTATGGAAAGTATAGCTGGAAAACTAATTTATAAAATACATTTGATGGCATCAGAAAAGGTGGGAGAAACATCCAGACTTATAAACTAAAATTGTAAATAAAAAGGATACATTTTTATTAAAATCTGACTGGTATCTAAAAAGTCATAAATGAGATAAGTATAATTAATGAAATTATTTAAAAGCGAAAAAAAGCCAAAGTGCCATAAAACAACAAAGAAAAAAGTTGAAACTGAGAATCCTCGATTCCTAACGTTTTTATAGGTTTGATATTTCACTGAACCCTGAAAGTTATGTTAGCTTCAACTTTCTATTTGACCTTTGGATTTCTGTTTGGAGTAGATGACTCTTTATGACTTCACTTTCATTTAGAAAAGGAATGAAGGAAAAACTGTTTCTGAATGTCATGTTTATCAGGTTTATTACCCTGTTAGTGCAACTTGAGAGGAAGCTGTGAGGACACATCTTTATTGCAATTATTTCAAAACTTGTGTTTATTGCACAAGCTCCTACTTAGCTTTATCTTATTTCAGGTGCACTAAGACATTTTCACTAAAAAGTAGACCAAAACTACTTGGTAATATTTTGTTTTTGCAGTGAAATAAACCAAATCCTGTCACCTGAGCATAAATCCCTGTTATTATTTCCCTCTGCTTTCCTTTCAGAAACGTAGCTGTGAACTGTCTAATTGTGCTCGTTTCTCAGCTCTGTAGAGGCATGTCTGTGTGACAAAGAAAATGTAATTGTGTTTGAGGGTGAGGGCTGTGAGTGTGACAGGATGTGCAGCTGCTCTCTTGTTCACAGCTGACTTCCTGTTTGTATTTGTGTGCCATCGCTGCTGATGAGTTATTGACTGCTGTGTTCAAAGCTGTATAAACAGACTCTTCCTCCCTCTGGAGGGCAACCAGATCATGTGCTCTTGTAGCTACAAAGGAGTCTGGCCAGCATGGATCATCGGTTGTTCTAATCAAATTAAGGTCAAATCAGGAGAAAAAGAAAATCTGTCCATACAGTGACCCAAATCTGGACCGCTGTAGCTTTTATGTGACTCCAGACGCCAAATTACAACAATTTTCTCAAGTTTATAATCCAAACTCAACAAATCCCCAATTAGTGCATAAATGTGCAATTTGTTTTTTTTTTTTGCGAAAATCGTCAATTATTTGGTTTGTTATGCTAACTCCCACCTGAAGGTGGCAGTATTTACCATTTTTACGACACTGCTTCGTCCACCTTATTTGATGTTGATACGGCAGGTAACAAAAGTCACATTTAATGTCAGATATTAATATTGCAAAATTCCTTGCAAAAATGTCTAAATTAGCAACATGAATTTTGTGATTTTGATTGCAAAAATCAAAATTTTTGATTTCACATGAAAAGATGTGCAATATCATTTAGTTTTAAAAATTCCAGATGCAGAGACCGATATTATTTTTGTAGATTAATGGGTTTTATCAATACATGCTGGTTCAGTCGGCCCTTTGAGAACATTAGTGTCAAACTTAATTTCATTTTGTGCCGCATCAAAATCGTTAAAGGATCAAAATCTGTTGACATTTTTAACTTCCTGTCTTCAGAACAGGAAAGAAAACTGTCCAATTTGTTAGATTTTTTTTACAGAACAATAAATCAGTTTATAAGAAACTTAGTTTTGCCATGTAGATGCCAACAGGGCTAAAAGTTGAAAAGTTGATCTACAATAAATATTTATTTTTGAAAAAAAACATCGAACTTCTTTATTTGCTTGATTTTTTGTTGTTTTTCTATTCCACAGTTTTGGCCCATATGACAAAAAGTTTGGATACAAAAAGTTCATCCATATCGTCTTACGTTTTTTTAAAAGCTTTTCCACTAAATTTAATGCAACCTTGAGGAAATTCAAATGCAGAAAGAAGAAAGTAACCCAGTGGTTTGTTTTTCATCACAGAAATGAACAGCTGGTTAACAAAATGAATAAAATCCATTGCATCTAATGAAATCTTCTGCTGCAAACCGTCTGACCTCCAGTGGAGCATGTCCTCATGTTACATGCATGTGTCGCCTTTCTGTCCCATTACAGCTTTCTTAATGAATCATGACAACATGTAATGAAGTAATTTTCTGGCAGGTATGGTGTGCTGTCCTGCTGTGCTGTCAGCTTCAACACCAAACCTGATGTCTCTTATTTATAGCGGGAGCCAGATGCAGCTGCCTTCCTTTAAATAATTAACTGCTGAAGACTAAGTTAATGTGCGGACGCGCAGTCTCCTCTTTGACCCATCTGTCAAGCAGAGAGACTAAGAAACTGTCAGTGGAAATAAACAGACTTAAGATAACAGCTTAACAAATTGTACGCAGCTGGCAGCCATTGCTTGCCACTTACTCAACACACCTAACACTGCAAAAAGAGAAAACGAGTCTGTCAGTATTATTACTGTTATGCTCCAATTTGGATCCGTCACCAGGGCTGGAAAACTTGCCCATCAAATGTTATTAATGTAATTATAATGCTGTCAACGTCTTAATCAGCAATAATATTAACCTGATCTGATTCAACATGACAATACAATTCAGTTAATATATGCTTTCAGACAGAGAAAATGTTTGGTTAGGTTTGTCTGATATTCTTCAAAAATCAGCAACATTATGAAATGATTATCCATTTTGTTTTTGGGACATTTCTATAGAGATGTAAAGATAATGAACCACCTCCATATTTCTCAAAGGAAAGTTTGTGGAATGTGGTTTCTGTCAACTTTTACATTTGTCTAAATTATAAATTGTCACACTGCAAAAACATAAAATCTTACCAACTATTTTTTATCCAGTTTCTGGTGCAAATATCTTAATACACTTGAAATAAACGAAACTAACTTAAATAACGTTTCAGTAAGATAATATACATCAAAAAGTTCTTGCTCCTCTGGAGGATTGTTTCACAGAGAACTGTGCCGTTACCTAGCAACCCTGACCAAGTCCAGCCCGTTATCTAGCAACCCAGTTCTAGTTACATTGGCAGACTACTTTACTAAAAATGGGGAAAAAATCTTGTAAGTAAAATAATCTGCCAGTGGAGCAAATATTTTTTTAATATTAAGGAATTATTGATTTAAAACAAGCTCATATTTATTGGTGAAAAGTTACTTGGAAGTTAATTCTGTCTTATTTCAAGTGTAATAAGATATTTTCACTAGGAACTAAATCGAAACTACTTGGGGTTTTTTCTGTGCATTGGCCAGTAAACATTACTGATTGGATACATACAAAAAGAAAAAGAAATGGCAGCTCAACGAAACATTTATATGCTGATTAAGAAATGAAGATATAAATTTACAACAAAACAAAATGTTTTGATTTACATTGGACCCCCGGTATTTGTGGGTCCAGTAGCTAAAATCTGCAACTACTTGAGAACTCCTCTAAAAACAATTACAGCTGCCTATTTAATAGCTCAAACACAAATTTACCCTAACATGCAAACTGTTAGCAGTTCAGCCAATTAGCTCCAAGGAAAATAAATGGCGCTTTGGGATTGGCTGATTTGAAAACATCAACCAGTCATGTGAAGTGGCATTCTGTCAGTATTTCAGCTTCCAAGCTGTGTTATTTTAAAATATTGTAAATGTGCTCTATGAAAAAAAAGTAAATTAGGGAATATAAATATCCTTTGTGTGGTTTTATAAATATGTAGTAAGAAAAGAAATGAAAATAATAATCTGGAAACAATTATTCTACTTCTATAAATACTATTTCACACTCCTGCAGTTAGTCGTGTATTCATGAGACCCAGGTTTCAGTTTATTTAAAGAGGACAGTTGCTTTTAACTTAATATTTCTCTCATCAAATAATATTCAGTGATTTGTTTGCAGCTGAAATGTCATGATGTCGAGGTGACATACTTCCTGTAAAGCTGCTTCATGTGTTTTGCAGCTTGACGGTTTTGAAAATATTTCAGTTTTTAATGAGTCTGGCTGCTTTTAAATAATCAAACTTTAACTGCAAAATCTGAACAGATTCCTAAAATATGAAAACTTTTATATGTGGAAAAAATAGGAAGGGCTGTTTTTAAAAAGTCTATACCTACTAATGGGTAGTAGCTAGTTACATTTACTCAATTACATTTGCATAACTTTTTTGAGAAAAAAATACTTTTAGGAGTATTTTGTCTTTACTCTTGAGTAATTTCTTGGACGGCTATTTTCTACTTTTACTTGAGTATAATTTTGAAGTATTCTTCCATTTATACTTTCAGAGTCATTATGATGTAGTATATCGGTCTCAGTATGTGATTTTGAAAGTTAATTTAGCTAAATTCCATAAACATGAACCAGTACTAATGCAACTAATCGGTAGAGTTCACACTTTAGAATGAGAATGAGAATCTTTTAAAACCCAGTCCTTAAACCTCAGAGTACTTTAGCTCAAGCTGCGTCTCCTAATCTTTACTCAAGTGTTTCCCACTCTGAGGTCCTGCTTCATGCTGAACTGGCGCCTCCTGAAAGTTGTAGATTGTGACGCTTTTCTCTGCTGCTTCACAGTCAACAACCAAAAAGTCAAATCAGTTTTGATGTTGCTTGGATTGCTTTTGTTGGACAGTTACCCACAAAACAAAATCTAAAAACCTTGATTTTCTATTTTATGTCTGGTTATTTTAATTATTGTGGAGCTTTTGTTTTGTCTTGAGACGCTATGAATTACAGCAACTTCTGAAGTTTGCTTTATTTTCCTAATATTATTCACCTGCACAGCTTGAAAGTGACTTCCTGTTTGGTGTGTTTTTGTTTTCACTTCATATCTGAAATGAAATGGTCCCTCATGTAACACGTTAATTATATTGAAATTAAGCTTCAATTTCCACCAAATCAAATTGTTCCCTACTAAAATAAACCAACTGCACTGATTTAAAAAAAAAAAAAACAAGTGTAGTTGAGTAAATGCAACTAGTTACTGCCCAACTAACTTTGATTAGTTTGATTAGCCTTTGATTAAGGCTGAAATATTTGAGACAAATGGTTCAGTTGGCATGGAAATATGAACAGTGGCTTTGCAACATGTCAATGTTGACCAGGCCTGACAGTTGTTGTGTTTGTTGTTTAGGCATTTTGGTGTTCAAAATATTAAATCAACTATTTATCTATTTAAAGCAAATTGATGTCACCTTTGTAAAAATCATTGGATAAAAACCATAAATGAACATTTCTCATGATTATTTAAGAGTTTTAGACTTTATAGACAGCCCACTAAGGAAGTTGAAGATTATGTTACAGTAAGTACTGCATAAAAATGTTGGATTCAAATAATAATCACTAACATATCCTTTAACTCTGCAGTGGAGCAGCTTATATTTTCTGAATTTATTGATACTCCTTATGCAAACAGTGCGTTTTGAACTATCTGTGTGAGTGTGTGTTAAGTCTGGGAAGCCTTCTCTGTCCTGTCAGTGACACACACACAGCAGACCTCCTGCTTTCTGGATGGCTGACTACTGAAGAGGGATAAGACTGAAGTCTTAGTTGTTCCAAATCGGTTTGGGCCGCTGCCAACTGCAAAGCACATTTCATCGTCTGCAGGAGCCTCCACTGCTGTGCAGAGTTTCACTCAGCTGAAAACTGAAAGCTGAGGACTCTTTTTCATCAAATAGATTTGTTCCCTCCAAAATAAAGCGGCTGCATTGATTTCTTTTGCTGACAGCAACCAGTGAAACTTTGACTGGTTACATGGAAATTAGAGTTCAGGTTCTGTATATCAAGATGATGTATATCAGACAATGGCAGTTAGAACTCAATCAATCAATCAATCAATCAATCAATCAATCAATCAATCAATCAATCAATCAACTAATCAATCAACTAATCAATCAACCAATCAATCAATCAATCAATCAAGTTTATTTATGTAGCACATTTCAACAGCAAGGCAGTTCAAAGTGCTTTATATCGTAAAAATACAAAGTCATAAAACACAGTCAATAATTGAAGCATTACAATGACCAGATAAAATCTCAGTATCTGAGAACGGTTTTATGCTTAAACATGTTTTATAAAGTCCATAAATCTATTCTAACTTGTTACAAAGGAAGAAGCCCAATGATAGTAAAGTTCTTTCATTTCCTTGTTGGTTGCAGTTTGGTGTGAAACTTTACAGTTTGCATAATAAAACTTTTGTACCAACTTACCAAATTCAGTTCAACTTTTTCAGCTGTTCCAGATCAAATTGGAGGTTTGAAACTTGAGATCAATTCAGCTGTAAGAATAAGATTAAATCATCCTTTATTTGTACAAACGTCATTTTCTTAAGCTTCTTGTGTCCTGAATGGGTCAGAATAATAAAAGCTCTCAGCTGAACATACTAAGTAACAAGCGCCATCTCTTGTTTATATTTCTGGTCTCTTTATGGCCCCAGACGGCACCATAATGTTTATAACTCCACCTTTAATGTTTCACAAAGACGGAGCAAATGGGACTCCTTGTTGTACAGTGTGATGAATTATGCATGTATTCTAATAAACAGAGGTATCTTTGCCCTTTAGAGGGATTTTTCTCTCACATACAGAATACATAAACGCATTGCTATATTTATATGTAGTATAGAATATTTTCTCTTATGGAAATTTGTTATAAGATTAATGCTGTGGGGGATAAAAGATGTGGTTTTGTTAGCAATTACTGTTAATGGTTTTGAGCAGGAAAGTTAGGTATGTGGCCAAAAAGCAAATGGATTTTTTCATCATAATCCCGCAGCAGCTCTGATGTTCAATTTAATCATCTGTGCTTTTGTAAAACAGAATCAACAGGCAGGACACTGAAAACACACTCACTGTTTCTGAGGATTTTCTCCTCAAACAGGAAAAATCCACCGGTGGCCAAAAACACGATCCTGGAAGAATCACACAGACTCACTCATCCAGATTCCCTTCAGTCTGGAGAAACGCAGCTTCCTTCACTTTCAGCTGTTACCTTCACATTTCCTCACACAAGAAGAAAATTCAGATTTTCCCAGTTGAAGGATCAAACTCAACAAAAGATTCATATCAGTAAGAATATTCTGTAGAATATTCCTCAGATGTAAATAATTCATCTTTCACTTTGGCCTTGCCAACAGAATATCTGCCTCTCCTCTCAAATTTTGACTTTATGAAGCGATAAATCATATTATATTAGCACGTTTGATGTCTGTTGTTTCAGATTTCCTGAGTGGCATCTTAACTGTCTTGAGAACAAGTTATCCATTAAATCAGTCGTTATTTATGACGGTTATTAATCTGTGCTCAGTGAAGCGCCTTCACTCTGCGGCTGATATAACTTCTCTCTCTTACTTGTTTTTGCTCTGATTCTTATTTTATGAACTTTTTCCTGCCTCCTGCCCTCTGGCTGCTGGAAAACCTTTAGATTCATAACTCCATTAAATATAATTGATTGAGCTGGAACATCTTGATTGCAAATTAAACCTTTTTACAAAATATTTTTAGCAGTACTCACAAAATCAGTAATTCCATATAAAATCAAAACACTTCAACGTTATTCTTCTTTGTAATCATTGAGAAAACAGATTCTCTGGCAGAGCGTGGAAAACGTTTGACTTGACATGGAAATAATGAAACATGAAGATTCACCGTCACAAACGCCACAAAGCAAAAACAAAATCAAACTTTGACATATAGAGAGAAACCAAATAATTTATAATCCCAGCATGGCTGTTCGTGCTTTGGCTTCCTGCTCCCAAATTTACCAGAAGGAAAAGAAAACTGCACAAAACTACATTTAATACAAATAAAAGGGACAATGTTGAATTTAAGTCTGACAATTAATTAATAATTTTAAATATTTTGTAAAACTGAAGCTGCTTTTACTAATCATCACTGCTGATAGAATCAATACATAACATATTGATACATCTTTTTTTTAACCAGGAAGTTAGTAAATATAAATATGATTATTTATGACACTTTCCAGTCATTTCCCTAGAAAAAGGGTTTTGATTAGTTGATCAGTTGTTGTGCTTATTGGTAATGTAACTACTAACATTTACTCAATTATATTTACTTTAGTAACTTTTTATTTAAAAAGTTTTACCTGAGTAATTTTATTAAGTATCTCTACTCTCGAGTAAAATGTCTGGATCTTCTTGTTTGGGTCCTCTACTCGCAGCCTCTGAACGTTTCAGAGTGAAATGTGGAAACTTTCATCTCTCCGTATCCCGCTGAGTCTCGCTCTCTGAAACGGTCCGACCACGGAACGTGTGGGTCCCACTGCAGCTGAGGTGTCGGTAATATTGACGATATTATCGTTCCATCTGATGACGGTTGTGATGAAAAGTGTCAGAAATGAAGGTTTGCTCAGCAAAAAGCTTCATACACAAATTATTTCATCTCTCAGCACCGGCCTGCAAAGCGCCCAGTCGTCCTTCACTAACTGGTTTGAAACCAGAGGCAAAATGTGACGATTTACCAAATGTTGGTATTTTAATTTATATAAGTAACAAATAATAATAATAATCAGGCAAAATAATTTTTTTCCAAATCAGTTTCTTTCAATAAGAAACGTGTTAAACTGTAACAGAAGCTGCAGGTGTTTTTCTGTTTCTGGTTAAAACATGTTTGTTTTTCATTCAAGGGTAAAAAAATCCAGAAATTTTACTCAAGAGTAGAAATACTTTATGATAAAATTACTCAAGTAAAAGTAAAAATAAAACATAAATGTACATAAAAAAGAAAGTACGTTCACAAGTAAATGTGTTGCTGTCCGACTCTAACCAGGATTAATGATGGAAAAGCAGGAAAATGTTTTCCTCTCTGCAGCTGGACGTTGAAAATCTTTACTTTTACTAAACGATTGTATTGTCTGATTATGTTGGTTGTAAAACACATTTCTGTTTGTTCTGTTTTGATCAGATATATTAGATTGTGATTCACTTTGTCCATTTTCGTTAATTTATTTTAATTACATTGCATCCAATATTAGACGTAATCTTAAGACCAAGCTTTTGCATTTGAATAAACCCAAAAACTTAAAGAATTTATTCAAAAGCAATCCATATTTATAACATAGTTTTAACAATCAATTATAACAACGTTAGTTATAACTGATTAATTGTTTTTGGGCTCTTTAAGTAAAAATGTTGATACAAAACGTTGTAGCAATCCGAAAGTTGCTTTCATGGTTTTCCAGTTTCACCATTAATAAATCAGTCTGTGTTTAAACTGCAGGCTTGTGGCTGGATGGAAACAAAATGGCTGCTTTCCTGCAATGAAAAGTGAGACCTGCTGAGAACAGATGCAGAGTTTGTGCTGATCTCAGTCGCTCTGTCATCCCAACGTGGACCGGATCCCAGAACGGTTCACACTCCTGCAGACGCCCTGCCAGCATGAACCGGATAAAAATAAACCTACTGATGAAACACAATCGGCCTATTTAAAGTAAAAAAACACAGAAAAATTAACACATTTTCTCATTTGTTTCTTTATGTTCGCAGGCTTCATATTGGCTGTTTGGTGTCATTAAGGGAAGAAACACGAGAAACAGCAAACATGTTTTAACCAAAATCCACCAGACAGACACAAACCTGCAGCTCCTGTTAAAGTTTAACCCTACAAACCTCAACCCAAGTTTTTTAAGGACCAAAATTACAATAATTCAATAAGAATTTTTTCCAAATCAGTTTCTTTCAATAAAAAACATCTGAAACTGCAGGTGAATTTTTGGTTAAAACATGTTTTTTATTGAGTGGATGGAAAATCCAGAAATTTTACTCAAGTAAGAGCAGAAATACTTTATAATAAAATTACTTAAAGTGAAAATAAACTACATTTTTCAAAAGCTTTACTTAAATACCCAACTCTGATATTAAATGATTTATAATTTGATGAGTTATTCTCAGTACTTGATTAAACTTTTTACCAAATATAATTTCTTGGACGGAAACGTTTTAGTTTTAAAATCATGTTGAATTATTGTAATTTCTGGATTCTCTTCTCCGTCTGAATGCAGTAACTTGCCTGTTCTTTCCGTCTTTCTTCTCTTTAAAAGCTTTTGACACGTCGGCGTCTTGTGGTTTCACCATCCTGTAATTATCCTGCTGAATGATTACCTGTAAATGCTCTGCAGACAGATTGAGATCTGCTCACTCATTTCAAACCTCCAGGGAGGCGTTTCTTCAGGTTTACACCAGATGTTGAAAAGGTGTAAACGCGCTTCCTGTCAGCGCCGCCGCCACCGAACAGACGCGTTTCCACGTCGCCTCGGCTCACACAGGCGGAGCTGTTTTCTCCTCAGGCTTCACTCGGTGAAGTGAGATCTCCAGTCAGGCAAGTGTTTGGTTTTTTTACCGCTATGGACAAAGAAATGGTTCATATGTGAAAACTGGGATTGTGGATGCAAAGTAAAACTGAGTGACGGCTTACAACAATTTGAGAAACTGTTTCCTTTTTTTGCAGAAAGAAGTTTATAAGAAATTTTTACTGCCTGTAAACGAGACTTAATTTACTTTAAAGATTCATTAATCCATGTGCAAACTAACACACTGCATAACTGCTTTAGACATTTGGTAACATTTTCAAAGTCAGGGAAATGTTCAGTTAAATCACACTGCTGCTAAATCATCAGCACCAATCCGAGATTAAACTACCACTCAGAGCTTAATCTATGCTAATCTAATAATCTTAGATTAAACTATGATTGTTAGCGTTTTGAATCTCTTTAGTTCAGATAGTTTATAATTATTTCATCTTTTTAGTTTATAAAAAAACATTATTTTAATCCACACTTAATGAAAACTATCCTCAGTCAGTTTTGCTTTTTGTAAAACGTCCCTGAAAAAATTTGTAATTTTATTTATGCATGCAGATCAGAAATGTTTCAAATTAATATTTTAAAGGGAGCTGCTAATACAATATCACAGATTAAACTTTATTTGACTGATTTTGCATTTAGATGTAAATTAGAAATGCTGCACCTTTATCATCAAACTTTAACCATTTATACCAACTTAGTTGGAAAAACCGACTCTGAACCACATGAAAATGATTTTAACAATATATTTATTTCCATTTTTTTCTTACAAAACAATTCCCTCATAAACCAGAACACACAAAATGCATAAAGAAAACTGTACAGGTTCATGTCATGTCAGAAGGTGTCCTATCTGGAACAATGTTATCTACAGCAGTGGTTCTATCACACTGAGCAGCGCGGCTCTACGCCGCTGCTCTTCGGCCTAAAACAGGAACGCTGATCCACAGAACGACAGCAGCAGCCAGAATCATCGGTTTGCTCTCGCTCCTTGGCTCAGCAGTGGTGTGTCTTACTGAAAAGTGACTTTTACAAGCAGCTTTTGGGCGATCAGTGCGAGGTCAGAGGTCATGTTGCAGAGTTGTTTGGTTACATGCAGGATTCAGATTTAGATGGGAGTGAATTTGGATCATTATGTAGTTGGAACTTCAGACAGCAGAGCCAAAAACAAGTTCAACATTTATTTAAAAAAATAAAACGACAGCATAACGTATTCAGACACGTTTGTCTTCTCAGTGCAACAGTGGTCTAAGAAACATCAACAAATCGCTGTTGATATTCTCAAAATTGTCTTTAGTTTTAAATGTTGCATTAGCAGCAAATATCTTCAGACAAATAATTAAACTAAACTGGGGTTGCTACATGCTAACACCACACTTTGACATCTTAGTTTGTGGATTTCATTTTTAAGATGTTTGACCTGCCAAAATAAAAGCCGGCAACATTTCATTTAAATGGCTGTGAGTACTTGTGATCTGCAGAGTTAAATTTCTGTTTTTCTTCATTTTAGCGTGTTACAACCACAAACCTCAGTGCTTTTTATTTAGATTTATTGATATTTTGTTTGAATATGATGTAGATTTGTGAAGTGAAAGAAAAGAGGATGTTTTGTTTGGGACATTTCTGCCAACTTTGAACAATTAAAACTAATATTTGCTCTTTGTGAAATGGTTCAGGCTCAGATTGGATTCTCAAGCCATTTTTTTGTTGAGATTTTGTATATCCTTTGAATGAAATCTATGTATTGCAGCTCTGTCTGTTAGTGCTGGAAGGCAAATATTCACCACAATCTGATATCTTTTTCTGCCACACATTCATGAACGGCTAAAAGTTTAATTTTAATCTCATCTGATCTGACACTTTCTACATGTTTTCTGTCATCTTCTGGTTTTTAACAGTTAGTTTCCAAATCACCAGATGCTTGTGTATTGCACCTTTAAATTTAAAGTAATTTTAATGACATGCCAGAAAACGATGGATTCACTGCCGTTTTCTCCCTCATGTTGCTGCGCTTTGCTGGTCAGCTGGCTCAAATAAAGCTTAGGAAAGGTTTAAATAGAATTTTGTGGAAAATGTAGCTGTAAGCAGGATGTCTGTTAAGCTGGCAGATAATCTAATTGATTTTCCACCTGATATCAGTTTGATGTAAATATAAAATTCTTAAATTAAAATATACCATTTCTCAGAAAAATAGCTATTTTTGTGTCTCTTCCCTAGACGTGAGATATGTGGAATCCTGTTCTAGTAGTTTTGGATTTTATAACTTAATTTTTTGATTAGAGAAAAGAGGATTTAATGCATTTTATCCTACTTTAGGATGTTCTACGTACTTTGAAATTTGTGGTCGTAACGTCGCAAATATGCAGAATGATGAAATGTTTAATCTGTACTCACAGAAAAATCACATGAACCTCTAGAAACTCATGTAAAAACTCATAATTGTTGATAAAAATGTCTCCATTCTGCCTCAAACTAAATTGTTGTGGCTGCAGACAAAACACTAAATGCACAAGTTAACTATTTAGCAAAACGCACAAATCTTCTGATGAGAAATGCTGAATAAGTGAGCTGCCTTCATGATCCAAAGGATCAACGTTTATAGTAACAACATCTTAGCTACATAATGTAGATTAAGGCATTGTGTGAATTTAGAGCAACTAACTAAAACTAAAAAGTAAAGATTTGGATCTCTTGAATTTATCCACTGAAGCACCGCGGCTAATGAGGTTAGCTTAAAAACTGATTACATTTGAGCAAAAGAAGCAAAGTTTCTGTCATGACACACATGTGACCTAAACAGATTAATTTTTTATTTACGTTTATTATTATTAATGTAGCAAGTCACTCAGAATAACGTCGTTAAAACTGTAAATGAATAAAACGTTAATTTATCCAGATAGTTTTCAGGTTTTGCTCTCAGATTTGAGGTTTAAATTTTGTAGCATTTTGTTGACTTTGTTCATACAGCGCATAACTGCATGAATAATTAATATACTGCAAAAACGTACTATATTACCAAGTATTTTAGTCTAGTTTCTAGCATAAATAGCTTTATAGACTAAATTAAATTAAATATAACTTATTAGCAAGATACAGAAGCTGTTTTAAGTAAATTTAACTGCCAGTAGAACAAGAACTTTTTCATAAATATTAAGTAAATATTTACTTAAAACAAGCTTCTATATCTTGCTGAATATACTTGTAAGTTTTGTCTTAATTCAAGAGTAACATTTTATAAGCACTAGAAAAAAACACTAAAAATACTTGGTAAGATTGTTTTTGCAGTGTATCTCTTCGTTTTGATTCCTGCTTTCTGCTGCTGAAGACGGAAAGTTAAGTTAAAGTTTTCAGACTTTTTGATAACTGCTGCTGTGTTATTCTAAATATATGATTTTCCTTAATCATCTACAAATAGACCTAGAATCAGCTTTCTGACTAATCTCATCATTTGAAACAAAAGTTGCTCATCAGCCGTTGTGGTCCGATATGTGAGTCCATTAAGCGAGTCGTCCAAGCTGAGCATTGGTGTGCAGAGCAGCCCTGCTGTTGAGAGGCAGATGTGCTTAGTGAGGCTTTCTTGTTCCAGTCATTATTACAGCAGCACAGAAGCTGCAGAGATGTCTGGCTGCTAATAGCTCATCATTGCGATGATTAGTGCAACTGCAGAAACACAATTACACCAAGAATGATGCAGTTCGGCTGGAGAAAATGTGCTATTCTCATACAAAGAGTTGCTGGTGTTCATTTAGTAACTTCTCTAAGAATCCATGAACCCATTGCAGCGCAACGTCACACACCAGATCCGGCCCCCGGCTTCCTGCTGGAGGGCAAAAAGCTGCTTGCTAACGATGACTAGCATTGGTTTTATCACGTTATATCAAGTTGTCAATATAACGTGATAAACATTACATGTTCGTTTTATATATGAAAGAAAAAGAAACAGAGCGTTGCTGCTAATTGTCATCACTACAACTAGATAAGGTAAGAAAAAAGTTTAAATGTAAAAAAAATAGGGAGAGGGAAGTAGATCAGTTATGCTAGCTTGACTATGACAAACGTAACATGTTGCAGAATTCAGTGGGTTTTAGTTAAATTAAAAAGTAAAGGAAAAGGCGACCTAAGCACCAATTATAACAGATGATCAGTACAGCAGGTGTTTAAATTAGCTAACCAACCACCGCTGTGTTAGCTTAGCAGTTAGCAGCGGTAGCTAATGTACCACAGCGATCACTTATTAATAATCACAAAATTAAGCCTGAACTCATAAAAGTATAACAGACCGAATGTTCTGCTCTGTGTGGGAAATGTTGGAGTGATTTTTGGTGTTGAATCCTGATACATTAAGTGGCATTGTTGTCAGTTGCTATGACAACCAGTCTGTGTGTAACGTAGTTGACAGAGCAAAAAAAAGAGGTTTTGAGTTTTTGTTCAACGACTTTTTCTGTGTTATTTTCCCTTTGCTGTGGCGCTCTGCACTGAATGAAAACCAGATCCAGTTAACGGTTCTGCCAGCGCCGCCGTGGATGGAAAAGGAAACAATCGTCTTTTTGCTCTCCAGCGTTGTGCTGGAAAAATGTAAAAAACAGCATGCAACGGGTCCATGGGATTATTAACCTTACAGCTAGCTTATATTCTCAGTGGTTTTGTATAAATTACATATTGCTAATGGTTTGCAAAGATAAAGAATATATTTTAATAAACAGTTACACAGCTTGCTTGAACTTGCTTATGTTTTTAAAACGTTTTACAGCCACAAAATATTTCTGGAGTACCACTGCTGTGATTTAAACTCCTTTCCAAGAGATTTTCTAAACTCAAACTGCAGCCATGTTTCCCATCCAGCGGATTTGAGAATCAGTCGGTCGGGTGTGAAAGAACGAAGGACGGCAATTCCTGAGAACCAAGCTGATTATTGGATAGTTGAGCTTTCTGCTTCTGTTGTTTAACAGAAACGCTGTGTATAATTTCAAAAACAAGCATTTAAGTTTCTCAAACAGCAGATTATTTGTGTTTCAGCCAGCTGACTGGCAGTGTGCAGAGAAAACTCCAAATGCTTTTTTCTGGCATCTCATTTAATCCTTGTAGGCCGAATGTGTCGACAGCCAAATTTGCAGTATCGTAATTCAGTGACACTTTGCGCCATCTGAAAAAATTCCAACGGTTTCTGAGACGTTGCGCTTTCCAGGCAATGTCAGGTTATGTCACTTCCTGCCAGAGCAGGAAGTGAAATTAATCTGAGGGCCACTCTTAATAGAAGGTAAATTATGAAAATGACTATTATGTTGAAATTTCCAGTTATGGATAAATGAGCGAATCATTTACTCACAGGAGATTTAAAGCACTTCGTACAGTTAAAATAATCCAGGTGAAGTTTTTAAACTTGGGGCTCAAAGGGTTAAACCAGAACTTCTTAAAACGTGGACGCCTGTTGATGTTCTGAATGGATGCACAAATGCTCATCAGATTGGATGTACGATGCTGCTTTTCCTCGGCCTCAGAGTAAAACGGAGCCGTTGCCTCGATGGATCGGCTTAGTGGTGTTTTTAGGCTTCACAGCGCGGCGCTGTGCTGTAAACATGGCTAACAGCGAGTTGGGGGAGATTAAACCATTGTGGAGATCGCTACATACTTTCTGTTTCCTCTGCGACTGAAGCATCCAGAGTTACTTAATGGACCAATTGGACTCTTTGGATAGGCAATGGAAATAGAGGGAATTAGATAAGTGCATGAAGCCAACCTCTGCCAGTATGAATGAAAGCTTTCAGAGAGTACAGTACAATACCATGAGTGAACATGTTCGCTTTTAAAAGGACTCAGAACACTACACACTAGAGGCAGACAAGACAGACTGGTGACTATATGCAGCACTGGTGAGAACGACAAACATGAGATTAACAAAACTGGGAAAGCTTTTTATTCTTAAAAAAAAGTGAGCATTGTGCATAGTTCATAGTTGTTACTTTCGCCTCTTCAGGTACCTATTTGCTGTGATAACATGGAAGGAAGTGCAATAATGTACAATTCTGTAGAGTTAAGTGCACATAGATCACTGTTGCACTGAACGGCATTGACACTTTCTCCCAATAGAACTATCACAACAGATTTTCTTAGTATTTTCTCTATTTTTAGGTGTATTTTGATACGTCTCTCAGGCGTGTTTCCCCTCTCAGTCCCAGGTTGGGTTCACGTAAATCTTAATGATAGGTAATTTGGCCTGATTTCTTATTTACTTCTAATTCTAAGTCTCCGTTTTTCCGGCTTTTCTTTTTTACTCATACCTCTCCAACCCAGACCACTGTGTTGGCTCTTTTGATGTCTGAAACCTCGCAGTGTGGCGTTCTCTGTTTGCCGTCCAGGATGAAGAGCGACTCGACCGACGGCGTCACCAGATACTGTCCGAACAAGCCGCTGGAGACGATCACTCGGTTGGCCCCCCCCCACGGCCAGGCCTGGGCGGCCAGGGGCTCTTTGAGGCTCCGGAGAACCTCCGTGCGTCCTGATGACAGATCGGCAAACAGCAGGTCTGAGCCCGACCCGGACGCCGCCACCAACATGTGCTGGTTCGATTCCGTGAAAGAAGGCTGGAAAACCATATCGGAGACGCTTATGGACTCGTCCAGTTCCTGGTTTAGCGTTAGCTCTCCCTGGAAGGACACCGTCTGAACCGTCAGCTTGGAGCGCCTCGGGTCCGGCGTCACGACGTAGCGACCGTCTGGCGACACGTAAGCCTGGCCTGTAATGTTGTGATTGGGGCCGATGACGGTGTCCGTCACGCTGTCGACGAGGAGCTGGGCCGGAGCGCCCAGAAGGCTCTTGCTCTGGCACTGGATGAAGTAGAAGCCGCTCAGGTGTGTGTAGGCCATGCTGGCCGGGATGCAGCTGTAGTTCTTCAGGCTGATGGTCTTGACGCGGTGGAAGGTCTCCAGGTCAATCTTGTGGACCGCCGGCTCATTTTTCAGGAAGACGAATGCAAACCTACACAGACGAAGATCAAACAGGAGGTTAATTACCTGTCAAGGCTTTTTTGGAGGGGACGGGATTATTACACAAGGAAATTCTCATTTGCTCTGATTGAGCAAGCAGGAAGGCTACTGGAGAGTCAGACGTGGCTGGTTTACCTCACGTGAGTTATGATGAGGTTAGTTGGCGGGATGAAGAAATCTGTCACCCTTTGGAAAGTGGTTCGGATGGCGTGATGAACTTCACCCACACTGGCTTGAGGAATTACCTGGAAACACCAGAAATATGCAGAAACTTGAGCTTTCTGTAAACTTTGTTGTACGTAGTTCCCACAAGTCTGAACCGGAAGTGATCGGCGCCATCTTGGTAGGCAAACAATAGATGAACCACGGCTTCCCAACAACAAACACAAAGTTTACTGACCAAATTCAAAAGAAATTTATATAAACATATTGGCTGTAAATTGTCAGATGACGATTTACTGTGATATATTTCACTACTTAGTGAACAGGAAGAGTTTGTACAACATGGAGGAGCTTTGTAAAGGATGTAGGAAATCTTTCTGGTGACTGGCAGAGTGAGTTCAGGTAATAACATCCATGAAGGCTACATGTCCGTCTTAGCTAGCAGAAAAAAAGCTACATTAGCTAATTTTGCAGTACGCAGTAAATATCACTGATATTTATCACTTTTACCCAGAGGTGGGTAGAGTACTCAATAGTTATGTACTTATATTATTTATAAGTAGATTAGAAGATTAGAACTTTGCTGTAGATTAGAGTTTTGTCTGTTCAAGTATATAAATGAATCCCTTCCGATAAGCAGTATGTGATATTTTAGCTCCTCCTGAACACCTTGGGATTTGTTTTTTCTTCTTGTCAGGTAAAACGAAGGCTCATCTGTCAGATCCTAACCACCAGAGCTTGTTCAGGTGACACCCTCATACATCCTGGAGCAGATAAACATCTGCAGTTTATGACCTGAGCCGATGATATGTGGCTCTGCCTCAGTTCTCTGTAGCAGCGTCTCACTCAGAGATGGTTGTCTCAGGAGAACAAGCCGCTGTAAAAGCCTCATCTTTCATGTCAGCCTCCTGGCTCTGAATCAGCAAGTTTGCAAAGTGAAGCGAATGTTCGTCGACCTTTGATTCACCTCGGAAAGTTCTCAAAACACGAATCATCCTCATAACATGGCGATCAGGTCCGAGTCAAATCGGACCGAAGTGTTTGACAAAAGTAAAATGCCCTTTGACCCGCTGTGCCGTCTTCTTTATTTTGTAGACGTTTGTCCTTCTGTCCCCCACAGGAGACTCACGGTTGGTTTAAAATGACAGTTTTGTTATTCTTTGTTACTAATATCAATTATTGCCATTTTGGTCCTTAAAATACCAAAATTTACACTTTATATTTTGGTCCGTCTGATGATGTAAGTTACTTTTTTAAAATTATTTTATTTCCATTTTTTTCTCCGAAGAGTTTTTGCGGCGCTAGTGGCTCATATTTTTTTCTACAGCAGGCAGACAGGAGAGGGGGGAGGACATGCGGCAAAGGTCGCCGGGACCGGGAGTCGAACCCGCGACATCCGCGTCGAGGACTGTGGGGCGTGCTAACCCGCTGCACCACCACAGCACGCCCCAAAGATGATGTAAGTTTTGAATATTAAATGATTGATCATTTGATCAGTTACTCAGTATTTGAGTACTTTTCACCAAATACTTCTTTTATCTTCAGTATTTTCTTGGACAGCTGCTTTTTGACTCTGACTTCAGTAATATTTTGGATGTTCTACCAACCATTGATTTCTTTTTAACCAACTGTACAACTGTGTTCCCCTATTGCATAAAGTAACCAACTTATTAAGTCAGACTTTATTGACCCGCCTCCTTCTTGGGTGGACAAAAAGAAACAAGTTATTAATGTCTCAGTCCCACAAAATGCTCTTTTTTACATTTCTCTGGACAAACCAGCTTGTTTAAACAGAACACAGCTTCGTTTTAAAGAAAGAAAGAAAAAACCTCGTTAACAAAATGTCATTAGCAGCACTGCAGAGCCGTGGCAGTGATGGGAGTTAATGAGTTTAATCTACAATCACTCATGTATTATTAGGCAGCCGCCGTGCTGCAGGTGCTCTCCATTAATGCCACAGGCGCCTTTGTTAAAGCTCATCCACTCAGCGACCCGCTGGAGTTTCACTCCGACCCAAAACCAAACGGGATTTGGTTCTGGCACAGCGGAGAGTATTCACTCTGCAGGATTTGGACGTTTCTAAATTTAATACTAATCCTAACAATGGTTCTATTAATTCGTCATTTAGAAAATTCAATAAACCTTCCAAGGTGTTTTAATATTACTGCTTGTATTGCGTGTCACACTGGATTACTCTTCTTGTCGCTCCTGAGAAGCAATAACCCGTATTATGGATTATATTATGGATTATGAGGAAAATACTCAATCAGTGTTTGATTCTTAAATTAAAAGTGTAACTTAAGAAAATGATCAAAAGCCTGCAGGATGAATCAATTTTGTTTTTCTCCACATTATGTCAGTCAAATTACATTATAATTACAATTATTTCACTGGAAGCATTTTCTTGCTTTATTAGTGAATTTATGGATGTCACATTTGACCTTTCACCTTTTAACCACCATGGCAACTTGTATTAACCAGAAAACGGTTAATGCAAGTTGTTTGGTAGGAAGTAATTGTTCAAATGATCATTTATTCAATGATCATTGATCATATATTTATTATGAAATTGCTCCTTTTGAGAAAAGGCAGTTAATCCTAATATCAGTTTTCTATTGACTCTGCATCATGTAGCCTAGCATGGAAACAGCTGCTTAGCATCTCTGTATGTTAAGTTGCTCCGGTTTAAGGGGAAACGTTGTTTATGAAATAAATCATAACTTGTGGATTCAGGTAAAGTCGGTAATTTGATCAACACTCAGGAGTTTCGGGTCGGTTTCTAAACTAGCTGTTTAAAACTGTTTTGAATCCCGTTTATGAGCAGAACCAGGTGAGTTACATGAACCCGACCTGAACAAGAAGAAACTGAAAAGCTGAAACCGTTTTCAGTCGCTCTGTCCGGTTCTTTCTCTCCATCACGGCGTCTCCAATGATTCAGTTCAAAGGTTCAGCAGGTATTTTTATTTACTACAATGAATTAAATATGTTCACTGAATCCTGTTTATGCAGATGTGTACATTTAGTTATAATTACATTTTTTTAAGGCCATTTGTCACCCTGACCTTTAGGTGACCTTTCCTACCATCATTTCCTGTTTCTCCTGTTTTCTTTTTCAAACTCAAACACTTTTCACCAGAAAACGTTGTTGCACCTTCTTCTACTCAGTTGTGTTGCTTGTTGTGTCATCACCATGTTGTTTACTGCGTTTAGAAATGAGCTGATTATTTCACCAGTTCTCATGCAGGACTGGGAAGGCCGTGTCCGTCTCTGACTGGGAGATTTCTGCTCTCGTCTTTGATGAATCGACAGCCACTCTGATATTTACTCAGAGTTACTGAACCGTCCTGAAGCCCAGCGGTTCTCAAACCGTCACACGTGTTGGAGCCGCTGAAGCGAAGCCACATCGCTGCTGCCGAACGGGTCAATTACTTTCACTTCAAATGACATTAACATTATCAGAACATTTATTTGCGTTGTGATCCATGTAGCCTGCAACCCATTATGCGGCTTCCGTGCAATTGCGTTTTTTGATAGATTCATGCCCTGCTCTCTAATTATTCATTACTTCTGGAGGTTTGCAGGGACGAGATGAAAAACATTTCTGTGCTAAACGTCTCTCTCTCTCTCGCTCGCTCTCTCTGGTTGTTTCAGATTAAATGAGGCTGAAATTATTTTGTCTGAACAAAATATTTGAATCAAATCCAAATCATTTACCAACCAAAGCTGAAGCACTAAAAACTCAAATAAATTGTACTTTTTCATTCTGCGCTCAGACTTGCTGCCTGTTGTTTGGCCTCACAGATTGAAACTCAGCAGAAACTGTGAAAACCAACACAGATGGTGAGTTTCCCATAGTGGCACCTTTAGATCTGCAGAAAGACAAATATTCAGTAACTAATAGAAACTTTACAGAGTTTGTCTGCAAAACATCAGCATGACGAGGTGAATCCAGATTACAGATTAGATTCTTTTTTTGCTGTTGTAATTTTAACTTAAATCCTAATTTAACATCATTTTTGTCAGGTTCTTCTGGAAGTTTATTTTCTGTTCAAACAGTTTTCCTGTCTACTGTGACCACATGCATGCTCAGCATGAGCTGCAAATTTAATGTGGTGATGCGATCAACTGTCCTCTGCAAAGTCAGCCAGTTCCTCTGGAAAACATTTTAGCTGCTGGAAGAATAAAGTGATTTATAACTGGGGTAATAAAATTACATCTTCTGTGACGTATTTCTGTAATAAACAGTCTTTGTTTTATTCAAGCATAGTGTCAGAATCAGTTTGGTAAAAGGTTTTGGAAACGTCTCCTGAGATTTACACTAAAAGTATGAAGTCAGTTCTGCTTGAAGGAGAAAACGATCCAAAACATAAAGAAATGATTCACTGGGCACAAAATGAACATCAGTCATTATAATCTCAGATTAAAGATTGAAATATTATTCAAAGTTTGAGGAGTGAAATGAGAGATTAAACGCTGGTTTATGTTAACAGGAGTTCCAATAATTGTGAAGTGATGGATTTTACTAAATATTTAAAATATATTCTTATTTTTAAATGAACTTTGTCTTTTTCCACATCTTTGCTAAACGTGGTAATCTGTAACCGTGACGACGCCACCTTCACATTTTTCCACCTGTACTCATGAAAACCAGCAGCTGTGCTGGAAAAAGATTCATTCATCTCTAATTGCTCATTCAAACAGAAACATAATAAATTTGATTGCATATCACCTCTGCGTATTTGTTAGAGCAAACAGACAGAACTTCCCCAAAGAGCGAGCAGAACCCGGCTGCGATGGGATCCCCTCCCTCCACGTTTGTGTTTGTTCCAGAGATTATGATCAGCAAACACAAAACCTTAAAACAACACCATCATCGACCCTCTGCAGCCGCGCTCTCCTCGCTCATCTGGGCCGGTTCCCCTGAGGTGGATTAAACACAGCCACACCTGCGATCATCCCTCATCTGTGAAGCCTCCAGCGCCAGCGGTCCGAAGGGACGCCAGGCCTGCAGCTGCTGCTTTGCTGCTAACCGCTCTGAAACATGGATAGTTTAGCTGCTGCAACGCATCACGTTTAAATCACACCAACACAACTGAGCTCAATTAGTTATCAGGAACGGGTTCTTTACTCTGAGCCGCCTGCATAGTGGAGCCCTGGTGTAAAAACGAGGCAGCAGCAGCAGCGCTGCTTCAACATCTGCGTTGCACAAACTGACATTACAAAAATTAATTTGCTTAATGGAAACAAACTCATGTTTTTCCATAAAAAAGCTGCAGGATGATGTGGTTTTTCAGCCGTACTGAAATAGATATATGTCGCTGTAACAGGATGTTACTACTGGCGAAAACCACAAAGAAGACAACAGGAAGTAGTCTTCTTCTTGGTTTGTAGTTTGTTTTTTCGGCTGTGAGCTCTCACAGCATCACAGTTCATTAAAAGTTTTGTTTCATTCCAACGTGTTGAATCCACAATATAGTTTCCACAAAACGCAACAAATAGGCGGGGCTTATCGCCAAGACACCGATGGCTCCTCTGATTGGCTGTTCACATCCACGTCATTTTTATTTAATGTCATTTAATGGAAACACCACAATTGCAAAATACAGACTAAAGATTTGTGGACATTTAATATTTTCCATATTGACATCAGAGTATTGGAAAATTTAACGATCATGGCTGATCAATGCAAAGTAATATAACATTTACATGTCACTCTTACCTGGAGAGTTGGGTGAGTTTTGTCCATGTCGCCCCAGGTAATAATCCACACCTGGTCATGTGACTTATCGTAGAGCATCTTCACAGGAAACGGGTCTGTTGCCACCGCCTAGAGGTCAAAACGAGGAGAAACGGCTAAAATGTTTTAACTACACCAGAAAAAGATGCAGCAAAAAGCAGAGCTTGAGAAACAGCAGCAATAATTCAGATGAAAACTGGAAAAGCTTCAACATCCCTGAAACATTTTTACATTTTGGCACATTAGACCCTTTAATGTAGGCGTGTCCAAAGTCGGTCCTCAAGGGCCGGCATCCTGCATGTTTTTGTTCTCTCCCTGGTTGTAGTAACAACCTTCTCAGCTTGTCAATGTTCTCCTAAGGCCTCTAATGAGCCATCATTGGATCCAGGTGCATTAAACCAGGGAGAGAACTAAAACACACAGGATGGCGGCCCTCCAGGACCGACTTTGGACACCCCTGCACAGACCAACACAAAGTCCAACTGATTGAAAATGTTTTTCAATCTGAAGAGAGTGGAGAGCATTTTTAACAACAAAACAACATTACCGGTGTGGTTAGTGTCATTATGTTGAGCAAATTTAATTTAAATTTGTTCCATAGACAGGGAGACCACTGATCTGAGTCATTATAATGTATTCTGGTCCTGCTGGAGGAAACCCTACAGACTAGCCCAAAGTGCTTTGGAGCCTCTAACGGGTCCAAAGAATCTGGCTAAAGAACAGATTTGTGGAGTCAGCAGCTGCTTTGCGTTCTACTTTACTGAACTTTTGACCTCTTGTCTTTTATTTGCCAACTAATGCAGCAACAAACCAGATTCTGTTAAGACTGTAAGGCGTTTGAAATATTTAAAATAGTTTCTGAATAAAAAAAATCTGGTATCAAACTACCAGAGAAGACATTTTAATAATACGAAGATATGAATGTAACTACAAGGTTTGGCCTGCAGCAGCCCCTGAAGTTAGTTTTGGGTTTTCTCTGCGGTTACCGTCTGTCCAGCTGAGCAACGAATAAATACAAGAAAACATATTAATTCAAACAGTAAGGTTTTATATACTGAGGATTAACTTTCATTTTTTAAATACATCTAACAGGAGGCGTCACTAACAGAGTGACACCTTTTAAAATGCTGTGAACTCAAACCTTTGCTCAGGTTACAGATTTTATTTTTGGATTTTAGCTGCTCTGAAATCATCAGATTAATTATCCTGCTGCTTGGAGCTGGAAGGACAGATTTAATGTTGGATTCAGTGCAGACTAATAACCAAGAAATGCTTTGGATACGTTGATAAAACTAACACCAGCTGGGATAAACTTTGCATGAACTGTGAATGAACAGATTTAGACTCAGGAGAGGCGTCAGGGAAACGATGAGACGCTGTACTGTACTGTGCTGGATGTACTGTATGTACTGTACAGTATGTACTGTATGTACTGTTTGTACTGTTTGCTGCTGGAGACGCTTTAATGATTCTGTCTGAAACGCAACATGAGCAAGAATAGACAGAATACACAATAAAGCAGGGAGAGGAAAGAACACGGAGGGATCGGCGAGGTGAGGGAATAAACTCAACCTCAGATCTGCTGCAATGTCAACAACAAGGAATAACACAATCCATTAGCCGGTCTGTGGCCGGGCGGCCGGCCGGCGGGGAGCTGCTGACACGCTCACCAGCAGCTCTGCTGTCAGTAATGGGGGGTGCAGCCCTCTGCTCCGCTCCGGTCAGCCAAATGTCAACTCAGCGTGAGTCTATGAACACTTTGAGGAGAAGCTCTGCGTGTTTTCAGTGTGATGGGAGCAAAGGTAACGCTGAGGCCGGGCCCTCAATACTGCAGCCTGGGAGCCAGTCCACCAGCATGTTGAAACCGATGGAGCAAGAACTTAGAGGTGACCTACTGAGCAGGTAGGGGTCGCTCTAAACATCTTCAAATCTGCCTCTGTCTCTTTAAATCCAAACAAGCTGCTGGCCACGCCCCCAACTCAACGCTTACACTCACACAAGAAAATGGCTGCAAACAGATTAACTATTATAGAACCGTACATCTTTGAAAAGCAGAAGTGGAGCCTCCTGCACAAACAACCAGAATGTAGCGGGTGGTTTCTGGGTGTCTTTTCCAGCAGCCATTGTACAATGCATAGAGCGGAAAAACCAGCTGACTAACCGTGCTGGAGCGGCGGGCTCTGCTGCAGTTGCTAGGTAACGGTCAGTGCCTGTGTTAGATTAAAGTTTTTTAAATGGCTCATTTTCCAGACACCAAGAAATGTTAACATATTGCCAATAAGTGGCTGTTTTGTTTGTTATGTTTTTTAGTGCATAGTCTGTTTTCAGAAGCAGCTGAGATTTAAATGGAATTACAAAAATGTACAAAATGTGAATTTTGCAAAATCTCGGTTTTAAAAATGCTCTGGTCATGGATTCTGCCGTCTCCTCTCTGCTTCTAAGGGACATTTTTGAAAGAGAAGTGCATTGTGCCTGAGACACCAGAGAGGGAGAAGAAAGAGGAGGAGGAATGGAAGATGCATTAACCCTCTGCAGCCAGAGGCCAGCCAGGTGAGCCGCAGCGCTCAGAAAGGGCAATGAAGGATGGGAAAGAGGTTTTCCAGTGTTTGATGGAGTAAAACAGGGAAGTGAGCAGCTGGTGGGTCACAGGATGATAAAGGTTGAAGCAAAGTGTCAGGAAAACATCTTTATGGACGTAATGTGCCTTTCTTCTTCCACTACAGAACTAGTATTATTCTTAATTGAAGATAAAATGTTATATTTGATAGAATTAGAAGTTATCTTTGATCTGATTATACCTGAAAGAACTAGGGATTTATTTAGACATGCAGAACTGTTAATAGATTTAAAAAAAAAAGATTTTAAATACAATAATGTTAACAATATCTCAGTGTATCAAAGTAACAGGGAATGAAAGTTTGTAAAACCCCCCAAAACAAATAAGAACTCAAAGACATTGTAGGGTGACATCATGAATGCAAGATCCCGCCCCAGCTTCCTGCTGGAGGGCAAAAAGCTGCTTGCTAACGATGCTTAGCATCAGTTTTAGCTGTCAAGTTGTCAACATAACGTGCTAAATCTTAAATGTTCGTCTGATATAAAAGAAGAATAATGAACGGAGAGCTTTGCTACTAATTGTCAACACTATAACAACTAGATAACAAGGTCAGAAAAAGTTTTAAAGAAAATACCAAAGGAGAGGGAAGTAGGTCAGTCATGCTAGCTTGACTATGACAACCTAAACATGTTGATGTGCTGCAGAATTCAGTGTGTTTTAGTTCAGTTAAAAAACTCAACAACAAATCATCAGTAGAGCAGATGTTTAAATTAGCTAACCTACCACTGCTGTGTTAGCTTAGCTAATAGCAGGTGTAGCTAATTAACCATCACTGTTAGCCAGTAGCAGAGGTAGTTATTAGCAGCAGCAGCTAATCTATCACAACAATCACCTATTAATAATCACATTGAGCCTGAAAACATAAAACTGTAACGAACTGAATGTTTTGTTCTCTGAGGGAAATGTTTGAGTGTTTTTTGGTGTTAAATCCTGAAACATTAGCGAGTTGTTGTCAGTTGCTATGGCAACGAGTCTCCTTGTAGCAAAAACGACACAGAGTGCGAGAAAAAAGTGGTTTTGAGTTTTTGTTCAACGATTGTTTTTGCGTTATTTTCCCTTTGCTGCAGCGATCTAAATTAATAAAACTTCATCTCCAGGTTTCATTTGTTAACGGTTTTACGCTACGGATGGAAAGGAAAAGTATCGTCTTCTTGCCCTCCAGCTTTGTGCACAGGCACAAAATTTCTACATGTAAACAATAACATGCAACTATGTTTCTACAACTGAACTAATAAATCACCATAAATTCTAAAACTAAACCAAAAGTTAAAAAACAGATTAGAAACAAATTGTTACTGATTGGGAGAAAAATCTCTAATTATTGTAAATCAGAACCTGAGATTGAAAATGAGCAACATTTCAGCAGCAGTAGTTTGTTTGGATGACCTTTGACTCGTCTGCCCTCGGGCCACTTGTTTCCCCACATAATGAGGCCGTTTAACTGGTTTAACTGGTTTATAACGACATGTTTGCTCTGCTGCCTGCGCAGCGCCTGTCCCTCTTCCTCTTTGTCTCTTACTCAAGCTTTCAGCTAATATCCTTCCGTCTCTCCCACCTCCTTCGCCTTGAGTTTGGCCAATTTCCTCTCTTCCTGCTCCTCAGTATAAATGATGCTGACCCTCTGAGGGGCCCTGAGGGGCCCTGAGGGGTTCGGGCTCTAAACAGCCGTTACAGGTAAGATAAATGGCAGCGCAGCCGGCACCCACCTGGGCAGCACAACGCTGCAGGTAGCCTGATTTATCTTACCTAGCATACATGCCGAGACAACATGCATGTAAAGATGTGAATATTTAGTGTTTCCTTTAAGTTCTGACTTCTTATTTCAGCTGAGGATCAAAGGGGACAAAAGGTCAAAGGGCACACTGCAAAAACACTAAATCTGAAGTATTTGTGCCCAATTTCTAGTGAAAATAAAGCAAAATTAACTAACAAGCAACTTTTCAGCAAGAACTATGAGCTTAATATCGATTAAAAATATTATATTGTTCCCTATTATTTCACTTATGACAAGATATTTTTAGTAAAATAATCTGCCAATAGAAGCAGACGTTTGTCATCAATATTAAGGAATTATTGACTCAAAACAAGCTGAAAAGTTGCTTGTAAATTAATTTTCTCTGATTTCAATGATTTTAAGTGCATTAACATATTTTGTGTTTTTGCAGAATATTTTGGAAATAAATGAATAAATCTTAAACTTTTGTCATTACAAACACAAACTTCAGAGAATGTTATTTGTTTTTTATGCAATAAACCAACAAAAGTTTATGATTATTCTTCACTAGTCAAACCAACTGACTCCACATTAGGAAATAATCTGTTGCTTTAATCTCTGCAGAAACGCAGCTCTTCCAGATGTTTCTGGAGAATGTTAGTGGATAAACCATGAAGACAAAGACAGACCGCAGCAGATCTGGGACAGATGTGTAGAGATTTTTAAAGCAGAGCTCGGTTATTAAACCAATATTTCACCCCGACGGATCGCTGGCCGGTCCATTATCCAGCATCCTGTAGTCCATGCACTTTCCAAACTCTCCTTTTGCCGCCAGTTATAAAGCTAAACCTGTTAGCTTAGCACTAACAACCAAACCAGATGCCGACCAGAACATAAGCTGTGAAGATCTGGACCAAACAAACCACTGAATCAGTTCATTTATTGTCCTGGGTTTCCTTTAAATACAACATTAGCACTATTTTAACAAATTTTACTCCTGTAAAAGTAAAAACTAACCATCCAAGAGTAAAAAAGTCTACTCAAGTTAATAATCATTTAATATTTAAAATTACATCCAAAATGTAAAATTAAGTGGACATTTTGATATTTTATAAACAAAAATGATAATAATTCATATTAATATAAAAAATAACAAAATCAGGCAAAATAAAATGTTTCCAAATCAGTTTGTTTGAATAAAATCTTCATAAACTTTAATAAAAGCAGCAGGAGTCTGTCTGGTGGATTTCTGGTTAAAACATGTTTGTCTTTCATTCAGTGGGAAGAAAATCCAGAAATTTTACTCAAGTAAAAATAAAATACGAATGAAAGTAAATTTTTTCAAAAAGTTCCTGATGGTTTATAGCTGCAGCTGGTCTCACCTGAACCACTTTCTGGGCCTGGATATCGACGACCAGCAGCCGGCTCTGGAGCGGCTGGGTCACGTAGACGTACTTCTCCCTGACGTTGACGGCTGAAGACCAAACGCAGCGCTGCGGAGACACGCCCTCACCTTTAGGACACATCTCCTCCTGAGGAAATCGGATGAAACAAGCAGAAACGTTAGCAGCAGATTCACAGGCACTGGGATCATCACCGAGTGATTCAGTCCGTTTAAGAAGATATTTTTGAGGGATAATTCAGCCTGTTGGATCGGTTTCACCTGATCTAAGGATGCTAAAGTTTAAGAGGAGCTGAGCTGCCTGTGTAGCTTCTGTAGAGTTCAGTTATCACTTTATGCCACCAGTACAAACATTGACCCTTGACCTGATGTGAAACCAGTGAAAAGATGAGGGAGCAAAAAGTCTTTGCCTGTAAAACATTCCTGTGAATCAAAACTCTAAAACTGTTGTTAACCTTATTAGCTACTGATTCTATTTTATGATTAAAAAGTGTATTTTAATCATAAAGTGAACTAGCGGCAGTCCAGATTACTTAAACAGAGTGAAATTAAACTTTAGTTTTTTTGCACTAAAAAATATTTTTGTAACCAAATCGTAACATTAGCATTGCTAGCTAGTTGCCGTACTTTTACTGTTTGTATGAATCCTTCACATCTTTTCTGCCACTTCAAAATCCTGCTGCACAAAAGATTTCAAACTGGTTCTGATTAGGAGCATAAAGAAGAACCACTGTAACACAGACTGCTACAGGAGAAACTCAGCCACTGAAAAAACACAAAATCTTACCAAGTAGCTTTTTATTAGTTTCTAGTGCAAATATCTTAATACATTTCAAATAAAAATAACTTACAATTTGTTAGCAAGATGTAAGAGCTTATTTTAAATATATAACTTTTTAATATTGATGAAAAAGTTCCAGTTCCACCGGCAGATTATTTCGCTTAGACATTTTCCCCTGTTATAAGTGAAATAATCTGCGTTTTCATCAATATTGAGGATTTAAAACAAGCTCTTATATCTTACTGAAAGTTTCATCTGATTTCAAATGTACTAAGATATTTGCAGTAGAAATCTGACCAAAAATACTTGGTAATATTTTGTGTTTTTGCAGTGTTGGAGTAACTTACTGCAACATGACGTACAGATTTTATTTTTAAATTTGTTGTTTCCACATTTTTAATTTGACTTATGACTCTTAAAGCAAAAATCACATTCAAAACAACCAAATTCCCTTAAATTAAAGTTCTCCATCATAAATCATCTCATCCGACCTCAGAGCCGCCAGACGGCTCTTCACTTTGACCACAAATATACGATCTCATTTCCTTCCACTTAATGTTTTGCACTGATGATGCTTTTGATAATTGGTAATATAAAAATAATAAATTATCAGGTAGAATCTTTAAAACCTGTCCTGAGCTTTTCTGATCCACTCAGAAACTTTAATTCAGATTTAAACCCAAACTATCCTGGTTTTCTAACCCACTAAGCCCAGAGAAGCCGGACACACACCAACATCTGGACTCAGGAACTGGCCGCCACACGGCTTCCTGCGTTTACATCGATCCTTAACACCATCACACTCCTGAAAAACCCAGTTTTCCTCTGGAAAACAAGAATCTTGGACCTTTAAAGGCTCTCGTTCAGATCCAGTGGATGAAAAGCCCAGGGGTCAAAGGTGGACTGTGTTCACCGTTTAGTTGGAAGCCATTGACTAATGGACACAAATAATCCCATTATATTTAGAAAAGCAGAGTCACATTGTGACAGCAGGAGGAGGGAGGACAGAGGAAATCAACCTGGACTGAAAACCGCTGTAGGAAGATTTAATAAAGAACAAATTTAATAATCTGAAGATTTGATATGCAATTTGAAGAGGAAAAATAAGAGTCGTACCAATATTTCCAAATAACTTGATGACTGTCGCCGCTGTTTAATAGAAACTGAACACAAAATGTTCAGCAAAGACCAGAAGCTTCACTGCGTAATACTTTGGTGCCTCTCTCACACTTTCATCCGCCATTGTACAAAGAGACCGGCCACGGAAACAGCGGCTCGTCCCAACGCATTTAAACCCAAAACGTTAAAACGCTCAGACATTTGGTGTGAACACAGCATACTTCCTTTTTCTGAAAAAGAAAAGTCTGGCATATATTTGTATTCAAACATTCAAGTCACCAAGAAAGGAGAGAATCATCCTACAGTTTTACACCAATAACTGAAACACATCTAGACTTCACCTGGCTTTTCTCTTTAGCATGTTCAAACATAAGCAACAACATGTAGCTTCCCTTTGGGATCTAAAAGGTTTTGCAAAAGTTGAGTTGGTCTGAGCAGGTTTTCATGGTTCAGATCTACGTACGTAGGTCGCGACAATCCTCTCTGTCCGCTTCAGGTGTCTCCGTATTTCACATTCGCTGGGCTGCAGGACGGTGATGCCTTCATCAGAAAACACGTAAAACATGTTTCCCACACTCAACCCTACAGCAGGACAAGAAAGGAAATGTTGTCAAAATGTCGCCTTAAAAAGAACAAATGCAGTCTGAGCCACTCTAAATGCCACTCTTGTCAAATCTGGCATGTGATGGACATTTCAATTTCAGAGGGACTCAGTGGGACTCCTGTTAGCGAGCCATTATATTAGCAGGCTGGGACAGTGTGCAGGCCTTCAGACGCTGCTGTCAGCTGGATGAAGCTGCAGCAGGAGGATCAAGACACGGCGGCTCTAAATATCCCAGATCCAAGGGAAAAACGAGCCATTTGCATAATAAAATACAGTACCGCTTTTCTAAATGTCATTCTGTATCGCAGTCTCTCTCAAACTGTGGTTCCCAGGCGCCCCCTAGTGGTCCGCCAAGTACTGAGTGTAAACAACCTTTTATTTAAGGTGGCTTGAGCTCAAAGTTCAACGCTGCAGCTAGCTTACCACAGCACTGTGTTTAAAAATAAAACCGGGTCACTAAAAAGAAAAGCTGAAGATACCGGTGGAAAGTTTAGAATCCATAAATTCAAAACTCACAATAACTCAAAATGTCCCGAGTCGACTTGTTCGTGGTTTTATTTCAGCCAGTCACATTTACGAAACAGCGCCATCTTTCACATTAGGAGGAACAAACACAATGAGTTCAGAGACTAATATTCTGATGTCAGGCTGTGTATAGTAAGATGTTGTGTCGTCGTGGGGGCAGTTTAAGGTCAGGTGGTCTGTGAGAGTTTGTTAAATGTTGTAAGTGATGCTGCCTGACAGAGTTTGAGAAACCGCCGCATCGGGCTGGGAATCAAGAGCCGGTTCAGTTCCTTGGAACCATTTCGCTGCTTGCTTAACGATTCTTCTAATCAGATCCCGTAACGTACTAGCATCCTGACGTATCGAACACGCTCCGTATTTTTGCTTTAGAAAACATCCAAGATGGCGTCGCAGCAGAAGCGCTCCACAACATGTTTATATTCCACCGAAAGATGAAACCGGGCCGCTGGAACATGTGCAGAACTTCAACTCCATTAAAACGGGGAAATACATCCAGCGTCCTCCAACAGCCTGCAACCAATCTGTATGAATGTAAAGTGTTTGATATGTTGCTTAGCAACAACTGTGCCTCTTAAAGGGGCGGAGCTTCAAGCGTTAAACTGCTGGTTTAATGGTGACCCAGATGAAGATCTTGGACTTCATACCAACTTTACAACTTCAAGATTTCAAACACATTTGCTGGTAAAGTCATGAAAAAGTCTTAAATATATTGGAAAAGGTAAAAACTAAAGTTTATTGTGATACTTTCCTACTTATTCAACTGAACCTTAAAGTAAAAATCACATTAAGCTTCTGTTGATTTTGTATAAAATGTATTTATAAAGGAAAACCCACAAAGCTGTTTTCATTGTAGCCACAAAACTGGATCTGCCATAAAATATGGATTGTTTCCCTTTTTCCTCCTCAAAATGATTAAAGTAAAACCTCTGCTCCTCTATTTTCTCTTTCTGGTTGGGACTTGCAGACAACATTTGCCTGGAGGAAACAACTTTGTGGGATCTTTAGGTCAGTGGAGTCAGTAAATCTGCTGACCTCTCAAAACAAGCCTGCAACAACTTCAAGTGCATAAAGAAAAAACATATATTTTAAGAACTGATAATGTATTACCTTCTTCTCTCCAAAGGATGTTTGCAACTGCAGAGAAGAAAAGAGGTGGAAAAGGAAGAAAAACATTAATTAATCTTAGCTTACACATATGCTGCAGCTGCAAATTGTTCCTCACTGGTGATGACAGGCCATGTTTTCTTCCAACTCTGAAGTTTATTATTTTTCCTTAGTGGAGACATGCAGACAGTTTTTCAGTTTAATGAAATGTCTAATTAAATCTCTCTAAGCACTGAACATCATCTCATAAAAGTGATGCAATCTCCTCAAAAGAAATATTTGCAAAACAAAGTATTTTCCAGTAGGATCAGTGTGCACCTTTAAGCAGTCCATAAAACATAAACATCCAAATTTCCATAAACATTTAATTTATCATTTCATTTGAGTCGGCTGAGATAAAGGGGTTTTCTTTGTTTTAGATTCTAACATGGTTGCTTATGGTTTATTGATGAAGCTCTTGGTAAACTTTGAAGCTTTTATGAATAAACTAACATTTCACATCAGCTTCTGAGAAAGTGAGTATTTTCAGATTCATTTGGTTTTTTTCAGGGTTTTTATTCTTTTCGTTGACTTGGCTCGTCCCAAAGACGTCCAGGAATTTGATTCTCCATCTAAAATCAAAGCCAAATAAATGCTTAAAATCTTACAGTACAATAATTCATTACATTTCATTATTGCTACACAGTTTTTAAATCAATTGTTTGTCTTCCACTAATAAACACAGAAAACACAAAATTGTACCAAGTATTTTTGGTCTAGTTTTTAGCACAAATATCTTAGCACACTTGAAATAAGACAAACGTAAAAGTCATTTTTCAGCAAGATATAGAAGCATGTTTGAAGTAAATAATAATAATGAAAAAGTTCTGGCTGGTTCTATTAGCAGATAAATTAACTTGTAACGTGAAAAATGTCTTGTTACAAGTGAAATAATCTGCCAATGAAACTAAAACTTTTTCATCAGCTGCTATGATATTCAGACAATGAATCACCTAAAAGGCACAAACCTTTGTCAGATCTTTTTAAAAAATATTTGACTTCCACAAAATCTACATTTGCTAAAGTGCTAGGTCAGGCTAATGCTAGCGTTTGTACTCGGTTCTGACAAACACCAACTGACAGATGATCAGTAAAGCAGGTAATCTACCACCGCTGTGTTAGCTTAGCTAATAGCCGCTAATCTACCACAGTGATCAATTATTAATAATTGCAAAATAAACATGACTCCTGAAAACATAAAACTGTAACAGACTGAATGTTCTGCTCTGTTTCTCACTGTTTTTTTTTTTGCTGAATCCTGATACATGTGGTGGTGTTGTTGCCAGTTGCTATGGCAACAAATCTGTGTGTAACGTAGCCGACACAGAGAGCAAGACAAAAGCTATATATCCAGGTTTCATTTAGTTAATTGTTAAACTTCTGGATGTAAACAATAAAACGCCAGCGGTGCGTAGCATCTGAATACATATTAAGCTAATCTTGTGTGATCAAGGCTAAACAGAAAGGTTTTAGTTTTTTTTGTTTTGTCATTATCATAATAAAACATAACCTCTAATGTTCATCCTGAACTGTCCTGGGATATCTGGGAGCTGAAACAGGGAGTCCAGTCTCTTCCAGTGAGAATCAATAAAAAACCAAATGATAAAAGAAAATATTTGGCTTCTTTTGTTGCACAAACAGTGAAACCAACAACTGGAATCAGAAACTTGGTTGGAAATCAATCAATCTAAATCTGTCCCAGAACCTTTTTTATAATAACTTTTCTTAACATTATGACAAAAGCATCAAACCTGCACTGAACCTGTCATAAAATGCTACAGCCACATCCGTCACATATTCTGCTAAATGCAGCTAAGAGAAATCAGACCCTGCTAACCTGTGTACCTACCGATTCACTTCTCTGTTCTCAGAATCATGATCTGCTCATCGTTCCTCTGCAGATTAGAAACAGAGGATCGGCCTTTCAGGCCCTGCGGCTGTGAAACTATCTGCTTTAATCACTCAGTTCTTTAAAAAACACTTAAAATAAAATCTGTTCTTTCAGGCCTGAGCCTTCGGTACATCCTGGATTTAGCAGCTGTCTATTTGCATATGTTCTTATACCGGCTTCTTTCATGTTTTTATTTCTATTGACCTTTAACTAATCTAATGTCTTTAGATCTCTTCTGATCTTAAGTGCTTTGTGAGTGTGCCGATGAAAAGGGTTTTATAAATAAATCAATTATTCATCCATGGTTGGCTCTGTAAATGACGGGATCTTGATCTAAGTGGATGTTATCTCAATGTGTTCGACAGGGATTAGAAATGTACATTTGCATTTCTAAGCTACAGATTCTACAGTTTTAAAAATAAAAACAAATTATACAGTAAAACATTTTTTCAAAGCTTCAGATTTTTTCCAGGAGCCTGGTTCTCATACATTCTTTATGAGAATAAATAAATCTCTTAACTTCATTTTTCTTTTTCTAACCGTCTTTCAAGGATGGAATAACAATATAACTTTGCTCACCTAAGAAGACCAAAAATCTAAATGAATTTATGCATTTTATCGATTCCACACGGGCAGAAAGTTATACATATGATAATAATTGGATAAATATCCATTAGCAAATTTAGGTCCACTTCTTCTGGCCACCCAAAAGCTTCTGGTATTAATAAGATTTTATTAAATGTGGGATTTGACATGAATCCAATGTGAATAGAGTTGATATAAACATTTCAGGCTCAAAGTGTGACATCCGGAAAAAAGTAAAAATAAATTTCAAATTTGTGCACCATTTTTAAAAAACATCACTGTTGTGTAATCCTTCAAATTAAAAATATAAAAAAGTTGTAAATAAACGTTAATAAAATCTTCACTGGAATGGAAAGGAATAAAAACTGTTTCTAAAAATATTCTCTAAAATGTCAGATAATCTAAAGAACTTCCACTTTAAAGATTTACAGATTAGAAAAATAAAACTGTTCAGTTTGTATTTTGTTAATTGTCTGATTCTTATTGGCAGGCCTGATAAAAGCTAATCTAAGATAATAATCTATCTTAGATTATTAGATTATTTTAAATACCTTAAAATCTCAGTTTACAAACATAAATCCTCAGGGAGCTTTGAAAAAATAAAATGCGATTAAAACCTGATTTTAAAACCTCTAGATTATTAAATTAGTGTAATTTTTAAGCAGTAGTATCTATATTTAGCGTTTACTACTTCAAAAAGGTTAAAAAACAAACATTGAATCTTTTCTAAAACTGTGACTAAATTAAACTAGATTCATCATCTCTCTGCTTGAAACACATTTATTGTTTTTAATCAGTTACGTAATTTTTGACATGAATTCCCTCTCACATGTAAATGAATGAGGGCTGCACAGTGGCGCAGTTGGTAGCACTGTTGCCTTGCAGCAAGAAGGTCCTGGGTTCGATTCCCGGCCGGGGTCTTTCTGCATGGAGTTTGCATGTTCTCCCTGTGCATGCGTGGGTTCTCTCCGGGTACTCCGGCTTCCTCCCACAGTCCAAAAACATGACTGTCAGGTCAATTGGTTTCTCTAAATTCTCCCTAGGTGTGAGTGTGTGTGTGCAGGGTTGTTTGTCCTGTATGTCTCTGTGTTGCCCTGCGACAGACTGGCGACCTGTCCAGGGTGTACCCCGCCTCTCGCCCGGAACGTAGCTGGAGATGGGCACCAGCAACCCTCCCGACCCCATTAGGGACAAGGGTGAACAGAAAATGGATGGATGGATGGATGGATGTAAATGAATGTTTTATTGGTTTCTGCTTTTGACTCCAAATCATTTTATCACGTTAAGAAAAACAAATGAATTAGATTTACTTGTCCTCATTTACTTTTGGGTCAGATCTTTTATTTTCATGTTTTATTATTTTACGCTGCGTTACGTCATTTGTTTTATTTTTTATTTAGGATGTTTGCTTTTAAATGTAGCACAGAAATAACCCAGGTCCCTCTTGAAAATGAGATCTAGATCTCAACGGGGTTTACCTGATTGAATAAATAAAATAAAAACACTAGTAACAGAATGTTAAATGACCCAGCACCGTCAACCATTTTTGGAAACTTGTGCAGCATGCATCTGAGCGGTAAATGAAATAAAATGTGACTTGCGTGTTTTCTTGGCTGAATCTTCCACGAACAGAGAGGAGATGTCCTCGTCCACTCCCACCTCGTTCTTGGCGATGCAGGTGTAAGCGCCGGTGTCTTCGTAACGCACGCTGCCGATGAACAGCTCGCTGGCATTAGCTACCAGGAGAGCAAACAGAAAGCAAACAATAAACGGCAGGTTCTCTACGCTACAAACCCCCTGCATGTTCTTGTTTACATCTGGAAAAGTCGCACAACGCTGGAGGGCAAAAAGACGATTCTTTTCCTTTCCATCCGTAGCGGCGCTGCAGCCGTAGAACCGTTAATAACTGAAACCTGAGATGAAGCTGTTATTAGTTTAGTGCAGAGCGGCGCAGGAAAGGGAAAATAACGCGGAAAAAACGTTAACAAATAACTCAAAACCACTTTTTCTCGCTCTCTGTCTCGGTTATGCTATGGCCGACTCGTTGCCATAGCAACAGCGCAACTACACGTTTCAGGATTCAACACCAAAAAACACTGAAACATTTCCCAGTTTTATTTAAATCACACATACATTTAAGATTTATCCTGTTATATTGACAACTTGACAGCTAAAATAAATGCTAGTCGTCGTTAGCCAGCAGCTTTCTGTCTTTCACAGAGATAAAACATATTTACACACATTCAGGTCAAGTCAGTGTTTGACCTCTGCATATACAGCAGACATCATAACAGCCTCATGTTTATAATCAACTGGATGTAAAGGAACCAACTGAGCAGAGGGAAATGATTACCCATAAACACCAGCTTCTACTTTAAGGTGCGGAGGAGGAAAACGGTTTAATCACCTGGAAAAATGGCCTCATGAGATCGTGTGTTACTCCATGTGTAACGTAATACACACAACACCATGAATCACTGTTGCTCTGCGATAGTAGTTAATACGAATCATTTGGATCGCTGCAGCTGCTGGTTCGATTCCCAGAATCAGGAGAAGATTTCCTTCAGCTAAAGTCACAGGAATAAACTGCAGGAAGCCACAGAAACAACAGAGCAAACCTTCTTCATCCTGAACAACACTGCATTGTTCTGGCTCTATAGAAGCAGGTGATGTAGATTGTATTAAGAAAAAATCCATCATCAAAGTCAAACTCTGATGTTTGCAGAAGCTGTGGTGCAGCGGCACCCTGACCCGTCCGGCTCCGATCACCAGGTGAGCCGGCGCCGCAGTGCAGCTCACAGGTCACTTTCTGCAGAAACATTAAAGGAAGATCCAGTTCCTGTCTGGGAACAAACACACGGATCTTTTTACTCACTGTTAGAACCGATTATTTCTTCTTTTATGCTCATATTTACATCCTGATTCTATCAGATGATTCTCACTTAAAGAGTTAGGCTCCATTTTTATTTTCTAAATACTTTGAGCTGTAAAATAACGCTTCAAAATACCTAAAGAATTTTTTAATATTTCACAATATATTAAATGCAAATTATTTTTTAATTTAATATATTTTGAATTATACATTAATATATATTTATAAATACATTAAATTCATATTAATGTATTACAAATTCTAATAGAATTTAAATGTAATATTTTTTAAAATATCTAAATATATTTTTAAAAATATATTGATATATCAAAATATCTTAGTATATATTGAAATACAGGGCTGTATTATTTATTAATGTATTAATATATATTTCAAAATATATTAAATTCAGATTATATTACAATATATTCAAATATATTAACTTGGATTTAATATATTTTGAAGTATTATTTACTACATTTATTGATATATTGTGTTAATATATTTTAATATATCTTGAAATCAACTGTATGATTTAGTTTTTTTTGTTGCATTCAGAGAATCTGAACCAAACATTTTATTTCTCCAGGTGGTTCTGGTGGTTCGTTCTGAACGTGTTGGTCGTTTATGGGCCCCTGAACCAGAGGAAGCTCTCAGTCTGAGTGTCAGTGGGTTGGTTATAGGCTGTTACCAACGGTAACGACCCACACTAGGCAAATAAACTCTCCTTAATGAGAATCAGGCCGTAAAGGAGCGGGTCCGCTCCGTTCTCACAGAACATCCAGAAAGCTGATATTTTAATTCTAGTCTTTCTTGATCCGCCGTCTCTTTGCTTTTCAGAGCCTTTTTGTTGCCAGAGGAGCAAAATGAAGGAAGTTTGGCTGCAACCCTGAGAGGAGAAGCCGATCGCCCAGGACGACGCTGAAAGTTTTACTTTCATACTGAAGTTCTTTCTCCATGTTTCTGAAAAAGTATTTTATAAAAATCCTCTTGCATCTACTACAGAGGTCACAAAATATTTCATATTTTTAATTCTAATTACATAAACTATTAAGGTTTTTTTATTTTTACGTGGCAAATAAACAAACCAAACATGATAATTTATTGAAATTGGCCAAGAATTCAGATTTCTGTAGTTTGTTGTATATTTAGAGGATGATGCAGGTTTGAAAGATTAAAAACAAAAAACAGCAAAGCCCATTTTAATAAATGGCGCCTCCAAGTCTGGATTTTAGTAAAAGTCACTGGATGTTTGTTGTTAATAAATTAAAGTAAAAGGAAATTTAATTGACCTTTTCTTCCCCCATCAGTGAAAATTTGACCAACATTGATTTGACCTGCCTGAACCAGCAAACCCTTTTTGGAGTCCTTAGAGGGGGTACTGGAGAGTGCTCCTCCTGGGGACTCCCTTGTTCTGCTGGGGGACTTCAACGCTCACGTGGGCAACGACAGTGAGACCTGGAGGGGCGTGGTTGGGAGGAACGGCCCACCCGACCTGAACTCGAGCGGTGTTCTGTTGCTGGACTTCTGTGCTCGCCATGGATTGTCCATAACGAACACCATGTTCAAGCATAAGGGTGTCCATATGTGCACTTGGCACCTGGACACCCTAGGCCGCAGTTCGATGATCGACTTTGTCATCGTTTCATCGGATCTGCGGCCGTATGTCTTGGACACTCGGGTGAAGAGAGGTGCGGAGCTGTCCACTGACCACTACCTGGTGGTGAGTTGGCTCCGGTGGCGGGGGCGAAAGCCGGTCAGACCTGGCAGGCCCAAACGTGTTGTGAGGGTCTGCTGGGAACGTCTGGCGGAATCCCCTGTGAGACGGAGCTTTAACTCCCATCTCCGGCAAAACTTCGAACACGTCCCGGGGGAGGTGGGGGACATGGAGTCTGAGTGGACCGTGTTCCGTGCCTCCATTGTCGAGGCGGCCGATCGGAGCTGTGGCCGCAAGGTTGTCGGTGCCTGTCGCGGCGGCAACCCTCGAACCCGTTGGTGGACACCTTCGGTGAGGGATGCCGTCAGGCTGAAGAAGGAGTCCTATCGAGCCTTTTTGGCCTGTGGGACTCCGGAAGCAGCTGATGGGTACCGGCGGGCGAAGCGGCATGCGGCTCGGGCGGTTGCTGAGGCAAAAACTCGGGTGTGGGAGGAGTTTGGAGAGGCCATGGAGAAAGACTTCCGCACGGCTTCGAGGCGATTCTGGTCCACCATCCGGCGTCTCAGGGGGGGGAAGCGGTGCAGCACCAACACTGTTTATAGTGGGGATGGTGTGCTGCTGACCTCTACTCGGGACGTTGTGGGCCGGTGGGCAGAGTACTTCGAAGACCTCCTCAACCCCACCAACATGCCTTCCACTGAGGAAGCGGAGCCTGGGGACTCTGGGTTGGGCTCTCCAATCTCTGGGGGCGAGGTCGCCGAGGTGGTTAAAAAGCTCCTCGGTGGCAGGGCCCCGGGGGTGGATGAGATCCGCCCGGAGTTCCTTAAGGCTCTGGATGTTGTAGGGTTGTGTTGGTTGACGCGACTCTGCAATATCGCATGGACATCGGGGGCAGTTCCCCTGGATTGGCAGACTGGGGTGGTGGTCCCCCTGTTCAAAAAGGGGGACCGGAGGGTGTGCTCCAATTATAGAGGGGTCACACTCTTAAGCCTCCCTGGCAAGGTCTATTCAGGGGTCCTGGAGAGGAGGGTCCGTCGGATAGTCGAACCTCGGATTCAGGAAGAGCAGTGTGGTTTTCGTCCTGGTCGTGGAACACTGGACCAGCTCTACACCCTCAGCAGGGTCCTGGAGGGTGCATGGGAGTTCGCCCAACCAGTCTACATGTGTTTTGTGGACTTGGAGAAGGCGTTCGACCGTGTCCCTCGGGGAGCCCTGTGGGGGGTTCTCCGGGAGTATGGGGTACCGGGCCCTTTGATACGGGCTGTCAGGTCCCTGTATGACCGGTGTCAGAGTCTGGTCCGCATTGCCGGCAGTAAGTCGGGCTCGTTTCCGGTGAGAGTTGGACTCCGCCAGGGCTGCCCTTTGTCACCGATTCTGTTCATCACTTTCATGGACAGAATTTCTAGGCGCAGCCAAGGTGTTGAGGGGATCCGATTTGGTGGCCTCAGGATCTCATCTCTGCTTTTCGCAGACGATGTGGTCCTTTTGGCTTCATCAGATCGTGATCTGCAGCTCTCGCTGGAGCGGTTCGCAGCCGAGTGTGAAGCGGCCGGGATGGGGATCAGTGCCTCCAAATCCGAGGCCATGGTCTTGAGCCGGAAAAGGGTAGAGTGCCTTCTCCGGGTCAGGGGGGGTGTCCTGCCCCAAGTGGAGGAGTTTAAGTATCTCGGGATCTTGTTCACGAATGGGGGAAGAAGGGAGCGGGAGATCGACAGGCGGATTGGCGCAGCGTCTGCTGTCAAGCGGGCGCTGTACCGGTCCGTCGTGGTGAAGAGAGAGCTGAGCCAAGAAGCGAAGCTCTCGATTTACCGGTCGATCTACGTTCCCACCCTCATCTATGGTCATGAGCTTTGGGTCATGACCGAAAGAACGAGATCGCGGATACAAGCGGCCGAAATGGGTTTTCTCCGTAGGGTGTCTGGGCTCTTCCTTAGAGATAGGGTGAGAAGCTCAGTCATCCGGGAGGGACTCAGAGTAGAGCCGCTGCTCCTTCACATCGAGAGGAGCCAGTTGAGGTGGCTTGGGCATCTGGTCAGGATGCCTCCTGGACGCCTCCCTGGTGAGGTGTTCCGGGCACGTCCCACCGGGAGGAGGCCCCGGGGAAGACCCAGGACACGCTGGAGGGACTATGTCTCTCGGCTGGCCTGGGAACGCCTCGGGATTCCCCCGGAGGAGCTGGAAGAAGTGGCTGGGGAGAGGGAAGTCTGGGCCTCCCTTCTGAAGCTGCTACCCCCGCGACCCGACCTCGGATAAGCGGAAGAAGATGGATGGATGGATGGATGAACCAGCAAAGTCATTTTGAAGCTTTTCTTGAACTGTGATCAAGACAAAGTTGTTTGAAGGGCCGCTAACGGCCCCCGAACCACAGTTTGAACAACCCTGCAGAGTTATGAGGCTGAATTTGTCTTGATAACAAATCTTGCTGGATAAATTGTCCCAGAAGAAAAACGATAAGTCATGCAAATGGAAATGACTGATTGATTGATAGTTTATTGTACCGCTGCTCTGCAGTTTCTGCTGAAACAACCTGCTGCAGCTGCTCACCTATGAGGGAGAGTTGAGTGGAGGAGCTGAGCTGCAGATCCATGCCGTTCTTCAGCCAGAGCAGTTTGGGGTCAGGGATGCCGTCGGCGTGGCAGTGCAGGCTGGCCGACACGCCGGGCTCCTGGGCCTGCGTCTCCGGGTAAACCAGGATCACCGGAGGGACTGGGCAGACAGCAGAGGGACAAGTGAAGCCATAATTACGTCCCGTTTCATGGTGGGCCGCAAATCCCAGGGGATAAAAAACACAAACACCCAAACGCTCCGTGGCAGAGAGAAATTTATCTCACCCCACCATGAAATATATTCACAAACAACAAGAACGCGAGAGCTCTGGGGGGCCGTTATTACAGCTCCGGCCGGTTGGACGACTCTGCCACTTACTGCGTCCTCTGGGGGGACGAGTGCAAATGAATGCTGAAGAATTGAAAGTCAAAGGAAATATGAGGTAATAGTTTGCATGAGCAGGTAGGATTCAGTTCGACGCTGATGCAAACCTGCTGCTCTCATTTTCAAGAGCCTACATCACTTTAACCTTTAACCTCAGTAAATCTGATGACACCCTGGATCTTTACGTTTATTTTTAGTCACTATTAAGGTTGGTTTAACATTTTATTATAGTCACATACTGAACATTTTCTTTTTATTGTATCCCTCTTTCCAAAAGTCTTCAAATCTCTGGAAACTTTTCAGGATTGTCTGTCAGTCGCACATCAGATTTATTTATGTAGCATTTTAAAAATGCTAAAAAAAAAAAAGGCACATCAACATGTGCAGGAGGAAGCTGGAATCGAACCTACAACCTTCCGATCGCAAGACGACTACTCAACCATACAGGGAATTACTGACTTAAAACAAGCGATGTCTAAGCTAGTGCACTGGAAATAAGACAAAACTAAGATTTACACTAGAAACTAGACCAAATTATGTGGTAATATTTAGTATTTTTTGCAGTGTAGTACTTATGTCAAGCTGTTAGAGCTTCAGCCTGTTGACTCGATGAAAACCAGAAACACCACAGAGCTGGCGGTAAGGACTCGTCGTTTCCTCTTTCAAAAAAAGGAAATTCGCCCCAAATCCTCCATGGATTCTCCTGCATGTTTTGGCTCTTAAAACAACTGTTGTTTACTTCACTGGAAGTCGTACTTTACAACTCCTTTTCAGTGTTTATTAGGTGTTACTTTATGGCGCAAACACCTTTTCAACAGCGATGGCGTCACACTCGTAAGTGCTAAAATAATATAGAGCAGAGTTTTACACTGCAGTTCTGTGTACTTAGGGAAAGCTGAAGCTGCAGCATTGTCATTCTCCTCAGCGAACAGATTGCTTTAATAGCGAAGAGGGATGCAAACCGCCCACTTAGTCTAATGTGGCACTTGGCTCCACTCCATTCCACCTTATCTCACCTCCTCCTATCTGTTTTTGAAATACCCTGAATACCCAAAGCAAACATTTGGTAATTGCCCTCTGCTGATAACGCCTCCCCAGACATCTTCTCTGTCTGCATGGCTCCTCATAAGAAGAAAATCTGCTGTGTTTTGTTTCATATTAATTAGCTTCATTTATTTAGTGGGCAGAAAAACCAAGCGATCACATATTTTTATTGAAAAAGTTTTAATTAGGGGTTGAGGAGGTCAGAAATTTGAAACTGTGTTCTGATGTTACCAGTTTTTCTACCAGCTCTGGTTTGTTTGTGGATTTTTAGAAAAATAAAATATCCTGTGGCGTTTGTTCTTCAAAAGGAGAAGCTTTAAATAATCAGATCTAATACTATATATGCAGGCAGAGCCAGCCCAAAGCATAAGAAAACTAAAAATACCAAAAATAATTTCAGAATATTCTATTTAAAATGCATAGAGCTGTTACTAAATACTGTAAAATTATTTATTTAAATTAATTTGGAAAAGTATTTACAGCACTAAAGCTATGGCATGTTATTGTTTATATTCATGCGCTCGACCCTGGAGGGCGAAAAGACGATTCTCCTCCTTTCCATCCGTAGCGGCGCTGCTGCAGTAAAACCGTTTACTAAATGAAACCTGAAGATGTAAATATTAACGCAGGTCAGCGCTGCAAAAGGGAAAAAATAACGCAGAATAAAGCAAAACCACTTTTTTCTTGCTCTGTGTCGGCTGCGCTACACCAGACTTGTTGCCATGGTAACTGACCACTTCATGCATCAGGATTCAACAACAAAAAAACATTTCCCACGCAGAACATTCAGTCAGTTATGTTTTTAGGCTTTATGTTTACTTCGCGATTATTAATAATTGATCACTGTGGTAGATTAGCTACACTGCTATTAGCCAAGCTAACACAGCAATGGTAGATTAGCTACACTGCTATTAGCTAAGCTCACACAGCAATGGTAGATTAGCTACACTGCTATTAGCTAAGCTAACACAGCGGTGGTAGATTAGCTCTACTGATCCTCTGTCAAAGTTGATGTGTGGGTCGCCTTTTTAAAATTTTAACTGAACCAAAGCAGACCAAATTCCACAGCCCATCTACATGTTAGGGTTGTCATAGTCAAGCTAGCATAACTGATCTACTTCTCTCTTCCTCGCTATTTTTTCCAAAAATTAAAACTTTTTCCTAACCTTGTTATCCAGATGTTGTAGTGTTGACAATTAGTAGATAATCACTGCATCCATTTTTCTTTTGCATATCAGGTGTACATTTAAGATTTGGTGCTTTATATTGATAACAGCTAAAACCAATTCCAGTCATCGTTAGTGAGCAGCGAGGGGCCGGATCCTGCATGCGTGACGTCACGCTGTAACGGGTCCATGAGTTTACATTCATGTTCAAAGAACTCCAAACCAGATTTTATCAGTTTGTTTATCTGAACTAATTACACAGTGCGTGGTTTTATTTTGAAGAGCTGGAAGTGAGAAATTAAGATGAGTTTTCTTTTGAAAGTCTCCAAAGTAATTTCTTACAGAATTCACTTTGTCTTCATTATTATGATGCTAAAACAAACATGAAATTAATAACCCACCTTCCTGAAACAACCTGGGCTGATAAATTAAAAAGACATGAAAATATGAAAATCTCTGTCAGATCTCTGGATCCATACATACTGATCATTGAAGGCAATGACTTTTAAATTGGCTTCTGATTGGCCTCTCTAACCCAGACTACCCAGTAGTTTGTTGTTCCATTTTTATTTGAAATGCAACAAAACAAAAAAGTATTTTTCTGCCGTCTTTCCTGGCGTCCACAAAGTAGGACAAGGACAAATGTTTTTAACATTTCTTCTGAAATTTTAGGAAAGAAATGAGCCACTACTGACCATTCACCTGCAGCACATGAGTCTGATAGAGGTCTTCATAGCCATAGGCATGGCAGCTGTAGTTCCCCATGTGTATTGTTGTCACCTTGGTGATGTACAGCGAGCCGTCGTCCCCAAAGTCCTGCAACACAAGGAAGAGATGGAAGAGAGGAATTAGGACTGGTGGAGATGGGAAAAGAAGCGAGACTGGAGAAGGTGGTGAAGAATTGGGTGCAGCAGATCCACAGGGAGCCGGTGGGAAACGTAGGCAGCTTGATAGACTGCAGAGAGGAGGACTGCAACAACAGGGAATGATGGGAAGAGACAGGGGAGAGAAAGAGTGATGGGGGAAGGAAGACAAACCATGAATCAAGGGTTTCCCTGTTGAGCTGAAGCAGGCAGTTGGGGATTTGATCCTGCTCTCCCCTCATGACGCTGCCTCAGTCTGATAAATGGCAAGGGTTAAAAATATAAAGCCCATTAGACTGATGAATGGAGCCAGAGTTGTTGGTGCAGCGTGAGCCAATCAGCAGGGACTTCCTGCTACAAGTTAGCGTGAATTAAAGCATTAAACTCTCTGCTGTCCCACCAAGCGGTAGATCTGACGGATCCGACATGACGTTTAAACTTTAAATGGTAAAAACACAAAATCTCACTAAGTAGTCTGGTCTGGTTTCTAGGACAAATATCTTAGTACACTTGAAATAATAAAACAAAATCAACAACAAGAAATAAGAGCTTTTTAAAGTCATTAATTCCCTAATATTGATGAGAAAGTTCTAGTTCCACTGGCAGATTATTTTAATAAAAATATGGGGAAATATTTAGTTGGAACTGGAACTTTTTTACCAACATTAATGATTTAAATCAAGCTCCTATCTTAGTGAAAAGTTACTTGTAAGTTAATTTTCTCTTATTTCAAGTGCACTAAGACATTTCACTAGGAACTAGATGAAATCTACGCGGTGTGATTTTGTGTTTTTTCAGTGTCGTAAACATGACAGTGAATGAAGAATCAAGTCTAGCCTTTGAACAAAAAATGAGCCAGAGGTTATTCTTTGTGTTACAGTTGAAAACATCTTTTATTCTGTCTGAAGAACATGAGCACATGAACTAAAGTCGAGGACATTTTATTCAATTTTTGCACAAATCTACTTGCACTTTAATTAGTAATAATGCAGAATATATTTTCTGTTAAATTACATTTTTAATTTGGCCTTAGTGTGACTTCCTTGACAAGAACAGTTGATAAAAATCAGATGAATGAAACATTTATCACATCCAAGTGAATTAAATGTTTTTTTGGAGCCTGATTTATCTGCATATTTTTCTACAATCCGGTTTAAAACATAAAGTCCTTCTCTTCTTCTATTTCCTCCAATGGATCCATGCAGCCAAACATTAAGTTTAATTCATTTCTTTTGTTTTGGCTTCAGCAGTTCGCCAGCAGCCATTGCGCCGGCCCCGGTCTGTGTGAGATCCACTGTGTGCGGTGCAGAGCTGCAGGCTGACATTCCCGTTGGAGTCACGGCCCCAACATGTGAGGCTGTTTATCCGCTCATCACCCCAGCAGACCAACATGCTGCTCATTAACTTGCAATCAGCACATTGTGATAAAGCCACGCTGAGCTTCCACCCAAACAGAAAGCGTTCATTAAGCGCAGAGCTTACATTAATCGTATTGTTTCATGGAGGATGCTCGGCAATCATTGTTCTCTTATTTCCACTCGTTTGTTCGTTTTCTTGTAATTAGTCTTCCACCCTCCTGCAGCCGAATATCGGAGATGAAGGAAGACAACCACTTCGCTTTTGTCTGCAGGAACATAAATTGTGCAAACTTAAACCACAAAGTAAAGACATGAGTATAAATCAGCTGAGATACTCTCAGGGTTCTTTACGGCTCTCAGCAGCATCGTAATTTTCACATTTTGCATTTCAAAACCGGGCTGTAATTAGTTTACTTTAATATAAATGTGAAGAGAACACCCAGCGCGCCTCTTGCTGCTAAAATCAACCAGATATTAATTAGGCAGCCCACTCACATTAAGTAATAGGTTTTATTTAGAAGTTCAATGTATTTTTATGTGGTAATTATGCCAGAAACTACAAAGTCTCAGATCAGAGAAACTCATCCAGGCTTTAGTTTCTCTTTAGTGGCTTTGATTCCTGCAGCAGCGTCTTCACAGGTCTGATTGACAACCCAACAGTCCAGAACGCTGCTGCTGGAGTTCTGACTAGAACCAGGAGGATAGAGACACCACCCAGTTCTACATCACCCAGTTCTACACCACCCAGTTCTACATCACCCAGTTCTACATCACCTGTCTCTCAGTCCTTCACTGAGAGACTCTAAACTACAGCCGGTAGTTTATAAATCACTGCATTAAAGATTAAAGATCTACTGCTGTTAGATCCTTCCAGATCTCTCAAACATGGAGAAGCAGCTTTCAGCTTCTATGCACCATAAATCTGGAATAAATTTCCAGAAAACTGAAAAACTGCTGAAACACTGAGTTCCTCTAAATCTAGACTAAAAACCCGCCTGATGCTTTGATGAAACATTTGATGATTTTGATGGCAGAACTTGGAAAAAAAACAATGCTTCAGTTGTTGATGACTTTGTGTTTTATGATGTAAAATCCTTTGAACTGCCTTGATGTTGAAATGTGCTACAGAAAAAACCTGATTGATTGATTGATTGATCTGTGTGACTGATTATAAGTGGAAAGAAAACTATCCATCCATCCATCCATCCATTTTCTGGTCACCCTTGTCCCTAATGGGGTCGGGAGGGTTGCTGGTGCCCATCTCCAGCTACGTTCCGGGCGAGAGGCGGGGTACACCCTGGACAGGTCGCCAGTCTGTCGCAGGGCAACACAGAGACACACAGGACAAACAACCATGCACACACACACTCACACCTAGGGAGAATTTAGAGAAACCAATTGACCTGACAGTCATGTTTTTGGACTATGGGAGGAAGCCGGAGTACCCGGAGAGAACCCACGCATGCACAGGGAGAACATGCAAACTCCATGCAGAAAGACCCCGGCCGGGAATCGAACCCAGGACCTTCTTGCTGCAAGGCAACAGTGCTACCAACTGCGCCACTGTGCAGCCCGAAAACTATCCAAACTATGCATATTATATTTTCATTTTATAAAAACGTCACAAAGCTTCAGACTGTTTACCTACTAGATTAATGCAGCGTTCATTGATCCTCATAACAAATTTCAAAGTGTTCTTAACGCCATGTTAGTATTAACACTTTGTTTTCTTTCTTAATTGAAAGTAAAATTACATGAGTGAAAATTATTTAGTGATTGAAATTAATTGGTTATTGGAGGAATAATGGATCCAGAACCAATATTTGTGGTCTGTACTCTCTGCTGTGGCCTCAGGAAACAAAACATCCAGTAACAGTTTGGACTCACGTTGATGTCCTCCAGGTCCAGGAAGTTCAGGATGATGCCGTTCCTCTTCCAGATGATGGGCGGGCGCAGCGTTCCCTGGATGGCGCAGGTGAGGACGGCGCTGAGGCCCACCGTTACGGTCGAGGTGCTGATTCGCTGATCCTCCGCCAGGCTCAGCTGCACAACTTCTGTTGGTTTGAAGCAAATCAATCAGAACAGATGAAGGAGGCAAAATGGAGGAAAACGAGGAGGACGGAAAAACAGGCAGGTTTTAAATCACATCTAAATGTTTGTGCTGATGAGGTGAAACTGCAGCCAAGTTAATTGGTCTGATTACCGCCGGGGCACAGAGGACAAACATCTGCCCACTGTGAAGATGGATCAGAACCACGGATCAGAACCATGTCTCATTCCTCTCAACAGGGACATTTATTTTTCTCAACATTCCTCTTTGTGTTGTAAATATCACATAATACACAATTATTATTATTATTACCACAAATGATAATTTGATACAGTAAATCCCAACATTATTTAACCATCAGTTTACAGGAACAATCAAACATTTTTATGTTTCCTCTGGTATTTTTGATATTTTATCTCATGACTAAGAAACCATCACCCTAATTTTTAGATTCCTTCACATATTCCCCATCAGATTTAAGTTGAGACTCCAAAACATTATTTTCACTTCAAATCAGAAAAAATATGTTGGTAAAATTAAAAGATTACTAAATAGGACAACTCTGGGCTTTGGAAGAACATGTCAATATGTGTAAACATTCATCCATTCATCCCTCTGGGTTTGGGAGGAGCCAATGGGCGAGAGGCGAGGTCACCTGGACGGGTCACACCTGGACGGGTCACCAGTCCATTGCAGTAAAACAACAATATTTTATATATATATATATATATATATATATATATATATATATATATATATATATATATATATATATATATATAAATATATAAATATATAAGGAGGACAAAAATAGAGTATTTCCAAAATTTAAATTGTCTGGGATTTTATTGAATGTCTCAAGTGAAGTAAAATATCTTGGCCATGTGTCGACAGACCGTCTGTCTGATGATGAGGACATTTACCGTCAGGTTCGGATGTTCTGCGCTCAGGCAAATATCCTGGTCCGTAAGTTTGGATTCTGTTCTGATGAAGTGAAACTGAACTTGTTAAGGTCATATTGTACATCACTGCATACTGCACATTTGTGGTGCAATTTTAAAAAAGCCAGTCTTCAAAGATTGAAGGTGGCTTATAATGATGCACTGAGAATCTTGTTAAATAAACCCAGATGGACCTGAGCCAGTGAACTCGCGTCAGCACTTTGATGGCTGTTTTAAGAAAGCTTATGTATAAATTTATTTGTCGTTTAAATGAGTCTAATAATAGAATTATAATACTGTTGACTAATGTTAAATATAGTGCAGTATAGTACTCACCTGTACTCTGGAGACATTGGTATGATTCTGAATGGCTAGGAGTCGTTTTTTATTGTACTTTTTATTCTTTTATTGTCTTTGTTTTCCTTTTTATGTAATCTGGACTCTGAGTCTGTAATAAAATCTATCTATATACACACACACACACTTTTTCAGAAGCCAACAAAAAGTATTTTGTTTTATTTGCTCCAAAACCTAAAATTTGAAAGAAATGTTTGTTTACTTTGATACTTCACCCAAACTTGACATTGTAGTTCTTTTTTTTATTTTGTAGTAGTATAATATAATATACTATGTAGTAATATACTACTACATAATTATTTAGTTTTTTAAATTTGCTGACCTCTGACCTTAACTGTTCTTGTTTTTTGCAGCTGAACTGGGTGAGTACAGCAGACTTATGGTTTCTCAGAGATAACTCTGCTACATTTTTCAGACCTCTTCGTTCCCTTCAGTTCTATCTGACACCACTATCCGCATCCATACGTCTGTTTATTGTATCATAACTTTGCAACATAAAGTCAAACAAATCTTTACTGTTATGACAGAATGCCAGCGATAAGGCCAGTGGAAACAAACCTTCACTCCAGCAGCCACAGGTGACAGTATTTCATTGTCCAAACAGACTTCAGGTAAGATGGCTAACAGGCTCTGAGATGTTTGTGGGAAGCCTCCTGTCACAATGCAGACTTTGACAAAAGCAGTTGTAAAGGACCCGAGGATATTAGCTGTCTGTTCCTCGCAGCTCTCCCAGTGACAGATGAATGCGGGATGACGGCTCGGTCTGCCAGTGGCTTCTCAAAACGCCCTGGGTGCTGTACATCGCCGCTCCAACCAAATTATAACTCAGCACATCAGTAATCTGGGTGGCAGGACAGGCTTTGAGTGCCATGTGACAGATGAGAGATGAAGTGCATTGATCTGGCTTAGAGGGCCAGTTTCAGGTCGCGCTGTGAATCTCAACTAGACGCCAACGATACCAGACTGGTGAGGTTTGCAAAGTCAGCAGGAGCAGCCGACTGTTCAGACGGACATCTGAGGCCGCTTTGTATCGATTCTTTAAAAGGGAGACGAGAATGTAACGGCTTAAAAGTCTGCTGGTGAGAAAATCTCTTTAGAGTTCAGTTCAGCTGTAATTAATAAGACTGTGGCAGATAAAGCACAGTGAGGCAGAGAGGTTATTTTAACAGCTACAGCTGGAACATACAAGCAAATACTGCCTCTCTGGAGTCCAGGCTGGAGCGCTTAAACATGTAAAAACAGGAGGGCTCGGGAGGAAACAACTGAAATCTGCTTATTGAGGATGACTTGCTGTTTAAATATTTGCATACATACAAACATACATTTTCCTGAGAGCTTCCTTTAGATAATAGTTGTACAGATAGTGATTTCACCTGCAATACCTTTAATAACGCTTGAATATTGGCTTTTTAAATGAGAAAATAAAACAATGAGAAGTATTAAAAACTTTCTCTGCGTGTAATGTGACGTTAATAACATCTAATGAACAACTACTGCTGCCGGAGAATAAATATAACCATTAAAAAATAACTTGGGTTTATACATGTGGAAACCATGAAACCTGCCAATAACTTGATTCAGTTCTAACATTTAATGTTCACTTCTGAATCAGGTCAGGTTACAAAGGATCAAATCGTTTATGTTGCACCACAAATGGCCCCCGGGCCGCACATTGGACACCCTGTCAGCTGAACATGTTTCCAGCAAGAGGAAAATGGAAGAAATTCATACTGAGTTCAAATCTCAGAAACAGGAAAAGAGTTGAATGAAATAAGAAAAATGCAGAGAGAACGAAGAAAAGCATGAAAAATAAAACCTTGAAAAAAAAGGAAAACACAGCTGGAGTCAGAGAGAATTTAAAAAACTAACTGATATTTGACTTGAAACAGGTAATAAGATTTTAAAAAATGTCTTTCCATGTGTCAGGATGAAGAGACATTTGATGCAGAGCAGGTCGAATATCTGGAGTTTGTCCCTTTTCTCCCTCCGTACGAGGCGAGCCCCTGGTCAGCGAGAGAGAGACGTCAAACCAGGACGCAGAGAGGAGGAGCGCAGCGACGTCTTTTTAAAGAGAAGCAGGAAGGACGCCTGCAGGAACCATGAGGGGGAGAAAACCGGTACAAAGGTCAAAGGTGAAGCTGTGGGATGCAGTGAGCCGGACCAGAAACTAAAGAAAACTATTTCACAAAAACAAAATATGAAAAGAACAGGTACATTGTTGTTTTGGAAATCAGTGTACAAAAAAACAAAACTAAAATGCAAAGAGTGCTTCAATACAACACTGCAAAAAACTAAATCTTACCAAGTATTTTTGTCCAGGTCCTACAGCAAAGAAATGGGGATTTTATTTACAAATTAATTGACTTCAGTAGTTAGATACCGAGTTGTTTTAATTGGGATATCAGAGTACAGGTAACTATTCAAATGAATTCCACATTTTCACACTTATTTGAAAAAAATAAATAGATCTGAAAACCATGTGTTGGTTTAACACATAAAATCCTAATATAATGTGAAAAGTTTTACTTGTAAAAGTCACAGTAAGTAAACATGTTGGTACTGTCAGCAAATTTATAATTTAGTTCCAAAGATTGTAATTGACCTTCAGATGGTTTTACTTGAGCTTAATTTGCGCAGGTGGTCTTAATGGGACCCAAGATCTCATTTACAAGAGAGACCTGCTTTTAAATTGCAAACAGCAGCAAAAAAATGTAGAAGTTACTAAGATATGAGCTAAAAACAAGAGCAAGTTTTAAACACCACAAATGGGAATGAGCGATATAAACTTCATACGGTAGAAACAATAGAAATTTAGCCAACAATATAGATCTGTAATCTACCGGCTAACTGCGGCAATGCTTGTTGATGATGTAACCGATCGGCATCAATACAGAGGAAGCAGGAAGCAGCGCAACAGAGGGCAAGGGAAGAGCTCATTAAAAAGGCAGATGCAAAAAACATTAATTATCTTTACCTGGTTTTGATTTAACCTCCGGCGGTTTTAGCGCGAAGCTCAGGAGGAGCACAGCAGATGTCACGGTCAGACAGCGGGGAAGCGAGGGATAAAGGCACAGGGCAAAGCTCGCCGAGTCCAATGGACCTGGTTTCTCACCTCTTACCATGATGCTCAGTAGAAGCACAACAAATTTCACGATCGGACAGCAAGGAAGCTCCAAAACCATGCAAAAAGAAAAAACTCGTAAAAGTGCACAATGCGACCCCACAGGAGCGAGCACAGAGTCAAAACCAGTGCGGTTTAAATGACCCCGTCTCTTAAGACCTCAGGAAGGTTAAACAGACCAGGAGCAGAAAAATGTAATCTGCAGTGTGTGGAAGAGAGAAAATACAAGCAATTTGTTGTTTAATGAAGCAGCAATGCTGCCGATTGGTTCCAGTCACAACACTGGAACAAAAGGCAGGATTTTACGCAGACATCCATTACATTAAAGTTATTATGTTTCTATATAGAGATATATTTTCCATTTATATATTTAACTTTGAGTCACCCATCGAGATTTTCAGGGAGACCTGGCAATGATTGGCAGCAGCATAAAACTGAAGATACATACAAATATCCACAAAAATGACCCAAAAAAACGTTTCAACACATAATATATATATTCCACTCAAGTAGTATGTGATTGTTTTTAGTTTCTAATGTAAGTTTAATACAAATCATATCACCAGCCATCACATTATGATATGAATTTTATGTCACATTCCTGACCACAAACCAGCTGGGATGTTAAAAACAGCGACGCCTGAGCAGCTTTGCCTCTCCTGATTAGTCATGAGCGCATGAACCTGATGACTAAGATGAAGTTGAGAGAGAAACCACACAAACCTGCTCTCTGTGAGAACCAGGTCTTCATGCCTGACTCTTCAGATCCCCCCATTTATGTCACCGCACGGCGGCGGTGTCACTGTTCTGACATCACTTCCCCTCCGTTCATGTAAATCATGTACGACACGCTGGATTACTCATATTCATGAAGAGCTAGTCTGATTTGATCTGATCTGCTAGATTAATTATTTTACCCACTGCAGAGTGAAAAGCATCTGCTGCCAAACCCAACACGGATTTATTAAATAAAAGACTTCTTTAACAGCAACTTTAATTAAACTAAATGTAATTTTTAACATGTTTTGTTCAGCTTGATGGCTGCTATGCAACAATGAAATATCAGGGTAACCAGGGATTCTTTTGGACTGTAAGAGTCAAACACAAAGATCCAATAATAGTAGCACATGCTAACATTATTAATGTCATTTAAAGGAGCAGAAAGAAATACTCAAGTGCCTTAAAAGGGGACATATCACAAAAAAATCCACTTTTTAGTCCTTAAACGCATCTTGTAGTCAAAGTTCAGGGATGCCAAAGTTACGAGTGAATAAGTTAAACTCTTTGGTTGTGGAGTGAAATAACACACAACTCATTATAATGTCACACAGCCTCATCAAAGCGCCTGGTTGAATTTCATTTTTCTTGGAAATGTCACCACATCAGTGGGGAAAGTCCTCTGTGCAAAGACGAACGCTTCAACAAGCTTCACCAGTATCTAGAAGAATTTGACAAAATAATTTGTCGGACTGAAGGTTCAGTTCATTCTCTCTATGGAAACACTTGAATAACAAACTTTATATTAGATATAAATTCATTGTATGTTTATATCTTAGTTATTGTCTTGATAGCAGTAGCATTGGGCCTTCTGCTAATGTTAGCACTGTGTGCTAGCTTTTACCTTCTTACATTAGGGTGACCAAACGTCCGTATTTCCCGGGACATGTCCGTATTTCACGTCCTGTCCCGGGCGTCCCGGGTTTTTTTTAGAAAGCGAGGAAATGTCCTGTTTTTTAAATTACCTGCATTGGACCATTAAATTTACAGGCACTAGGGCACTGCGCTGCGTGTGACGTAATCCCTGAGCCGCGTCAGTGCGGGCAGCCCTGTTCTTAATCAGAAGATAGATAGCGTGGCTGCCAGTACGCCAACAACATGCCAAAGCCCCCCTGCTACAACGTGTCCTGGTTTTCCCAACTGAAAATATGGTCACCCTACCTTACATACAGTATATACTGTATCTGTACTGTATGGTTGGATTAGGATTATAAATGCATTATTTCAGTCGGTCTTGTTGCTAGTGTCAGCTAACTCATTAGCTAACTCGTTAACTGTGTTGAGGCTTGTTTATGAGATGAAAGGCATTTTCTGTCTTGAATTTATGAGTGGAGAAGGACATGTCTTCCATCGTTGACCTCTTTTAATCAATTCAGTGATAAAAGGTTGATGGCATCTCTGCTCTCAAACTACAAAAATGGCCGAATGTGGTGGAGTGGAGCGCTCTGTGATCTGGAGGGGGTGAAGTGTCTCAGATGCATTTAAAAGAGACGCCACCAAAATCAGATGCTCTAAGACACAACTCAGATTTTAAAAAATGGTCAAAGACAGAAAATATTCACTTAACGCGAAATTTGACCCCAAAGTTACCTTGTTAAGATACTAATCCTGCCCACAGCATCATAGATCCTCCACTGTACTTAACAGGAGTCTGCATTATGCTTTATTGACATTCATGTTATATGTTAGATACTAAATTATTTTATTAATGTAGACAAAGTACAGTTTGTATTTTCCATTATTTTAGTGTGAGATTACACTGCTGTAGTAAAAGTTCATCTAACTGCACATTGGATGAGTATCCAATTCATTTCAAGAGTTTACAGAATGTATTTTAATGATTTTAACTGACTGAAATCTGGAAACAGAACAACCCTTTCTGTGTAATTTGTGCAGTTTGAGTATCTAACATGCACCTTGACGGAGAATGTGGAGAAAATCTGCTGCAATTATGCAGGGAATTTTCATGTTAATGGAAAAATAGCTTTAAGTTCCTCTCCAAGTCACACAGACTTTCATGTACAAACACACAGCTGATGGTGGAAAATGCAGTGACCTGCCCACTGGGAGCAGAGTCAGGGCTCAAGGACGCGCTCATGTGCAGTCAGGACCGATCTTCTGATTAATGGCAGATGTGCTGAACATCCTGAGCCGCAGCTTTTAACCCATACTTCATCTTTAAAAATATCTCCTGTTTTTACTGCAACCCAGCTTACAATTCACCTTCATTACTGCATCCATTTAAAAAACAATTATTGTAAAGTTTCCTGAACATAATGACAGCAGCAGGTACGTACAGTACATGTAATGAGACAGAACTCCCACTGGAACCCGGAGAGAGCACAAATTATCTCGGAGTGTCACTGTGCATTTGTTATGAACTCGGCTCTCTGCAGGCGGCCTGCAGCCTTTAGTAAATACATCATCAATATTTCAAACACACTGACACCAAATTAATGACACGCAGCATTTCTCTTCAGCCAATCAATAACTACACACTCTCTTAATCATATTCATACTGTATATACTTCACGTATTATTTAAATGTTACACGCAGCCTGATCATTTGCTGTGTTTCATGCATAAAGGCTCCGGCTCGTCTGCATCTCTTTTGTTAAACAAGCACTTATTCTCTCTCACGGATATGCAGAAAATCATGCTTTTTCAGTGAGTGCTGGGTGGTGATTATTCATGGGAAGGATAGCGGGGATGAGCAATCAGTGGCCAGCTCATTAATCATGCTGGATGCAGACCCTTAATCTCCTCCACAGGTACAGAGGAATCCTCTGTTAACTCTTCCTCTCTCTTTCCACCCACCAGCTCATTTTCTCCCGTTCGCATCTTCGGCTGCAGCTCTCTGTCCTTCGCAGAACCTCTAACCCTCTCCATATCTATGTGACTGTAACTGCCTGTCAATCTCTTTTTCTCCTTCTCTGTGCTTCTATTATGCTTTTCTCCTTCTCCTTTCGTTCCACTTGATGTGCGTCTTTGCCCGGCTGTCTCTCCATTTGCTGCAAAAGCCAAATGTTAGCTGCGTTTTCCTGAAGGACTCCTTAACTAGGCAGTGAATATGCCTTGTTAGGATCACAGACCAAAAGATTGGGGGCAAAAACGAGGCAAGTATAGTAAAAATGTGAGCAGTAGGGACTATTTTAGGAAAATATGTCACAAATTGCATCAATAAAGTGACTCCAGAGGATTTCTGCTGAATATCTGTCAAAGGCTGATATGCTGCCAGGGAAACATTCAGAAGAAAACGGAGGGCGATTTCTGGTGAGGATGGAACAGTTCAACAAAACTGCTACACAACATGGAGGCATACAAACTGGAAAGAATTATTTTTATTGCATGAGAAAAACTTCACAGTTAATACACTCACTGGTGCCAAGAGACTAGATGTTTTAAGAACTCTTCTACAGTTCCTCAGCCGCAGAGACAGAAATTTCCTCAAAGAAATTTATAATTTACATGACGTCACCAATCAGTCGGTCAGAGAGATTTAGAGGAAAGTCGTGGTGCCATCCCGACAGCCGTTACCCAGACAGAGGGCGGGGTACCATTTATTACATCCCCAAAACCCAAACGGAGTCTGGAATAAGTTGAATGAAACTGATAGACAACGACTACCACATGTTCATCTGCACAGAGGTAACTGATAGCAAAGATAAAAAAATTCTCTCATAAAAACACTTATTGATAGTCAAATCAAAGGTCAATAAGTGGAGGTAGTTATGCTTAACTGTGTGTGTAAATTTGATTCTCAGAGTTCTGTAAAGGTTGTGACCCAAACTGGAAAGCACTAACCCTTACTAAAGCTGATGAGTTCGATATGAGTGAAGTGGTTTTTAAAACGAGCCTCCATATTTCCATCCAGCTTCCTTTTATTCCTCTCAGCTGCTAGCATGCACAGCCAAAACTTAACCCAGCTGGCTGGGAGCTAATGCCAGCACCTGGGCCCTTTGCCACTCTTTGGTGTGATTGCTGTTCTTATGCTATTGTTTGGTTCAACATGTGAAAACCTGCAGGGGCCAAACAGACACAGGCTTAATTGTAAAAGTCACACAGACACTGTCCAGGATTTATATGGTTGAAATGGTAGATTTAGAGAGCTGTGTTTGTTTTTATCATCCACTGGTTTGAATATTTACTTTGTTCTGAAGTACATAAAAATGTAACATGTCCTGTTCTTATGCTTTGTTTGCAAGGAAACCAAAGCAGCTTTTATCAGTTTAATGCCTCATTTTCGTTTGTCGGAAAGGATAATAAAAATCTAGTTTAGGTGATAGATTGGAAAGAAAAAAATCTTATCTTCTCACTTTTATTTGATAAAAGTGAGAACACCAAGTCTCAGAGGCTGAAAAAGCCATCCTGCTCTGGGAGGATTAGTGCCAACAAGCTGACAGTCTGGAGCTAATCTCCCATACTTCATTTGGCCGGATGAGATCCAATTCATTAAAACTATATTCTCATCTGACAGCAGCATAAGATCTCTGACAATCTCAGTAATCTTTCATCTTTATGGAAATAAAAGGCCTGGATGTATCTGCTTACTGTAAAACTCTGGAGCATCTTGTGACAGCCTGGCTAAGTGCTCTTTCTTGTAGGAAAGCCATTTGAGTTTTGCAGCCAGCAACAACTCGGCTCTGCTGGAGCCGGAGCGTGACCCGACCCGAGGGCCCGCCTCTGCCCAGGCAGAACGCACAATAAGAAGAGTTTGGCTGTATGTGTCCAAATGCATCAGCAGGACTAGTTATTTAAGCTCTGTGGGAAATCTTTGTGAGCGTGCAGACTTTGAAGCATTCACAAACATTTTAAAAACAGCATGGCTACTGCTGCAGGAAGGCCTGTAATGCTCTTTATTTACACTGGAACGAGGGCGAAACACTGAGGGTAAGGAGCGAGGGTATTTTATGCTCTAAAATAATACACAGAATTCAGTTTCAAACAGGAAATTAGATGTTTGTTTGACTTCAGCTGAATTTTAATTTTTATTTAAACTTAAGTCTTATATGCCTACTTTTCCCTTACATTTTTAATTAAATCAGTTAAATCCTCACATATTACTTATATTCAATAATTTACTACTGATTTCATATCACATGTTGTAGTTCTAATCCCTAAATTAAAAGATTTGGTCTCTCAGGATGATCAATTTTGCTAGATGATAAATTGTCCCAGACGTTATTGCGATAAACCAAAGGAAAACAAAAAAAAAGCGAAAAGGTTGATCTGACCAGAACCAAGCTGAAACTTTGTGACATCTTAAAGACTCAATATGCAGAAAAAAAACACAATACTAAAAATGAGCTGCAAAAAACTGGATTCAGAAATGTAATGTAAAGGAGGACTGAGTCAGAAAACTGCAGACCGAATTTACCTGTCCCAGGTAAGTTAGGCCAGAAATCAGGGAAGATCAGGACCAATCCAACAACAGGAAGCAGAAAAATCTTCATTCACTTTATTATTAATGGTAAATGATAATAAAGTTTTATTATTAAAACTTTTACTTGTCAATTTCCAAAAACTTAACCAGATAAATGATTTTACTCCTGTTTCTGTAAAAAGTAGTTTCCTTTTATGCATCGGCTCCTCATCGCTTATTCCAAAGGTGTTTCACGGGTTTTATGATTAATGGTCTCAATAGGTTAGATAGTCCCAAAATAGATTCTCTATATTGAGAAAAATTACTTTAAATAAAGCGACAAAGGCCTTATTTTAACAGTAGGAATGTCGGTAAAACACAAGGCCGGACCGGGCCTCATTGATCTGTTCTGACAGAGTAATTTGGGTGAGAAATGGCAGAGGTTCAAGTGTTGTCAACAACAATAACAAAGCGCACCTGGGATGAAATGCAAAAGATAAAAAATGGTGTCATTTTTACATGATGTAAAGTTTGACCTTTATCAGTTTTCCAATTACGGATCAAAGTCTGGTGAATTTATATGACCTGATTCTACCTGCATCAAATTTTCACAGCTTTTAGTTTAGTTTGCTAAACAGCTTATTTTCAGATTTTCATCTAAATGATGACTAATATGCACGATGAAGCTGTTTCCACCATCTTGGAAGGCCAGGTGACATGGCATCACCGCCTCATGGTTAAACTGCTGCTGCTGCTTTACTGCAGTAAAATTCATGCTGCAATATTTTGTCAAAATCAACTCAAATCATTTGGATTTTCAATCTTTTCAAGCATAAAAAATTCATCCATACAACTTGGATCATGTTTTGCAAAGGTCAAACACGACACTTTGTAACTGTTAATATCTCAGCTTTTCACATCCAATCTGAAGGCATTTCTTTGCAAACGGCCACAAACGAAGGACTTATTGTAGTTTTACAGACACGCTGAGCAACGCTTTGGCCTTGAATCTGAAACGGTGCAACATCGAGTCCATCGCTCTTGGAAAAGTGCTTCTTCACATGTCAGAGATAATTACCCTCAACTAAAAATACCCTTTTGGCTTCATTTCTATATTAAAGTGGTACAGACCAGAGTTTGGTAATAACCAGTTGAAACTTTAACAGTAAAGAAAAGTAAATTTTTTATTTACTTATACCTGAGTAATTTTATTATGAAGTATTTCTACTCTTACTTGAGTAAAATTTTCTACCCACTGAATGAAAATCAAACATGTTTTAACCAAAAATTCACCAGAAACAGACTCACCTGCAGTTTTTGTTAAAGTTTGAGACGTTTTTTATTGAAAGAAACCGATTTGGAAAAAAAGTCTTGTTATTTTTTGTTACCTGTATGAATTATTGTCATTTTGGTTCTTGAAATATCAAAATGTCCTCTTAACTTTATATTTTGGTCCATCTGATGTAATTTTTAAATATTAAATGATTATTTGATCAGTTACTCAGTACTTGCATAGACTTTTTAACCAAACAGTTTTTACGAGTAATTTCTTGGACGGTTCCTTTTTTCTTTTACTTGAATAAAAATATATTGAAGCAGTGCTATTCTTATTTTAGTATAATTTTTGGGTACTCTACACTTGCCTGGCTACAAGATAAAATTTACTCTCAAGCTGAGGCCTTTGACTTTAAGAATTACCCATTTTTAAATAAGTTTATATTTCTTCCATATTTTGTATTAATAACTAAACTTGTGGTTGTAGTTTCATAATATAATTCTTGTCTATTTTACTGTAGAAATAAGAACTTATTTATAGATTGTTTTCATGCAATCAAAAACGAAGGTATAATTATTTCTCTTCTGGTCTTTTTATTGTGGGTAATAATAAAACATATGCTGATTAATTGGGAGAAAGTGAAGCAAACAGTGACTGCAGCACTGCTCTATTATATCAGCTAACAGGCTTTTAAAAAGCTGCTGATGAGTTGATGAAGTTGATTAATTGCTGGATAATTTATCCTGAAGTACTCCCTCAGTAATGAATTATGGGAGAGTAAACTTTGTCTACAGCACGTTTACTCCACTCTGCTAAATCATTATGGATCCTCCAAGCATGACAGGAATCTTGGAAATAACTCTGAAAGTTTCAGGCTAAATACCTGCATGCTTGCTGATTAAATTAGACGTAGGCAGCGCAGCAGCTCGGAGGGAGAAGCGTCTGCTCAAAGAAATGATCCCCAAGCGGACCTGTAATGACCCCGTGTGTGTTTACAGCAGATAGTATGCTAATTTCTGCACACACAACCCGCCGCATTAAGCATGCAGGTTACCAAACGCTGCAGCACAGCGTCGGTATGGAGGGTTGCACAGCTCTGCCATCATGGCTGTTCTGCCCATTATAACTGATTTTACAGGTGGCGTCTGTATTGGGAAGCTAACATATTTATAGGCCTGTCACAATAATCCATAAATCCATTAATCGCACGATAACCTAAACTCAATAATTTCCATTTGCATGATTTATTGTTTTTCTGTTTTCTCTCTTTCTACCATAAACTGGATGATAAAACTCTTCAGTCTGGTGCTTTTTAAACAACCTGCTTTTTAAAAGATTATTTTTTGAATTTTATTTGTTGTTCCTGTTGTTTTGTTTATTTATTTTGGATATTTAAAATGTCTTCCAGTTTCAGTGTTAAATGCTCATTAAATGGTAAATGGACTGAACTTATGTAGCGCTTTTCCAGTCATTTTGACTTTTACACTAGAGTCACATTCACAAACGCATTTATACACCGATACGCAGATCAGTAGGCAATTTGGGGTTAAGTGCCTTGCCCAGAGGCACATCGACATGTGGCAGGAATCGAACCTACAACCTTCCGATCGCAAGACGACTACTCTACCAAAGCGCCACAGTCGCCCATTAGAATTTAAAGTCATTAATCTTTGACATTGTGCTTGAAAATCTTCTCAAAACAACAACAATATTATCGTTTATCACAATAAATTCTGGGACAATTTATCATCCAGCTTAATTTATCGCGGAATCTTCATTCTGCTTCCACCAAACATTCAGTTTCTCAACACATTTTAAGTAAACTTTAAATTCTAATGAACATAAGACGCTGAAACTTGCAGACGTTTTAAATATTCAAAAATAATAAAACAAAACAAATAAAATTAATTATAATGTTTCAGTAAGCAACATTTTCCTTCAAAACCAGATCTAGTTGAGACCACAGCACCAGACTGGAGACTTTTATCATCCAGTGTTTGGTAGAAAGAGAAAAACAATAAATCATGCATATAGAAAATATTGAGTTTGTTTTAGTTTATCATGTGATAAATTGATTTATTGCTTATTGCGACAGGTTGGATTCAACTGGCCGACAGGACGCATGGAAAGTCGCTGAGGTCACAGCAGGTCAGCAGACTGGACGGTAAATCAAAAGGTTGTTTCTGGTCAAATTCATGGAAAATCCGGTTGAAAATTCATTAGGTTTTACAGTTGAACCCAGAAAAACCTAATATTTAACGTTTTTGTGTTTGTTAAACACAAATGGTTTCTATAATGTAACACTTGGTGTTTCTGATGCGTTTGTTTCTCGCGGCCGGGTCGGGCCGTCCAAACAGCTCCACTACTCTGACATTAATATACATTTAATACACTGACATTAAAATTTAAGATTTCTCTCTGGATTTCTGGGCTTCAGTACAGCAACTCATCAATGAGGATTGACCAGTTGCTGCTTCTGATGTAAGATTTTGCCTGGAAAAACAAAGCAACTAAACAATGAAATTGGCATTTAAAAAAAAAAGTCTAAACGTAAAACAATCTCAGCATTTGTAGTTTGAACAGACGGATCAGTAGGAGCCTGCAGCAGGCTCAGCAGAGCTCAGTTTTCCTGCTGGGACTCTGGACTCCTGAGAATCAAGACTTTGGTGATTCCAGGTTGCTCTGCTGTGATCAACATCTTTTTCCCCTCATTCTTCAAACTGTTTGACTGTTTCAACTTCCTGAAGCCATCAAGGATGCTCTCTGAAGGTCAGCTGAATGAAATCCTTTGACAGCCACTAAACGGTTATGGCTGCTGGTATGAATGGTCAGCAGGACTACTTTAATTCTTTTTAACAGTTAAAGAAAAGCTCCGGCTTCCTGTGGCAAAACTAATTTAAACTTCTCTAAGAAAAAAGTGTCTTCTCCTCAGAGCAACTTCTGCTGAAACACAGAAGGTTATCTGCAGAAATATCTTTCACAAAGTTTAGTGATGCTTGGTGTTGGGATACCAAAATGAAATGAGGACAATTCTGCAGGTTTACCTCATTTACAGCAAATTATACTGCAAAACACAAAATCTTACCAAGTAATTTTAGTCTAGTTTCTAGTTCAAATATCTTATTTGCTGGAAGAAGTTCTTGTTCTATTAAAGTAACTTGTAAAGTTAAAGTTACTTATAAAATGGAAAAAATGTCATTACCAGTGAAATAATCTGCTAATGGAAATAGATTTTTTTAAAAAAAAATCAATATTAAGGAATTATTTATTTAAAACAAGCATCAATAACTTGCTAAAACATTATTTCTAAGTTAGTTGTGTCTCATTTAAAGTGTATTAGGATATTTGCACTAGAAACCAAACAAAAATACTTGGTAAGGTTCTGCATTTTTGCTGCATAGGCTGCATGTTTTGTTTTTTCCATAAAAGATTACTTTAAATTTATTTTACAATTTTAGATTTTCAATACTTTTTTAATCATTTTAATAGATTAGGAATTTCTAAAAGGGATTCAGGAATGGTTTTCTGTAGCGCCACTGTCTCTTTTCTCTGAGAAAACAGAGGACAGATATTCTGCTGGACGTTTCAGGACTGGCCTGCAGATGAACGAGTTCAGACCCAGTCAGACCAGTTAGACTGCAGGAAAATGGACTGAAGAGAAGAAAAGGTCAAAGTTGTCCTAAACTCTGGATTCTGCTGACAGTGAACCGTTGCTTCTCCAAATGTCCAATGGGATCATTTATAATATCACCTAAAAACACCGTCATTAATAAAGAATTGGAAAACATCCCAGCTTCACCCTCCACTGCAGGAGCAATTTAGTGATAGAAGATTTTTTCCAGTACAGTGGAGGAGAAACATGACAGCACAAGTGGTTCAGGGATGAAAACATTAAAATGTTGGATCTATGGCCATAAAACTCTGCAGACCTTAATCTCATTGAGAAATGTTGGTGGAAAAGATGCGACTCTCAGAGCGTTGATGAAGCAGAAACATGTCAAAATTATCCTGAATTTTGCCCATAAGTTGATATTCAGTATGTCAGGGTCAATTCTGGAAGATAAAATTTGCATAAACTAGATATAATTTGCAATTCTTGAAAAAAAGATATTTGTGTTAATTTCTGAAGTTCATTATATGATGTAAACATCCAGAGGCGGGTAGAGTACCTAAGAATTATAATAAAGAAATACTTCATAATAAAATCACTCAAACAAAAATAAAATACACCTAAAAGTAATGTTTTTCCAAAAAGTTACTCAAGTAACTGTAATGGAGTAAATGTAACTAGTTCCTGCCCGACTCTGCTAACGTCTAGCAGAGTGATGTAACTTATGGCTCCATTCAGACATAAGAGCTTTGACAACTTTTGCTTTAGGCACAAATTCAACGTTTTCTCCCAGTTCTCATCAGAAGAAAGCATTCACAGCGTCTAAATATTCAGAATAAAGTTCAAAAGAATTGAAAAGAAGACAACCCAAACCGTTAATGAGCCTGTAAGAGAGGGAAAGAAAGAAAACCTCCACTTGCGTAGAAATGCGACCTTGTCACAGTTGGTGACCTGCCTGTTAGCGGCTGCCTCTGTTGTATCGCGTTGTTCTACGTTGCATCATCCTCTAACTTATGCAGTTTGGTGAATTTGAGAAAACACATTTTACAGACTCTGCTCCTCACACTGCTAAAAAACAAATACTGTCACAGTTGATAGTCCAGGTTGAGTAACGTGTGTCTACCTCTGTCCTCTTAAAAGCATCAGAAAACAGAGGAGAAAAGCACAGATGTTTTCCTGAATTACTTCCTCAGATTAAGAGTTTAGATGCCCTCTGGCTGAAACACATCCAAATCTAAATTACCAGCTGAGATTGATACATCTGGACACTTAAATCATCCAGGTAAACATGCCTGAACAGGACAAAACAAATGACAAAAACCAACAACTGTCCACTTGTACAAATGGTTCAAGTTTTATTCTATAAGTAGTTTGTAAAGTTAAGTAGATTAAAACATCTGCTGATCATATTTATTCAGCCCCTTTATTCTGCAACTCTAAATAAAATGCAGTCTAACCAAGTTTTTTAAAGAGCCATATTCTCTTTAATATGAGAATATGGTCGAGAGGAGAGCTGCATTAATCACAGGGTTAAATAAAAATAAACAATCCACCTATGAACAATGGAGAAACATGGCTAACCTTACCCTCAGGGATGAGATGAGCTGTGGACGTCGCTCTATTTACCTTCTGAAAATCAAAAATACAAACATCAATATTTGAGTCTTCACCTTTCATGTCAACATGTACGTCATTACTTTCAAAATAAAATATTTTGAAATCCTAATATTTAGTCAGACTTTTGGTGCGTGACCTGATAATCACCACTGATGGAAACCAACATCTGCTAACTTCACATTCAGCTTTAAATGCTTCAGTTGTTTCCAAACAGGTTGACATGTTGTTCACACCTTTTCTCTCTGCTCTTCCTGACCTTAAGGGACATGATAAAATATTTATTCATTACCTTCTATTTATCTTCAGGATCTTTATCTCTTTCCATGCCTCGACTTTTCTCCTAAAGGCTCCTAGTTAATAACATAAGCAGGTGATGCATTTTTACAGTCTAAATATCTGCTTTCAGTATGGAAACAGTAAAAAGGAGAGACTCTAAACCAGGGGTGGGCAACTCCAGGCCTGGAGGGCCGGTCTCCTGCAACTTTTAGATGCGTCTCTACTTCAACACACCTGAGTCAAATAATGAGGTCATTAGCAGGACTCTGGAGAACTTGACTGCACTTAGGAGGTGATTCAGCTGTTGGATTCAGGTGTGTTGGACCAGGGAGACATCTAAGAGTTGCAGGACACCGGCCCTCGAGGACCAGGATTGCCCACCCCTGCTCTAAACTTTGTGTTGGACATGATTATCTGAGCGTTTTGGATGTTTTGAACAGGTACAGGAAGTAAAACCTCATCTTACTACTTTTACTTTCATTCCTCCAAAGATCTCCATTATTTGTTTGGAGATCAGTTTGTTGCCATGTTTGTTGGCCCTGGCCTCCATTCAGCCGAGAAAAGAAAAACTTCTTTCATTAAATGCAACCTTATCAGTATTAGCATACCATCTGGAACAACTTTCTGATGATTTGCACAAAACAGATGTTTGCCCAAAGAAAACAGGTCTGACTGCATCTATTGGACAATATTTCTTTCCCTCACACACAGCAGTGTGAGGTTATCCAGCTGTGACTGATTTCATAGCTGTGCTCTCACCTTGATTGGTCGTTTCCCATTTTATATTTATTTTCCAAGTAAAAATGCCTTTCATATCTCTTTACTGTCTCTTCCTTGTTCTGAAAGTGCATTTTCAGAGCTGATAAAAGTGGTTGCTAGAGGGGATTTGCCAAGTATGATGAGAGGAAAATAATGGAAGCAAAGGACCTCAATGCAAGCAGACATTAAGCCAGAGTAGACACACACCCATACGAATACACACTTGTTTGAAATTGAAGAAGGGTGTTAAAATAAGGAGGAGAGAGAGGAGATTGTTTCACCGCAGAGGCAAGACAAAGACCAAATCAATGGAGGCATGATAATAAATTATGTCCTTGCTAGAAACGAGTTAAAGAAGAGAGATAAAAGCAGACCACATGCTGTGCCACTAACAGCCTGGAGGCTGCTGTCTGTGAATTATGGTGTGCTGAAACACACTCGCTGCCCTAGGGGCCCATCGGCTGCAAACCAAAGGGGAACGGGGAAAAAGTCGTAGTAAGAAAGTGTCTAAGAGATGAGGGGACCAGAAAATAGATGTCAGAGAGGATAACGGGTCAAACCGAAGGCCCTGGAGGCGCAGAGGAGCGTGGATTTACATCTCTATGCCTAATTAGAGACATAACGATGAAATTAAAGTGGGGAAAATGAAAGACGGATAGATGGAGATAGAGGGATTCCGAGAAGCGGAAACTGCGGGTGAAATTATTCAGCGTGTGGGTAATTATGAAGGATATTAGATGTCTGGTCGGACGGTGAGTGTGTCACCAATCAGAAGTCATAACTTAATAATCCTAACATGATACTCTGGATGCACCGTCAGAGTTTAACAAGTGGATTTTTCCCCAGTGCAACATTACGTCCACTTAGCGGTTAGGAATACTCAACCAAACTGAAGAGATGGTCGCCAACAGGAGAGGGTGGAAATTACTCTGAGTCTTCCTCTTGTTCTACCCAGACACCCTGCTGGGCCTGTGGGCTTGATTTAAGTTAGCCTTTACAGCTAAACAGCTAAATGGGCTGAATTTACACACCGACTGCTGTTTTAGTGGAACACTGTCCAGCTGAGGGGAAGGACTCGGTTTCAGGAAACGTCTTTTCAGATTTACCAAGATCCTAATCAGCAGCTGAGCTTCACCAGGTGAAGCCTGAAACTAAAATACTTTAAAAGTAATTCATATTCTGGAAAACCTAACAGTTTATTTAGTTAATGTAGAGTTTCATTTAAACTTTATGCATCATCCATCTTTGCTGGTATCATACTCAGCCTTTGGTTTGTAATTTACATGCACATATTTCCCTTAAACTCTTATCTTTTTCCCTTGTAATAAATTTGAAGTTGTTTTTAGTAGTTTTTATAATCCTAAAACTATATTTCATTACGGATCCCAAACAAAGTGAACTCCGTAAAAACTAGGCTGCACTTATGAGTTCATCCGAATATTTTAGAAAATCAAACAAGTTGATTTATTGAATACAATACTTTGCCCTTCATTTCATATTATTGACAGAAACCAAACACCAGTCTAGTTTCTACACCAAACAATGTTCAAGACATATTTTACCATAACAGTAATTGTTTCTTCCAATTAGATGCCTGGACTAAAGTTTCTAAATTAAACACAAATTGCCCACCACGAAGAGTAAACCAGCATGTCAACTAACGTTTTGCACAAAACCCAAAAACATAATATTTACCATTTACTTTACAATTATAAGCCAAAATGTAGCAAAGTTCCAGGTTTTATACAACATTTCCCAAAAGTTGTTATGTGAGCTAATAAATATTTGTTGTAAAGTTTCAATTCCAGTTTTAAATTAAAAGGATATTCCTATCTGAGTTTTTACAGGTGGATATTTTACACTTAGGCAGTGTAAACTGGTTCCAATTGGTTCCAATTAATTGACACAAAGACTCAGATCTTCTCTAAATCTGGAGAAACAAATCTCCAGAAAAAAAAGAAAGACACTGTTTTTATTCATTTATTACTTTTTACATATTTGTGCCATAAAAAATGGAGTAGAGGTGAAAACACACCAACAGTTTCACATCTTAAACCCAAAATGGTCAGTTTTAAGTATGAACAATTAATTTTTAGCAGCATAATGACACTCCGCAATCTTTCACTTCTTATTTGCGAGTTAATTACTCTGAAGTACAATAACTAAACCCGTTTATGTTGAAGTCTGGTAGAGGTTTGTGAAGCTCAGTGAATAATGCCTAATAGAAGCAGTGCAACAGAAGCATATCTATAACATCATAAACAGGCAGATGGCCCACTGCCTCCATTTGTCCTTTGAGAACTGCTCTCGTCTTCCTTTGTGTGGACGCACACTGGAGCTGAAACGTTTCAGCGTGAAGACGATCCCTCTGTTTCATAAAAGATGCTCACTACTGAGCCTGGGAATGTCCAGGGCTGCATCTGAAACTACACAAATCTGTAACGTCTAACTGTTAATCGTTCACTTCGCTCAATTTGCCTCCTTAACTCTAGTTCTCCTTTTATTTTCCGTTTCTCCTATCCGCAGGGAATTAGCTGCATCAGGAAAGTGTTCCACAAAATAAATAATTTACAGATTAAACAGACAGCCACAGTTGCTATGGCAACCTACTGGGCATCTCTTACTATTGTATTCACATCACGGCAAGGTGACCACGGCTTTGAGGCGATGCTTCTCTGTGCCTGTTCCTATGAGATGCAGCATCGTCTCTGTATTAAAGTGTATGGTCAATGTACATTAAGTAAAAATGGCTGAATTACAAATAACTACTTGTGATGAATCTGACTGTTTAAATCCTGATTGTTCAACAATAATTTTATGTTTCCCTGCTATAAGACGTGATTGGTAGCAACGCCCGGTTGACAGAGATGTTTCTGTACCGAGGCATGGATCATTTCTGTCACATGTTCTGCTGCAAAGCAGTTTATGCAAATGCAATACAAATATGACAGAAATTATTCAATTACACTATTTCTTAATCTCATGTTATGCTATGCAAACGCTCTGTCTGTTCGGATGAATTTTCACTCATGTCAGGATGCTGAACGGCACATTTTCTAAATTATTCAGAGTGATAGTTATGTCAGGACTGATGGTCAGATGATCATTAAATCTAGGCGGCTGTGCATCATCAGAATACATTCATGTATTCTTTATGAATAATGCATAAGATTGGGTGGTATAAAGGTTTATCACTAAATATTGCAATGACAAAAGCAACGTTAACTCACTCTTTTCTTCTCCCTTGGTCTTGGGATCATTGAGATAATATAATGAGTTTCCAAGGACAGTTAAAGTCCATCCAAGTGTCCAGATTTATTCAAGCAGAGCTTTTAATGCCTTGCACTTGAAATATTATAGTCTAGCAAATATTGTGTCATAGCAGTCCCATAAATCTGGCAGTACATAAAACGGAAAGCTTCACAAAGTGTTCCAGGGTTTCTACCAAACTGAGTAAGATTCATTACAAATTAAAGACGAAATTAATTCACTTGATTTTACTTTATAATTTAAGTAAAACAATTTAATAACCTTTGACATGTTTCCAAGCAAATTCTAATTAACTTATACATTTCCAAATCAAATGATAGAAGACAAAAGTTACAAAAATGTTTTAATTGTATTTTCCTTGAGACAACTTAACAGCTTTCGTTTGCAGGCTTATGTGGGAGGATAAATTCTTTCTGACAGTTTTCTGCTGCCTTGCATCATGGGGCTTATAGTTTTGTTACAGCACTAAGTCAGAACTAATTTAAAGCTTGCAGCTCATTTTGCAAAAAAAAAAAAGAAATTAAAAATTAAGAAGCAATGAATATATCAACTTACAAATTTAAGACATAAAGTCAAGACCTACAGCAGTTTGGTAAATCTGGGTCTATTTGTGAGATTATTGAATATAAGGAAACTAAAAGCCTTCCAGAAACCCCTTCAGATCCTTTCTCCCCTGGTTGTAAGCCTATTGATGGTTCTTATATTTCACATTAGATTTCCTTTCACTCAACAACACGTATTGATCCGCGGGTGTAAACAACCAGAGGCGTTAAAGAGGCGCTGATGTTTTTCATGTTCTTATGGCGAGCCTGCTCCATTTATGTTTTTGCAGAATTTAAATGCTGCATCACTTATTTGAGTTCATATTAACATGACTGTAGTGGCAGAAAATATCATCTTTCTCCATGTTTAAGCTCATTAAACACGTGTTATATTACTAAGGGTCTAATTAAAGTACTGCAGAAAAATCTCATGTCACCACAGCAACTGGCTCGGCTTCATAAGAGGTTAATAACCTCATCTCCATGCAGCACTGTAAATTCTTCTAGAGTTAGATATTCCTCACAAACATGTCCTTTTCCACCTTAATCACATTAAGCTTACAAACCACCAGAGGTGGGGACTCGAGTCACATGACTTGGACTCGAGTCAGACTCGAGTCGTTAAAATCACGACTTGAGACTTGACTTGAAAAAATGCTCAAAGACTCGGACTTGACTTTGACTTTCATGCCATTGACTTGGGACTTGACTCGACTTGAAGCTGTTTACTTGAAAAGACTTGATATTTTTTACTCAAAGTCTTAAAATTTAAAACACATTATTTATAAAGTGGCGTCATTAATTAATGTCACTCATTCCGTATCAATATGCGCAGACCGTCACTATGGTTTTCCTCTCTCCTTATGTATGTATGTGTACGTAGCTGCAGCACAACCAATCAAATTAACAGGATTTGGACGTTTAAAAAAACGCGGCAAAGCTACAGAGCTCAGGGAACGAAATACGAAATAACCGCTCGAATATGCTTCCGCGAGTAATTTCTTTTGGCTACGTAGGTTATGAACTTTCGACTAAAAACCGAACTGCAACTTGTAAAACATGCAAGAAGAGAATATCGGATGGAGATGCCACGACGTCCAACTTTGTCCGGCATTTGAAGCTTCACAAAGATCGGTAGGTGGCGCTTTTCTTTTGCTGTAAGATAGCTGACTTTAGCTAACTTCGTGTTAGCTAAAGGGTTAAATTGGTGATTATTTACCATAAATCCGGTCCTTCAAATGCCTCCACAAATAATGTGCACCGTGTTAGCTCAGGAAGCCGGTGGATAGTGAGCGGGGCTCCGGAACAGAAAGCAGATTCTGGACCTGAACACAGGGAACAGAGTCTCTCTGTCCCATCATGATGATGAGCCGGGTCTAGTATCATCTAAGGATGGTTGGTGTATTTGAAGACATCTACGTTGGAAAATTATATTGACAATATATTGTTTACTGCAGTCAGTGCATTAAGTCAACTGTTTTTGACTTAATGCACTGACCGGCGTGACTGTCACATGTCGCACAGAACCCATTTCCAGATTTCTATCATTTGAGATAAATACATATTTTAAAAAGAACAAATGGTCTATTATTTGAATTTTATGTATAATTGCAAATTATAAAAAAAATAAAAATAAAAACGACTCGAAATGACTTGAAATTAAAGGTTCCTGACTTGAGACTTGACTCGACTTTTGCCTGTCTTTACTTGAGACTTGACTCGGACTTGAGGACAAAGACTTGAGACTTACTTGAGACTTGCAACACAGTGACTTGGTCACACCTCTGCAAACCACAATCAATATAATGAGATAAAAAAATATGATAAACTGGAAATGACTGACAGCCCTCCTTCAGGTGAAGTACGCATCTTTTAGTTTCATTTATGGGTGAAGTTGGAGAAGCAAAGTTCTGATTTTTTTGTGAATCATGATCACCTGGATTCCAGCACAAGTTAGCACAAAGCAGCTAGTCGGTCAAAAGCTATTTTATTTTGGTGGACCATTTACTTAAAGTCTTATATCAGCAAACTGCATTTTAAAGCCATTACATTATTGTCCAAAAATGTTTTTTTTTCTTTGCATTAGAACAGAACCACCCAATATGGCTTCCTCTGAAATGATCTGAATGTAAATAACCATTTATTTACAGTGATGTGGGCCATTGCAGCTTACCAAAGGATTGTGTTTAAAAAAGAAAAAGTGGCTTAAAACTGGATCATTTAAAAACAAAACCTGAAGAAACCGGTGCAAAGTTTCTGAACATTATTAAGATACATTCTGTACCACAGGCATGTAGATCCAAGCTGTGCTGAATGTGTTAAGATGACGAGACGGCGAGCAGCGCTGCACCCCACACTGACCAGCTGCATCTTAACACCCAAAATAAAATGATTTATGTTGGGCTATTTACTGGCTGAACTTTAATTATCCTTCTAAATTACAAATGGCCCTAAAATGTTATTAGTGCACACAACACTTGTAGTAAAGAACTTGTTTGGTTTTCATGTGTCTTCCATCACTGGAAAGCTTGGCAGGTAAATGAGTCAAAACGCCCCGAGTCGACATGTTCATGGTTTTATCATGGCCAGTCACATTTACAAAACTATGAGTTGGGAGATTAATATTTTCATTTCATGTTGTTTATGTTAAGATGTGTTATTGTGGGGCAATTTCAAGTTAGATGGTCTGTGAGTGTTGGTTAAACGTCCTCGGCCTGAAAAAGTTTGAGAAGCTCCTAAAAGGCAAACTTTGCTTTCAGTATATTCAGTATACTGAGATATTCAGTAAAATCCAGGCAGGTTTCAGATAAACATGTTTCTCTTTAATGCTGTTCTGAAAGGGAAGTTAAATCACTGCTAACCTTAAAACAATCCACACAGCATCTTCTAGAAAACCTCAAAGTGAGCTTCAGATGTGTTCTGATTGGGGAGCAAACCACCAACGGATCACACAGGAAAGTGTAATTTTTTAAATAACACGAAGCTGCAGAGCCTCAGGCAGAAAGTAAATCTGTCTTGGATTAAAGCCTTTACAGTCCCTTACCTGTTAGTGCGGCTCGTGGACAATGGGTAATTACCCAGGAATAGAGATGACACTTGGAAAGCACCATAGCCCCATATTCACACTGGCAATTAGATGTTAAGGTCCAGTGAGCCGTAATGAGGCATCAGACACAGGCGAGGTGGAGTGGTGTGGTAATGATTTAAAATGAGAAGAATTAAAAGAAGAGAACAGGATTTTCAGGGAAATAAATCAGAATTGTGTGTAAAGGTTGAAGGCATATTAAAGTACAACAGATAAGAAAAGGGTACGGACAGCAAACAATGGAAGGTGCAGGCCATGTTCAGAGGAAAGAAAAGACTCCAGGATCTCCATTTCAAAGTGACTTTGCGGTTGACGGCTCCGCTGGAGGTCGCTCACCCACTCAGCTGTCAGAGAACAACAGGCGCCTCTTGTAAAAGTGAGATCTGATCTCAGCGAGATCATTTCAGCAGATTAAGGGCAAACTTGAGCAACATAAAAGATCAAACCCTGGCAGGTGCAGCAACAAAGAGACATTATCTGGCAACACAGGAATGTAAATGTCCAACATGGTGGCAGAGTTTAAAGAATAATCATTCTGAGACACAAAGCAATGTACCCGACTGACCACTTAACTGGATACAACACAAAGCAAATCCATCAAAGAAATGGCAGAAACTCAATCCTGAAGTCATTTAGAGAAGAGAAGATGACTCCTAAAGTTAAAACAGAGCATTGGGAAGGAAGAAGGAGATTTGAGTCACTTTGAAAGGCTGATTTTTATACACTGGGGTGTCCAAAGTGTGGTTCAGGGGCCATTTGTGGCAGCTGACTGCAATCTGGCCATCCAACACTTTTAGTAATTTTTAAAGGATGATATTTTCCATGGCAAGTTTATTTCTTCTTAAAAGGAAAATATTAAGTATAGCAGAGAGACTTTTTTTTTAGTTAGCCTTTAATTTTTATTGCTATTATTATTGTGTTCTTTTACATTACTAAAATTTGTTTTTATCACATTTTGATAAATTGACTCAAACTGAATGAGTTATGTACGCATAAAAACCTCCTCTTGAGTTAAATTAAAACTTGTTTTTGTTTATCTGCAGACAGAAATGCTCCTTTAATTAAAACCCTTGAAGCTGCTCTTCTACTTGCTGATTGTTTCTTTGCAATTAGATATCCAGACAAAGTGGCTGCAGTCCTCCCCGTTCTGTTTCTTATAATCATTAAGTTCTCCTCTTGCGTTAGTGAAGGTAAAACCAAATTACTGAGAAATGTGAGACTTCGTGACATGAAGCCAGATCCTCCCATAAACTGCTCCACATAAGCATCAGGAGACACAAACCTCTCACCACAAACTGACTGCTTCTCTCACCAGGCCATCAATTACAACTATAATATTTCATTTCCCCCATTTCTTCCACAGGTCTATCGCTTTAGATAGGAAGCACCAACACTCGTCCAAGGCTTCCCTCATATCCTGTTCATCCATTTCAGCTCCTTGTCTTCTCATTCTCATCCTCCCTCTTGGTGTCTCCTTTACTTTCTTGATAAATTAGTAAGAGCTGCTGAGTGGTGCTGCCAGTGCTGCTCGGGATCTCCTTATAATTACACTCCTTACTGGAGTCATGGAAAGGAAATACAGCAGAGGATTAGCTGAGAAAGGAGCAGCTGCTTTAGGAGCAGCAGGAGGAAACAATAAGAAAGTTGCCCTGGTTTAAATTACAAACAGTTGTTCTTTTTAAGTAAGAAAAGTCAATTTTTGCTTAAGGTGTATTCCTTTGAAACAATGAATCTCAAAATGGACTTGTTGGATATTCAATCAAAGAAAAAGCTTTAAAAACATGACTGAAGTTCAGATTTTAAGAAGAATGTTGACCTGTGTGTATTTTTAAGGGTTCTTCTCCCAGAAAAGATTTAAGCCAACGTTGTTATTACAGCCGGTAGAATATAACTCAAAGTTTGCCAGCTTGCATCGCCACATCAGCGCCAAAGTATTTCTCGATGACTAAGTTTTGATTTCACAGATTTAACTGGAACTGTGCTGACATGTACCAAGCTGAATTATCAGTAAGTCATATTAAAAACGTATAATAAGCTTGCTGGTGTTAGCACATCTCTATATGTCTTTACGTAAACAAATGTCAGACTATATATCTTGGTGCTGTTATCAGATCACTCTAGCTGTTCTTAGCTGAGTTAATTTTGTGTTGAGCAGCAATAACACTTATATAACCCAGAGTGGTAAACATTTCACATGACCGATTTTTATTTCTGTGGATTATTAAAGGGCTATATAAATAAATAGGGCTTTGAGAAAATGATATCCTTGTTATTTTTCTCTGTGTTGTTCCTGATTCTGCTGTAAAATGTTTGAATTAATGGTAAAGATTTACAGAATCAGCTCCCGCAGACTGATGGAGCCATCTTCATTCTCCTGCCTGCTTCTGTCTCGGCGGGACCTGGAGGGTTTCCACTGCTCTCCATGTTCCCGTCTGTACGCCAGATGCACCACATTCTCAACAGGATCACACGCTGAGGCCCCTAATTTCTCAGTGGAAAATTAAAGCGCACCAGTGCTGCTGTGCATCAATCCTCCTGTGATGGAAAGTTCCCTTCTGGCATGCTGATCTGACAAATGCAACAGTTTCAGTGACAAAACCAGCAAACAAATCTCCTCCCTGATTATCTGGAGAGGCTCTGAACGCGATGCAGGCCGACAGTTCAGACAAAAGAAATTACAAAATCAGAGCCAGATCTTTATGTATGCTGTTAAAATTTTAAGTGATACTAAAAAATATTAAATATTTTTACAAACAAAAATCCAACAACTTTTATGTGAAGTTGTATTCATCCTTACTGTACTTAGTCCAAGGGTTTGGTAAAAAGTCTACTCACGTAGAGTAACTGACCAAATTATTAAACATTTAATATTTACAATTTCATTATGAATTGGACCAAAATATAAAAATAAGTTGAAATTTTGGCATTTTAAGGACCAAAATGACAATATTTCATGAGTAGCAACAAATAAAATGTTTCCAAATCAGTTTTTTTCAATAAAAAACTTCAGAAACCTTAACAGAAACTGCAGGTGTGTGTTTGTGTCCGATGAGTTTCTGGTTAAAACGTGTTTTTCACTCAGTGGGTAGAAAATCCAGAAATTTTATTTGAGTAAAAAGTACTGCGTAGTAAAGTAAATTTTCTCCAAAAGTTACCCCAGTAAATGTAACTAGTAACAGCTTTGTTAGTCAGTAAACGTTAAGCAAGCGAATGTGGAAGAAGGAGCACAAGCTGGAAGCAACCAAATGTTTTTTCCAATGGGCCATAAAACTAAAACAGACCAACAGAGACATAGTGGTGGCAGCATCATGCTGTGGGTAAACATTTCTTCACTAGGACAATAAAGTCGATCAGAGATTTTTTGAAGATGGATGCAGTGAAACAGAAGTGATGCCTAGTCAGCGTTAATGGTTAATGATGTGGTGCATTAACTGCAGCTTCTGTAGGGAATTAAGTTTGGATGAACATAACACACTGATTTACCATATCCGGCTCTTTCTATTGCAGAACTATGAGGCAAGAAAGCCATAAAAGCCAAATAAATGCAACAAAGTCTTTCAAATGCAAAGACTTTGAAAACAACAGGATACATATCCAATTTAGTACCACATATACAGGAAAGACATGAGAGATCTCTGCATTGAACCCCATTGAAAACCTCCTGGTTATTCCACCAAATATAGATTTCTGAACTCGTCCTGAGTAAAATCATTAGTATTGTTATTCCTAAATGAGTATCAGCCACTTTTCTTTACATTATTTGAGGTCTGAAAGAACTGCATCTTTTTTCCTCTTTTTCTGCAAATACTAAATTACTGCTTGGAATTTCAGAGACATGTCAGTAAGACATAGAACAAATGTTCACTTTACTCAAACTTAAGTAGAATCAGAGAAACTGATTATTTTATTTTTTTCCGGAGCTGTAGATGTGATTATAGACGTGAGAATTGGGTGGAAACTTGGATAGAGGTTAGATATGGACCAAAAATACAGATTTTGGTCACAATGTGAACATAGTCTTAGAAATTGTACATTCCTAAATCTGTTTTAGTTTGTAGCTATCCTTTAGAAATGACGTTCACAGAAGTTTTATCGACTTAATTTAGGAAAATGTTCATCAACAGCCAGTATTTTTACTGAGAATCTCACTGCTGCCGTTTGAATAGTTTTCCAATAAACTGTACATAACATGCAGATAATGTACTTCTGCATTGTAGCACGTTTCCTTTAGGGAGCTCTGACCTTGTGTGTGGGTGTGTATATATGTATATATTACACCTGTAGGCCATAGAGCTCTCTCAATAATCCCTCTCACTTATCGACTCTACTGTTAATGCACTGCTGCCTTTAGCTGTACAGTTAATGCGATCCGATAGCAGCTTTCATGTCTGTGAGGCAAATTCCTGCACATTTGCTATTGTGTAATTACAGGGTTTTGATTCTGATACAAAGGGCATCTCCTCCTCCACAATAATGACAGTGTAATGAATATTAGGAAACACAAGCCTGTGAACCTGCGAACCATTAGGGAACCGCAGTGCTGATTCAAAGCTATTAGGTTGTTATCTCTGTCCTGCAATAAGCTCCAAAAGAATGGGAATTATTCTGTTGCACAGAGCAGTCGCTCTTTTCTCAGGCTTTATTGAGCAAACCTGCAGAATTATTGGTGTAAAATGCACCAGAGAAAACATTGACAACATTCCCCTCCAGTTTATCTCTTCTTACCTCCAGGAAACGAGACTTCAGGCTCAGATTCCCAGGAATGTGTGATAACCTTGCAGCATGAACTCACGCTTATCAAAGGGATTATTACAGGATTTACAATCATTTTATGGCTGCATTTACTGATTGAATTAGACACACAATTGTAAATCTGATTGCTCTGACTACTTTCTGTAGTTAATTATCCATAATCTCTATGGATAAATCAGTTAAAACCTGCAGTCTTTAGGAAAGGAAAAGGTGTTGAAGCATTTCTGTTCTGTTCAGCAGCCGAGCCGAAGAGACAGGAGAGCAGAAAACATGACAGAATAAGGAGCAGTGGATCGATAGGAATGCAATCAGGACTATTCGCCAACCATATTTTCTAATCAACTTGTTGCAAAAAAGAAAAAGAAAAAATATATAACAAGATTCATGTGGCAAGACAGCAAAACATTGTGATGCGCTTGTCAAGATTTATGTGTTCGATTAGTGGTGAGTTTTACAGGACAGGAGGAAACCACAAAACAAGGCAGCACACAAATAAATAAAGTAGCTTAAAAATCAATTTATGACCCTTTTACTTTTCCACATTTTGTCCCAGTGTCACCACACACTTAAGTGGTTTTACTGGGACTGTTTGTGACAAACCAACAGAGAGAAGAGAAACATTTAGAAGTGGAAAAAAATGAGATGAGATTTGTATTCATTTCATTTTTTTAAATAAACTAAATCTGTGGATCCAACTTCAGAAGAAATTAGCTAATAGTCTGCTTGTGTAATTTAATTTGATAAATTTGTTCTGAGAAGGGAAACAGGATCAGGTTTTATTAAAGGGTGTTAGATTAAAGTTTACCATTACAACAACTTTGTCAGAAATATTTTTGATAAAAACACTGAACAGTCTACAGTATTATTATTACTGTGTTGTTTTTACATCTAAAATAAATATTTATCAAATAAAGTCTATTGTTACAACTAATGGATCATTTAAAAGATCTTCAACATGTCAAATAAAGTTATTTTAAGAGTTTTCACCTGCTTCAGCCGCCTGTGCTGCTGGCCGAATCCAAATCCTGTCTGACGGGTCACAATAAACATTTCAAAGTTTTTACAGGTCAATTTTTTGTAACCTGGTAAATGTGGCCACAGTTCAAACTGTATGCACATTTCCTAAAGTTTACATTTTAGTTAAAAGACTTTAAAATGTCACCAAGAGCTGTGGGGAATAAGTTCACCTGAAATCAGATATTTGGCCTGAAAAATAAAAATAAAAAAAACATGAAAAAAATACCATCATTCTGGTGCATAATTTTCCTGCTTCTTTCCAAGTTTAAATCTGCATTGTCAATTTCCTCCCTGCTAAGCACACCTGCGATTCCTGGCTCTGCTGTTTCCCAGATCATTTACTGGATATAGAATTGAGATTATTCCAAGACATGCACACACACACACACACACACACACACACACACACACACACACACACACACACACACACACACGCCTACACACACACAATCATGATAAATCGCACAATTTAACAGCATCCACATGACCTAAAATACCAGATGTGCCACTCATACATAATGACTCCCTGTGGTTGTTGCCTTTCCACCGACCAACACTTAACCTTGAGCTTTATCTGATCAATATCTTGTTATTGGTCCCTCCCCACCTCTTCAGCTGCTTGTCAAACACAAAATGCTTTGACAAACTCAGCCTAATACCCCGTGGGCAAATCTGCAGGTAGATAAATAGTCAGATTTCTGCCCATCTGGAAAGCAGCAGCCAGCGGTGAGAAGTTTTCCGCTGTAGCCTCTCGCTGAATTAACGGCTAAGCTTAATAGAGCATCACCAGATGAAATTAAAGGCTCACAAATGGCCGACTGCCATTGTTAACTGCTGTCCTCACACATTTCCCATCACCTTGCAGGACCTGACCTCTTCTTCTACTCATGTCTGAAGTGACGTTTGGAGGAGGGGCGTCGGTTTTTAAATCGTAACGTGGTTCCCATGGCGACTGGAAAATGTTCAGGTTGGCGTTTCAGTGGCTTTAGTGAGAGGATGGTGATCATTGGTCCTAATGAGGCGGAAGCTCCCAGCGGTCGTTCAGATGCTCTAATCAAGGCTGAGGCCGGGCGCATGGCGACCGCGCAATCATCATTTGATCTGAAACACTTTCATCCTGATTGATGCAATGGTGGCGCTGAGTGGAGAGGAAGGGATGCTGGCCCGCTTTAATTGGTGCAAATGGACAGTTTTTGTTTCCAACTACAGCCGACATATGGACTGAAGTGGACGCAATTCAAAGTGTGTTTTATATAAACCAGATGGTGAAATTATAATCTTCACTGTGGATGTTGATATGATATGGATGGAGTGTTTAGAATTAAGTTATCAATAAAACATTAAACAACAATCTGATGACAAAATACAATGCTTTGATAGCCGACTGTGTTTCTATGACTTTGTATTTTTATGATGTAAAGGACTTTGAAATGCCTTGTTGCTGAAATGTGCTGCGCAAACAAAGTTGATTGATAAGTTAGAGAAAACAGATGTGATTTCTTGGTTCTTTAAATTGCCAAAGAACAACAAGATTTTCCAGCAGATAACAGGAAGAGATAATATGTTATATTTTGTTTTTCGTCATGAAAAAATTCTTGATTTTAAAATGTTCTGCAACATCTTTGCTGTTTTAGTAATGCTTGCTAACCACAATATTTTATAATCATTTCGAATCAAACCTTGTTTTGCAGAACATCTTACTTATACACACACATCTTAACGTTTCTGCTCCTATAAACATAAAATAGCCACTTCCAGCAGGAATACGAGTATTAAATATTTCCAACGCTATTCTGATATCTTCCTACATAACGGCTCTAATTGAGAAATAAAAAAAAAAAAACAGGCCAAAGCTCAACAACAACCAGCGATGGTAGATTGGCCACAAAACACTGACTGGTGGAAACAACGAACAAAAACATTCAGATCTCTCTGAAAGCAAAGATGTGAAAACTTACGGAAAGCTGTGTAAAACTCATGAAGGCTCAGATGTCCATCGTTGTTGTAGTCGTCGTAACGCAGCAGGTCCTGCATGGTGCACTCCAACAAGCTGCTCTCCATCTGCTCCTTCATCGATATCTGCAGACAGATCGCATCAGTAAATTGAAATGTCTCACTAGAACTATGAAGTGTCTTCTTCCTTTTGCTCCAAATATTCCCAATTTGATTATGAAAATTTTAAGAAAATAAACTCAAATGTTAAACAAGATGTCAAATAAAAAAATGTATATTTCAGATCACGCTGTTCAGCTAGGCAGTGGTCCTGCATTATTTCACCATTTAAAGTAAAGAATATTGAGGAGAGTCTCCAAACTGCTGCAGCTGCTCGTCGATATTTTTTCCAGACCGTTTTTACCTGAACGCCTCACAAAATAAGCCGGCAGGGTTGCTGGTCAGAGTCAAGTGCAGCCTCCAACTTCACACAATCACAAAAGTACAGCGTGTAATTTCCTTCCTCGGCGTCTCAGTGGCGCAGCGTCAGATCAACTTTAACCTCCGTTCTGATTCTCTGGTTTCACCCCAAAGGCAACAGAGGAACATCCAGTCAAACCCGAGAACGTTCTGCAGAAAGGAGGGAACGCTTTGGCTTTAATGACCTCAGTTTTAAAGTCAATGGACCATTAACTATTTAACCACATATAAAAAAAACCACATTTGTTTAGATTGATATGTCAAGGATTTATTTAGTTCTCTCCCTTACAATCTACAATATGGAATAAAATTCATATCACATCATACACATTGTGATGGTTCGCGGTAACAATATTTATCGCGATATGATTTGTATAAATCTTACAATACAAACAAAAATATCACATAATTGAGTGGAATATATACATCTGTATGTGTTAAAACTCGTTTCTTTGTGGATGTTATTTGTCTGTAATGTTTAAGTGTTTTGCTTTATGCCCATCATTGCCAGGCCTCCATTAAAAGTCTCACTTTAAGCACCGATCCCTCCTGCACTCGCAGGAGGGATCGGTGTCTGCCCCGCTGTCTGCCCCGCTGTCTGCCCCGCTGTCTGCCCCGCTGTCTGCCCCGCTGTCTGCCGCGCTCCTCTAGAGCGTTGCACTCAGACCGCCGGAGGTTGAACCCAAACCAGGTCCAGATCGTTGATGATATCTGAGCCAACATTAATGAGCTCTTCCTTTACGCTCCCCTCCACACGTCTTCTCGCTTCCTCTGTTTTGATGCTGACCGGTTGCATCATCGCCGTGTTTAGCCGCTAGACTACAACTCTCCATCGTAGGCCTAATTTCTACCATACATCTCACACATTCCTACTCTACAGTTAGAGTAAAAAACTAGATTCTTCTATCAGATTCTCATTTAAGTTTTGCAGAATGCATCATAGAAAACATTACCACAGGCTGTTTTCATAACTGATTATTGTACTACTTTGCTTTTTAACAAATAAGTTGCAAATACATGAGGACAGCAAGCTTACATCACACAGAAAGGAGAATTATAATCATGTTGCTTTATATTCAAACTCGGTTGTCAGTAGAAGGAGAATGGCTGTGAATAACAGAGAGCTTCAAAAGGAAAACATTAAGCTGTTTGAAAATAAGACGAACAAAAAACTATAGCTTCCATAACAGAATTACCAATCCCATCAAATCTGCCAAAACACAAACAAATTATTCAAGAGGCAGAGATTTCTCCATTGCCCTATTTGCAAACTCTATAGAAAAACCTCAAAAGCATCCAACACAGCGAGAGAATATTACAGATTTAGAAGCATTTTGCATGAAGAATGAGCAAAATCCCCCAAAGAAGAAGAAAAAGCCTCTTAGCTGTCACAGAGTTTAAAGGCCATGAAACATGCAAAGCAGATTGTTAGAGTGTAGATGCTGCAAAGAGCTGATGGATTTTTTTTCTTTTGGTTGCTTGAAAGCATAAATTTATCTAGATTAAATTAGTAGTCAGATTTAATTTTATGATTTACAGAAATTAGATCCTGAGAAGTGCAGTGTGAAAGAATCTAAAGGTAATGTAAGGAAAGCTGCATCATATGTCTCATTCCTGGTCTGTAACTATAACCCCGTCTTCCCAGTAATCTTCTTTTAAATGGTTTATATGGACACGCACATGTGACATGGCAGATTAAAGGATGTGAAACTTTTTATGCACCCTCAGCCGACTGCTGCCATATGTCTGCTGTCACAGGGTGCTCTGCCCTGGGGCGTCTGAATAAAACATCTTCAGACCCTCAGTAAAAGGACTTCACCATCCAACATTATCTGTGACAAAAGGCAGATCGCCGAGTGAAGATGCTGCGGATGGATGACTGCACTTCCACTTTGATCCGGAAAGCCGTCATCGATGCAAAGCAGAACTCATGAATTCCTACATGATAAGAATGTCTTATCAAGGGAGTTCTCTGCGTTATTAAATCTTTTAATGCAGCGCTGACATAAAAGGGTGAAGTCTCTTAACTTTTTTTTCCTCCTATTGTAAAAACTGAATAAAACTTGTTGGATTTTCACACAATCATCCAACAAAAGACCAGCATTCTGTAGCACTTTAAGACTATTTGGAGGTGCTAATAAATGCTCAGCTTCTTATGAGATTATTAAAAACAACGTTTGGGTTTATGACACACAAGAAATGAGAGATTAATGGAGATTTCCATTTCCTGGTAGCAGACGATGCTCACAATTACTGACCAGAAAAATCAGTTGTTTAACTTTAAAGACTCATATCTAATTAAACACACAATAAATGCATTAATATTTGTTAAAACTTAAACAAAAAATCTTGTTAATACTTTATAGTTGAATTGCAAACCACAACACTGGTTTAAGGGACGTATGAATATAAAAACTGATCTGATTGACTCGTACATGCAAACATTTTTAAAAGTGTGCTAATTTGGATTAAGTCAGTTTATTGTCATTTGGTAATCAGAATCAAAAATGTACTTTTAGAAGTATTTCTACTTTTACTTGAGTCAAATTCTGGATTTTCTTCCCACTGAATGAAAATCAAACATGTTTTAACCAAAGATCACCGGACAGACTCACCTGCGGCTTCTGTTAAAGTTTCAGGAGGAAGTGACGTATTGAAAGAAACTTATTAGGGAAAATTTTGTTTTGCCTGATTTTTTGTTATTCACATGAATTATTATAATTTTGGTCCTTAAAATACCAAGATTTCAACTTAACTTCATATTCTGGATGTAATTCTTAAATTTTAATTTGATGAGTAACTCTGTACTCAGAGTAGACTTTTCACCAAATACGTTTTTACTGAGTGAAAATATGTTGAAGTAGTTGCTACTCGTACTTTTTAGGCACTCTGAATAAAACTCACCTTCTCCAGTTCGTCGCTGATCAGCCGACCGTCTTCGTTTCCATCCAGGTATTTAAACATGGCGTCCACCAGCGCCCTCTTCTCCTCCATGTCACGCTGCTGGCTCCGCTCGCCGCTCCCCAGCGCTTTCGGTTGCATCTCCAGGAGCGTGCTCTTCAGCTTGTTGTACTCTGACATGGTGCATGCGCTGCCTGCAAGGGTAAACACACAGACATGGATAAAAAGACATTTAAATAATCTCGATTATACAAGCTTTTGGATTGTAGCTGTAAATTGGATTTAATGTGCTAGTGTGTTTAATAGTGGGAGTAGAGGAAAAAAGGGTTAGAGAGAAATGTAGCGTGTGTATCTGCACACGCATGTGTGTCCTTGAGACCTCATCTAAGGAGATGAAGCTTATATTTGCACGGTTTGTTTCAGAGCCTTTTGGTTTCTGAGGTTCTAAATAATTACATATAATCCCTGAATTCACATTACAGACAAAGGTAAATGTTCTCATTTAGTGCATTTTGAACGACATGGCATATTGTTGCCTGGATGTTGTGTTGTGGCTTTGAAGCTTAAATGTAAAACAATATTGGTTGCTGCGGCGGCGCAGAGGCAAAGCACTCCACACATGGAGTCGCAGGTTCAATTCCCAGCCTGGCGACATTTGCCGCACGTCTCTCTCATTACCCTCTTTGCTGTCTGACTTCTTTCAAATAAAGGACAGTAGAGCCAACAAAAGACCTTATAAAAAAGGTGTAAAACAGGGTAAAAAACTGTTTTCTTAATTACATTTATCCAAAGAGTCCCAAGAATAACAATACGTTTATTTTTTTACTCTTCTAAGTAAATGTTTATCCAAAAAATGTGTAAGGAGGAAGTGACTAAGCATGCAAAATATGGAAGAAGAAAGAATGTTTTCTTTCAGTGTGGAGAGTGAAGCTGGTCGTAGTTTATAGGAAACTGGATGGAGTTAAATGATTTCCAGTAAAAGTCACATTGATGGAAAGATTTGAAATAAACAAATTAAGCTCACACATTCTAGCATCCCAAACTGAGACCAGAGGAGAGAATCTCCTCATCCAATAAAGCTAAATAAAAACCAAGCAACATGCCGAGTTCAACAGTCTGATTCTTCTGGGTCAGCAACTCATTTTGATTCCACACCTGTAGCGTTATTTACCAAGGTGTTAACACTGTCCAATAACGAGGTTCCAGCTGGGCGACAGCTGAGAAAAGCTCCTTCCAGACCAGACTCTTTCTAAACGCACATCTGGTTCCCATACAAACACAAACAGCAGAACGTCTGATACCCAAAGAAAAGGTCGAGGTTTAATTAAACCCTCAACAACCTGAGGAGTCCAGGAAGGAGTTTAATAACCAACATGGGGGAGTAACTAGTAACTCAGGAAAAATACTTTTAGGAGTATTTTTACTATGCTTTACTTTTACTTGAGTAATTTTATGAAGTTTTTATCAAGGTGGATTTTCTACCCACTGAATGAAAAACAAACATGTTTAACCAGAAATTCACCAGAAACAGAAACAGACTTTAACAGGTTTTTTATTAAAAGAAACTGATTTGGAAACATTTTGCCTCATTTTATTATTTTTTGTTACTTGTATGAATTATTGTCATTTTAGTTCTTAAAATACCAAAATTTCCACTGAACTTCATCTTTTGTTCCATCTGATGATGTAATTGTAAATATTAAATGACTGATCAGTTACTCAGTACTTGAGTAAATTTAAACCAAATACATTTTACTCTTAGATGGCTGGATGGATACTTTCTACTTTTACTTGAGTGAAAATATGTCGATGTAGTTCTATTCTGACTTGTATATTATTTTTGGATACTAATGCTTATTCATGCAATTCATAAATGACATAAAATATTTAATGTTTTAGCAAAAGGAAGTTTTGCAACTTTGACTACAATAACACGTTTACTTTTTTAAAGAATTCATAAATACTGTCTGTACATGATGTAAGTTTTTAATGCAGGAAAGTTATTTCCTTAATTTCCTCCGTGGAATGGACCTTGCTCTGTAATTTAGTGGGGGAACAACACATTCGCTGTAGCTGCAGGAGTTCAGCGATGCTCAGTGATCAGAGTAAAAATGGAAGGCCTCTTGTACCTGCTAATGAATTACTTACAGAAGAAAGTCACATTACAGTCCAATTTGTGAGAGAGCAAACAAGGTTTTAGAGAGGACTTCTAATTTGTAGTACTCAGATTTACTAATCAACTTCATCCATCAAAGTGTTTTGCTAAATGTTGGTCAATTTAAAAAGGTTACAGGTACAATAAATCACATTAAACTCTGCATATTTCTAACTCGACTGAAAAGCGAGACACAAATGACACTGTTGACCCTTCGAAGACTCTGAAAGCCATGCAGCAGAGACAATGCGCATTCTTCCCTGCAAGCAGGCAGTCACGTCAAGGTCTTTGCTAAATCCATGCTCAATGTTATTCCTGCAAGGCGAATGAGGCGTGAGAAGGCTCAGATATTAGGGATCATCACCTGACCGTCATCTCTGTCCTCGCACCGCAGGGACAGAAATAAATTCACCTCCATGCCAATTTAGATCTTGTCATATACGGCAGGAATTAGGCTCTCCTTGCCCCAGTCTCACCGCGCTGCTTCACAATCTATGCAGCAGATAGCAAGGGCACCTGTGAGAAAACTGTTTACTAAATATTTAACATACATTCTGCTGCACCAATATTTTAAGACTGAAGCAGAAGCAGAGCTGAGTGCTACAGAGAGTCATGTCTGCTCTGTAAACCTCCTGTCCTTTGACTCCAGATTTCTTATTTTGCTGAGCGCAGCAGCTGAAGACGTGGCAGAGAAATATCCGTCTGCATTACGGAGGATCCACCTCTTACTGCTGCTTTATTGCTCAGGAGGGACCTGGACTCTCTTTACAGCCTGTTTGAAATATTAGTTATTTAAGTGAGCGTGCCAAAGCGGCTCGGACGCTCAATGTGCTTCTCTTCTCCCTGAAACGTTCTGCAAACTTAAACCTGGGAGGAGTCCAGCAGAGAAACAAATGGAAAGTAGGAGGAAACTTCAAGGTGAAAGGAAAACTACTGGTAAAGTACAGAAGCTACAGCAGGACTCCTGCAGTGTTGTCAGGCAGAAAGCTACAAAGCACATGCCAACTTCAGCACCACTAGCGGGCAGGTAGCTGTAGTCTCTCAAAAATCATTTAAATTTAATCTCTCAGTTTTTCTTGCTTTTGAATCGATAGCAGGTCTTCATAAGCCAACTCTGTCAACAACAACTCAACAACTATTACCGTTAAAACGTTAAAACGTAGTCTAAAAAACTCACCGTCTCATCTGGGGGTTTTATAATAATGTGGTTCTTTAATATTAAAAAACTTTTTTTACACAAACTTTATAAAGTTCCACTCTGACTCTTCATATTTAGAGACAATTGAGTAAATTGTTTAGTTTCTAGAACAGACAGGCATAAACTGCACTTCAATTTAATATCTGATGAAATATGCATCATCAAATTGCTTAAAGATCACATTTTTAAAAACTAAAGAATAAAGTCAACCCTAAAAAAAGTTAATTAAGAAAAGCCTAGTGCATTTCATAAATAAATCAAATAAATATTGAGCGTAACTCGTCCAGGTTCAGTGTGACTGAGGAACACGACTCACTAGCAATTATCCATCAATATGTGATTTATGCAAGTCAAATGTTGCTTTATTGAAAAAATTGTCAAATTAATATTAATGGAAAAATAGGTCAACGTTGCTACACGTCTAGTAGAAGTAAATTAGTGCATAAAAACATCAGTATTTCCTGGGCACTGGGGCGTTTGGCGACCCAAAGCATCAATCCTTCATGTGATGAAACCTCCCACAGTGCCCTGCAGCATGTAAAAGTGCTCTGCGTTAAATTTATGTATGCCTGACCTCCTCTGGCTGAGATGATGGGATTATTTACTGCCATGCTGCCTGTATGCTAGTAAGATGCAACAGTGATGGACCTCCCCTCCAGATAATTATGGATATGATGGACACTTTCTGCTCCTGAGGGCAGCTGGGTCTGAGAGAGCACAGCCAATCTGGGATGGGTGACACAAGCCACAGAAGAACCACATACTGCATAATCGCAGCTGGCAGCTGTTTAAATCGGCTTACTGTGAGCTTCATAGTTTATACAGAACTTCCTCTGTGACAGAAACTACTTCAATATTCCTCTTGTTGCTTTTTCCAAATGCTCTTATTTAAATCAGAGAACGCAAAATGTTCACCTATTGACCTTTTGCAACTACGTCACTCAGGAATTAGCAATAAATCAATTAATGAAATGATAAATTAAAACGAGCTCAATAATTTCCATTTGTGTGATTTATCATTTTTCTCTTTTCTATCTTTCTACCAAACACTGGATGGTCTCAACTAAACCTTTTTTTTCTTTTAGGAAAATTTCATTTACAGAGACTTTATAATCCATTTTATTTGTTGTTTCTGTTTTGTTTATTCATTTAATGTCTTACAGTTCCAGCATTAAATGCTTGTTAGAATTGAAAGGTTACTGAGCTTTAAGAATGCATTCGTCCATTGTTATGGATATTATCTGAAAATGGACTCAAAACAACATCGTTTTTCATGATAACTTCTGGGACAATTTATTGCCCACAAAAATTTGTTATCATGACATCAACAACGTCATTTAATTGCTTGAGGGATGGGAGTGTTGAACAGAACGACTGAAAATGTTTTTTCCAGTTTTTTGTGGTTTCTTCTTATTCGAGTCGAGTTAATTTGTGAACGTAACTCATCTGGTTGGGCTTTGGATTCCCAAACGTTTTAAACAGCTAGTTTAGAAACCGACCCGAACCTCCTGAGTGTTGGTCAAATTACCGACGTTACCTGAATTCACACCACATGATTTATGTCACTGTGTCCTAAACAGCGCTTCCCCTGAAACCAGAGATGCTAACCAGCTGTTTTCCATACATGCTAGGCTACATGACGGTGTGGCACTGTCTCCATGGTAACCAATGATTAGACATGTACCTTCTCCATAATGTGATGTTTGGCATCTTTCTCATCATATTTACTTATAAAGTATATGAATGTTAATATTCATACTTTGTAAAAAGTGTTTGCAGCAAATCTGCGATTACACCAAAAGTTGACAGTCATTATGATTGACAGCCGCCACAACTTTCCTCACTAAAAATTATAAAATAAAAAGACAAATTTGCTTTCTGTCCTTGCCTGTGCAGCCGACTGCGCAGCACCCTATGAATATTTTAAAGTGAAATCAATTAAATAAAAGCGATATTAAACTACCAGCTGCTTGTTTCTAGATTAGCTTTTAAAGAGAGCACTGGTTGTTTTGACGTCCGTCATGGCGCAGTTCTGAAAAGCGTGACATCACGTGCAAAGGGTCAGTAATAAAATGATGTTATTTTAAAATAGTGAGGACTGCTGTCCAGGAAGAAAGTGTGATTCAGTCTGGGTTCTAAAATATCTTGTGTAGGAGAGCTGGGAGATGCAACAGTAAAACTGAGGCTCAGAAAAGGAGGGACTGGAGGGATCAGTCAGTGGGATCAACTGAGATGCAACAGCAGACTACTGAGTCTAAGCGATTTTTATTTTCAGAATTAATATCTTACGGGGGAGATCACGTGGGTCCGGACCAAGATGGACGCTTGAGGCTCTTCTCCGCTCCAGGCTAAAAATAATTTTACATCTTCCTCCAGTTAAACTCGTTCTTGTCTACTTTGAAACATTTCGGGGATGCCTCGATCACAACGTGAAAAAGATTTCCCAATCTTTTCCCCGCCGGGTTCTTCCACCAAGAAGAAAACCGTTCCGAGGGAATCAAGTCAGGGTGAGGCTAATGCTAGCGTCTCGGAGCTAGCCGACCAAACTACAATGGAGCTGATTTTATCTGAGGTAAAGTCGTTGGCCTCCCGGATGAAAGATATGGATGCATCCATCGGCACCCGACTCGATACTATTGATGTCGCATTGGGCGATTTAAGGGCCTCTGTCGGTTCGGTCCAGAGCTCCCTGTCGCTGCTCTCTAGCAGAGCGGCGGACTTGGAAAAACGCATGGAGGAGGCCGAGGGGAGAATCTCCGGGACGGAGGACAGCCTCGGCGCCCACGGGACAAGCATGGCCGCCATGGAGAAGATAGTGGAACAGCTACAGCTAAAAATAGATGACTTGGAGAACCGTGGTCGGCGTAAAAACTTAAAAATCATTAACTTACCAGAGAAAGTAGAGGGCAACACTCCTCTTGTGGACTTTCTCCAAGAAATGCTACCGACCTTGGTCGGTTTACCAGCTGATCATCCAGCATTGGAGACCGAACGGGCCCACAGGGCTTTAGCTCCTGCTCCGGCCCCGAATAAACCACCACGAAGTATCCTGGTTCGTTTCTTGAGATATTCGCACAGAGAGGCTGTGCTTAATGCAGCAAAGAAGAAGCGTGACATATTCCATGACGGCTCTCAACTGAGATTCTACCCCGACCTGTCGGCGGAGGTCCTGAGGAGAAGGAGAATTTGGTGCTGTGGTGAAGGAGCGGATCCGCCGCGACAAATACCGTGGATTCGCTTATCCCGCTCGCCTCAGATGTCTTCATGAGGGGCGAATCCGTTTTTTCGATACATCTGAGGCTGCCGCTGCATTTCTGGACTCGCTTAAATGAGGTATTCTGTTTATTATTGTTTCTTTTTTCCTGCTTTATTCAGGAAATTTGGAGGAAGATGGACTTTATACCCACGCTGAGACCTAAAAAACAATTTCTCTTTTTCTCCTTTTTGAACTTACTATGTTGGGAGGCCTCTCACTGTGGCTAAATCTTATTTCATTTTTTTGCCTGGACCACGGATGGTGTTTTGAGCATCCAGTTGTCGCTGTGATCGAACTTAGAATCGGGAGTTGTATGCTGTTTGGAAACGTTAGTGACATCTTTTTGGGTTGTTCTTTTCTGTCGTTTGGGGACAGGATAGGGGAGGGTGAATGCTGCTGTTTGCAGATTCAGTATTTTATTTATTTTATTTGTTTTTATGTTAAATGTCAGGAACCTAAATGTGTTTTTTCTCTTTTTTATACATGCACAAATGTCTATGTACAGCCCAACCTATTCAAATATGACACCCAGGGTTTAAGAGCTGTTTTCTGCCCTTATAGTTTGTATGTCTGGCTCTCTTAGGATTGTTACCTGGAATGTACAGGGACTGGGCCATGTGATCAAGAAGAAGAAGGTTTTGTCTTTCTTGAAAAAAAATAAACTTGACATAGCACTATTACAAGAAACTAGGTTATCTGCTACAGAACATTTGAAACTTAAAAGGGACTGGGTAGGTAATGTATATTTCTCCGCCCATTCACAAAATAAGAAGGGTACGGCCATTCTCATACACAAGAACCTTCCTTTTATTCTGGAGCATGAGGAGAAGGATTCAGAGGGGAGATTTATTCTAATTACAGGGTCGATCCATGGACAACATATAACTATTCTCAATGTATACGCTCCTAATGATGACTCGCCTCAGTTTATGTCACGAATGATCTTATTATTTAACCATCATTGCAAAGGAATTGGTTTTTTGGCTGGTGACTTTAATTGCGTAATGAACGCATCTCTGGATAGGTCCTCCTCTGCGAAATTGTCGAACCCAAAAGCTTCAGCTGTCCTAAAAAACTTATGCACAGATACTGGTTTGATAGATATTTGGCGACATTTACGTCCTAAAACAAGGGACTATACATTTTATTCACATCCCCATAACTCTTACTCCAGGCTGGATTATTTTTTTATCCCCAAATCGCTTTCACACTCAGTTCAAAGCTGTAACTTAGACCCCATAGTCTTGTCAGATCATGCACCAGTATTTTTAAGTGTTGCTCCAGTATTACGTATGCCTAGAACTTTCACTTGGAAATTCAATACCTCCTTTTTAGATAATAAATCCTTTTGCAACTTTGTCCGGAATAACTTATTGCAGTTCTGGCTTGACAACAAAAACTCTCCTGTATCTTCTGCTATGATCTGGGATGCAGCAAAAGCTACTTTGCGCGGCCATCTTATTTCTTACTGCTCTCACCAGAAAGCGGCTCTAGCGGAGAGAAGAAATAACCTTGAAAAAGAGGTGATTCGACTAGAACAAATACACAAACAATCACCAACATTGTCAAATTTAAAGGCACTAATGGCTGTTAAATCTGAGCTTAATATAGACTACACCCGCCAAGTTCAGAAATTATTACTTTATACTAAACAGAAATACTATGAATTTGGTAATAAGTCCAGTCACATGCTTTCTCATTTATTGAAAAATCAAGTTAATAGTCGCTTAATCAATATGATAAGAACGCAAAACGAAGACGTCTCATATGACCCAATAATTATCAACAGCACTTTCCGGGATTTTTACACATCTCTATACAATACAGACATGGCTGACCCAGAAGATATCACCTCCTATTTGAGCAATATATCTCTACCTTCTGTCACGGGAGAGGACCGTGCTTTTTTAGATGCTGCAATCACTCCGGAGGAAGTTTGGGCTGCAATTAAATCTATGCCAAACGGAAAGTGTCCTGGACCTGACGGGTTTCCATTGGAATTTTTTAAGTCATTTTGGCCAGAGATTCAACCAATATTAATGCCCGCTGTTAATGACATTCTGAGAAATGGCATCCCCCCCTCGTGGAGACACGCTTCCATCAGTCTTCTTTTAAAAGAAGGTAAAAGTCCCCTGGACTGTTCCTCCTTCAGACCTATTAGTTTGCTTAACGTTGACTATAAAATTGCGGCAAAAGTTTTGGCCCGGAGATTGGAAAATATCCTCCCTAAAATAATAAACCCAGATCAGGCAGGTTTTATAAAAATGAGATATGGCAGACAATATACGACGCGTTCTTAATGTTGTTCAGTACCTTAACACTCACAAAAAGCCTGCAGTAATTGTTTCCCTTGATGCCGAGAAGGCCTTTGACCGAGTTGAATGGCAGTTTCTTTTTCAGGTGTTACATAAATTCGGTCTGGGCCCAAATTTCATCAACCTGGTTAAAAGCTTTTATTCAGACCCAACAGCCTCAGTTAACACAAATGGCTTGATGTCTGAGCCTTTTAAGATTCGTAGGGGCTGTAGGCAGGGGTGCCCCCTCTCACCCTTACTGTTTACATTGTTTATTGAACCTCTGGCCGAGATCATCAGGACTAATCCAGATGTATCTGGAATCAATATAGGCGGTAGAAATCATGTAATTTCACTATTCGCAGATGATGTACTTCTGTATGTGTGCAATCCTGAGAAATCAATTCCAGCTATCTTGGAATCTATGGCCACGTTCAGTGCTTTGTCAGGATACAAAATCAACTTAGGAAAGTCTGTCGCCACCCCTTTCGGCATCCCCCCAGAACAGTCCATGCAATCTCCCTTTCAAATATCTACGAGAGGCTTCAAGTATCTGGGTATTTTTGTTACACATGATCTGAATAATCTTTTTGGAGCTAATTATTCACCTCTAATTCAGAAGATAAAACACGATTTAATAAAATGGGCTCCCCTGCCTACTTCTTTCTTAGGGAGAATCAATATTATAAAAATGAATATTCTTCCGCGACTTAATTATTTATATCAAAATCTTCCCTGCTACTTATCTCCTGCACACTTTAAGTCACTAAATTCTCATTTATCTCGCTTTGTTTGGAACAACAAACACCCAAGAGTTAAGTTTTCTATATTAACTAAGCCAAAACATCTTGGAGGACTGTCATTACCATCCCTGCAACTTTATTATTGGGCAGCACAACTTAAAATAATTTCAAAATGGTTTATGGATAGAAGTAACTCTTTATGGTTAGATCTGGAATCCCAATCCTGTTTCCCCAGCAAACTTAATTCTCTTTTCTTTATAAGTGGCATAGACCAAATACCCCATCTCAGAAGCAACTTTATTGTTTATAATACCTTGCTGGCTTGGCGAGATGTGAAGAAATATCTTAATATCTCTCCCATCCTCTCTTCTTGGTCGTCGTTAACCTTGAACCCAGATTTACCAGCGGAGATTAGAAACATTGGTTTGTCTGAATGGTCATCTAGGGGACTGTCAATTATTATGGACATACTGGACTCTGACTCTGTTAAACCCTTTGAACAAATTAAGGCCAATTTCAATATTTCTAATAGAGATTTTTATAAATACCTACAGATCCGTCATTTTGTGAACTCTCTCAGGAGAACAGGAGACTTACGCACAAGATTGTCAGAGTTAGAAAATATAATTGTCATGACCAAATCTCCAAAAGGACTTATCTCCAAGATATATAGTTTATTATCTGGCTCCGACTCCTCAGCTTACGATGCTATGAAGCTGGTGTGGGAACATGATCTAGGGCTGAAGTTTGATCTAGCAGATTGGGAGGAAATTTGTATTGGGGTTTTTCCCAAATGCACCTCAGTTTCTATACATGAGCAGAACTTTAAATTTTTCTACCGAACTTATTATACACCTGTTCGCCTTCGGAGGATGTTTCCAGACACTTTAGATCTTTGTCGTAAATGCAAAATACATAGAGGCACACTTATTCATCTGTTTTGGTCTTGCAATTGTATTCAAGTTTTCTGGAAAGCAGTTCATCTGATGATACAAGAGATCTTTGGTAAACGGTTCCCACTAACTCCCTCCTTCTGTCTTTTTAATCATGCTTCGGAAATTCTATATAATGCAGATACTAAACATTTGCTTGTAATCCTCTTATTTCTGGCCAAGAAATGCATATTACTGAGATGGACAGCACCGCAGGCCCCTACGGTTGATATGTGGATTTCACAAATCTTTGATATTGTTTTAGTTGAAAAGTTGACTCATGATCTTCATCAAAATTCAGACAAATTCTGGAGGATCTGGGACCCAGTACAATCTTTCTTACAGAGAATGTAATCTTTATTTATCTTATTAATTTACTTGTTTTTTTTTTTTCTTTTTTTTATTTCTTTACATTTAACATATCGTTCACTTGGCTGTCTGGGAGTTTTGACTACTTAGAATGTTGCCTGGGAATGTCTGTCTGTACTTTGTGTATGTGGGCTGTATGTATGTTTTGTTTTTTTTGTTGTTGTTTTTTTCTTTAACCTTTTTCCATGTTGATACTGTTGTGCTCCTTGTTTATTTGGGGTGGGTTGTTTTTGTTTACTTTTGTTGATGTTTACATATAGTAAAAAAACCAATAAACAAATATTTAAAAAAAAAAAAAAAAAAAGAATTAATATCTTACATTAAGTTGCTGCTCTGAGCTATGATCCTATTTCTGTGAAGCAGAGTTGATCCATAGTTTAACCGACTCCCACTCTTCCTGGCAAACATAACTTACAGTAGTTTAAAAACGACACCCTTAGACTTCCTGAGTAAAGACGAGCCGTCTGCCAGTTTGCCTCTGTTCGTACGGCAGAGTGGATCGCTGTGTGTTCAGGAAGCCTTATCGGTCCCTGCAGCTGGGAGCCACTAAATGAGAAACCTATTGCACATCCAGAGTTATTGGTAAAGCAATGAAGGAGAAATAGTAGAGCAGCTTTCACTACCTGCCTACATGCATGTCAGCGAGCCCAACGTTATCGGGTCTGTACACGTCGGACCCGACCGTCTCTCACTCTGGATCAAATCGCTCCAGATTCAAAGCGCTTCCATTACAAATGTGCGCAAATCTTTGTCTGCATTCTGCAAACGTCAAAAAATAAAAACTATTTGGTTCTCGCAGTGTTTCCATTAAATGAGAAATGAAATTAGTCACGTGAAAAAGTTTGATGATGTCATAAGGCATTAAAAATCATGGAAGCAAAGTCCTGCCTATTTGCGCTGTCAATCATGTCCGTGTACACGCTGATCAATGTTTTAATGGCGGAGAAACAACTTACTGTTACAGGAAAACTATTTCCTCGCTGTCATCAGTGGCTATGCTAACTAGCCTTAGCATTAATGAAATTGGATGTTTTCACAGATTTTGTTTCTCATATACTATCAGAACATAAAACATTTTCTTTCATAAACCCAGCTTTAAAGATGTTTCTTTAAGCGGTTTCTGCACATCTCAGCTGGTGATCCTGGAAACCTGTGACTTATTACCCAACGAGGTCGTTATGGTTCACAACAGATTTATAACTCTAAAAGGTACCAAGACTATTGGACCTGTGTATTTATATAAAGTGCAGTGATTTCAGAGCTGATAGCCAGCAGCTGATGCATACCTAGTAAAATGTCACCAATGCACAACATCGAATAGCTTCATGAAGAGAGAAAAGTCCTGCTTTTCTTTTGAGTGTTTCTACCTGCTTCTACCTCTGCCAAGCTTTGTCATTATTTTTACTTTGGCGCTTTAATTTTGCTATTAGCACTATAATGGATTTAGAACGAGTTTTCTTACTCTCATGATGACTCTTTGGATTAATTATCTACAAACTTGAATGGTTTGCAAATATCCAGTTTTCACGTTAACCACAAACACTTAAACTTGAAATGAAGGACAAAAAAGCTGATCACAGCTCATTTTATATAAATTTAAATCTTTAAAGCTTTTCAAAGCGTCAGAGTCCTAAAAAGCACTATATAAGTTTGATGTATTATTATTTATCATCTGTCTCTTCTGTATAAATTTGATTCCACCCTTTACAAGAATTTTAAATGGTTTTCCACAAACAGCTGGGAATTTAATGATCTAAAACCCTTTTTTGTTTGTTTTAAATTTATAAAAAGAAAAAATGACCAATACATCCAGTTGTCCTGAGTTTACTGTACATTTTTATTAACCTACATAAAACTACAGAAAATTGACTGCTTTTATACTTGCTGCAACATCAATTGCCCAATTCGGGATACGAATAAATCTGAAATCTGGTTTGTGAAGAAACCACTTATTCTGGAGAACTAAAGGACAATTTTAGCAAAAAAAAAAAAAAATTAAAACTGTCCAACTAAAGAAAAGTGAAGTAAAATTTATTTTAAGCTAGCTAATCATTTCACAACTTTCATTTAGTACTTTTGCTAAATGTTTGTGCTGATGATTCACATTTAGCAACTAAATTTACAAAATACTCAGACAACTCTTGGAAATTTGGTTATTTGTCTCAAATAATATCGATATTTTTAATCACCGAATTTTGGTCCACTTGACTTCTAAAAGTGGGAAAATATATATTTTTTATTTTAAAAAAATTTATCCACTCATTGAATTTAAGAGATTTCTTATGATTTACTGTTAGTAGATTGGTATTTTTAAGCTTTACAAAAATAACACTGCTAGAAACAAACACCAAACAAAAGAAATATATTTGATACATATTTGAATCTAGGCATCGTTTTGATTTTTTACTGCACCACCAAACACAGTTATATTTGCCCTTTGGCCCCAAAGCTCCGGTGAAGCGGCTCAAGCCCCCAAAAATAATTACAAAGGTCCTGCTTCCGCTAAGAGATTAAGATGGGGAACAAGCGGCGGTGTTGATTACATTTTTAGCGTCTCTCCCTCACACCTGCAGTTCCTGTAATCCCCAGACATTTCCCGGTTCTGGCTGAGGCCTGCGAGCCGCTGCCTGATCATCCCATGAGCATACACATTTTAAATTGCCTGAATGAGGAGGCTGGAGGAAATGGATGCCTCTGGCTGAATGTGCCCCTCTGACAACGCAGCGCCCCGGACCAACTTATCACGTTACCCCTCACAAACAGCTCGACCTTGTGCAGAGTTTTTAGAGGTTGGCGCAGACAGAAAGAGCAAGCTGGAGGCTGAACACTTTTAGGCAAATAGATTCTTACTGTCTGATGGCTTTTCACACATTTGTAAAGTTTATTTTTTGCCAAAACAACCAAATTAGCATCGCATGATATTAGGAAAGTATGAATAAGCTCAGATGCATGCAAACTATCATTTCTATTAAAATCTGTCAGTTGAGGGCATCAAGAACATTATTTTCTAAATATTGAGCCCAATGAGTTATGCTATTACAATATTACACATATTGATACTTTGGTGATTAAATTAAGACATATTGTGCAGCTTTTATGTAAATGAGTCCTCTGTGCTTCCAGCTGAGCGATATAGTAGTAGCATATCCTCTCTGGACATAATTAGGTGTTTGCTAACCGAAATTGCAACTCAGAGAATCAAACAGCAGTGACTCGATTCCCTCAGACATCTAAAGTAGCAAAGACAACTTGCTATAAACAAGCTGAGCATCTGAATCAGGGAAAGAGTGGATTTATTTGGTTTTAAAGCACATTGGTTTTTCCAAAGGCTCACATAACCAGGACATCAACAGTTTGGAAACACTGCAAAAAACACAAAATCTTACCAAGTAATTTTGGTTAAAGTTCTAAAAAAATCTCTTAGTACACTTGAAATTAAACAAAACTAACTTACAGGTAACTTTCCAGCATGAAATATGAAATTGTTTTAAGTAGGTAATTCCTTAGTATTGATGAAAAAAATCATGTTCAATTGGCAGATATTTTCCCCATAAGTTTAGTAAAATATTCTGCCAATGTAACTAGTAATTTTTCCATCAATATTTAAGAATTATTTACTTAAAACAAGCTCATATTTTGTGCTGAAAAGTTATTCATAAGTTAGTTTTATCTCATCTCAAGTCTACTAAGATATTTGCTCTAGAAATTAGACCAAAAATACTTGGTAGGATTTTGTGTTTTTACAGTGTAAACATGATCTGGTTCAACAATCTGGATTTCAGCTGAAGATAGGAAGCACAGATCCATCCAGGGTCTTTTGAATATATCAAAGTGGTGGCAGTGTAAACACGTTGGCAGCCTCTATGCTGTAATGAAGTGTTTAAATGTCTCTGTACTGTACAAACCTACTGTAGGTTTACTGCTGACCACAGTCACTCGTCTTCTGATTCATACCTCCATACCATTTCACACAGATCAAGTCATTTGAAGCTGGTTTGTTAACCATGACATGGAGTTCAGTCACAAGATCCCAATCAACGGAGAACGTTTGGGATTTGGTCAAACAGGAAATCTGTCAGCTGACAACAGGATCCATCACGGTCAATATGGGCGAAGGAACGTTTTCAACACCTTGTTGAGTCTGTGCAGAATGTAAGGCAGCTCAGAAAGTATCAGAGACCAATCAGGGACTGGTGAAATGGATGCAATAGAGTGGCCACTGAGGGCATTTGTGTTTGGATTCATTGGGTGAATTTGGAGAGGATATTTTAGGAGTTTAACGGTTTTTAATGTTGAATATTGTCCTTTAGGATGTGCAGCAGTTGCTTTTGTTCTCGCAGTCGCTGCACTTCAGCTCTGAATGAATTTCCCTTATGGGACAATAAAGTAGATCTTAATGTTTTTAACATTACAAAGAGCTGTAATGAGTTCCCTCCGCATGGTGCCTGGGCTCTCTGTTAGCGATGGGGCAAGGAGCTTGGCATTCTGGGAGGAACTGGGAGTAGAGCTGCTGCTACTCCACATCGAAAGGAGTCTTTATCTATTCCGGATCCCCCTGAACGCCTCTGTTCAGGTGTTTTGAACCTGTCCTTCCAGGCAGAGGACCAGGACACGCTGGAAGGACATGTCTCTGCCCCGCGATTCGATTCCCTGATCAACAGATGACGACAACTATGAATATTAACATTTGTTCATTTCTGAACAAATGAGATGGTGGGATTTTATAAATGAAATTTTAAGTCATGAAGAAAAAAAAAGTATTTTTTCTTGTTCTTCTCAAAAGAACATCCATAAATAATGCAACAGTAGTAACTACATTTTTCTAACCCGAGTATTTTTGTCTCTCATCATTTCAAGCACTACATTTCCATGTTGCTACTCTCCAGTGTGAAAAGTCCTGGCCCTATTTTGGACTGCGTCTTGCACTTGTGTCTCTAAGTGAAGCCGGGGAAAAAATAACACTCTGCACATTTGTTATTTCTGGGCTGAAATGTTGCTGGAATCCTCTGTGGAAAGGATCAGCAGCAAAACATCCAGAGGAGTCTTAATGAAACTTAAGAAACTTAAGCTGTTATTACTTCAAATTTCACATTTCTGTCTCTGCGCAGTGAAGCGATTCATCCCCAGGGTTTATTAGACCTCATACATGTATATCTGCATCCATCATGTTAAAATATTAAGACTTTTCTTGTTGAACTTGTGAAATAAAAAATATAGTTTATGTATTTTCTGATTTAGGGACGGTAATCAAAATAAAAATTGAAATTTGTGATTTTTGGACTTGTTAAATTGTGGATAAAATAAACCAAAAAATGCCAATTAAATATTTTGAGAACTTGGACATTTTCTGATGACAAAAAACTATACATTTGTGAGAAAAATAAGTTTTTCATGAGTAAAGGCATAAACTTAGAATATCAAAACGTGGATAATCTGACTTTGTAAAGTTGGAAATTTGTAAGAAAACCAAACTCAAACATTTTCTGAGATTTTAAAAGTAATTTGCAAAAATAAATGCCAGAAGATCTCTAAGGTTGAGGTGGTTTTGACAGAGAATTTTCATGCTTATTCTTGAAAATGTGTAAAACTATTCTCCAAGTTTCTTTGTTTTTTGGTGTGAATTTACTCCTCTGTGGATCCAACACAGATCCAAGAAAGAGCTGGACTGCGAGCTTTTTGTTTGGTAAAGGCAGCAGATACAAGGCCGCATGTGCAACCGTCTTTCCCTTATGCAGATGATGCTGTTCACTGCCAAAAAAACTCAATCTTACCAAGTATTTTAGTTTCTAGTGCAAATATCTTTATTCACTTGAAGTAAGACAAAAATAACTTGCAAGTAACATTTCACCAAGAAATAATTGTCAATAATTGTTTAATATTCATTGAAAAGTACAAGTTCCAGATTATTTCACTTATAAAATTGGAAAAATGTCTTGTTATAAGTGCAATTATCTGCCACTGGCACTAGAACTTTTTCATCAATATTATTATTGCTGGGGATGTTTAGGTAAGATGCATAGAATGTATTTAGTGCTTCTAAATAAAAGTATCTTTAACAGATACTCATAGTTGAGTTTGTAGAAGCCCAACTAAGGGCGGTTCATTTAAAAAAGAAAAGAAAGAAAAAACAATTTGAGACTGAAAATAGTATTTTCTTTGGGGCTTAGAGTCGGCACCCAGTGCAGGTCAAAGCAGATCTCAGGTTTCATCCACACTGCGTACAGAAACTCACTTGGCTGCAGCAGTAGGCTGATATTGACTCACAGTTTACAGTTGGCTACTCTCTTCCCAAACAGGTAGATATACTAGCAGGGCAGGTCATTATCCAGAAAGCAGAAACTAATGAAGGGGAAAATTAACAAAAGGCAAACATCACATCCATTTCTGTAAATTTCCTCCCCGGCGCCGGTTCCCAGGGCTTTGCTGCCTGCACACTCCACCTTCTGAAGATATCTGGGTCACAGATCTGCTACCACAAGAGGGAAGTTGTCAAAACCAAAGGGGGGAATGGAAACTGGATTTATTTTCTGCAGTAAAGTCATGATTTACGATTGATAATAAAGTGACCTAAATGAGGAGAGTTATTCAGACTTTTCTACCACCAGAATATTTTTGGAAAGACCGTTGTGTAAATATACAGATGCATTTCTCACTGGGCCAAGGCAAGACAAAATGAAATTAATTTTAACTTTGTTCTTGGTAACTGGCAGACAAGAAATGCTTTTTTAGGCCTTGTCCACATGGACAGCTGATAAACCAAATAGATATTGATAATATTTGGCTTTTTATCCATTAAATATCACTAAAAACGACTGATGATAAAACCTCTAGCCAAAGTTTTGTGTATGAACATTGGAAACCGGAGATTTAACGGTAAATGCAGTTTGCAACAAATAATGTGGCGCTGATGTCACATATGTGACCATTGTCACCGTTTGTCCATGCAGTAGAGGAAAGACGGCTGCTGTCACAGACACTGGTCTAGCAGGTTTGTGTGGATGAACACTTTTCTTAAATCGATGAGGTGTGGATGATACTTGAGATTATTTTATTAGGGCTGTAACAAATCCAGTAGTTCAATTATTAAAATACTTTGTGGCAAATGATCTGCCTTGAAGCTTTGATCAATTTTGTTTTGTTTTATTATCCCGCCGTGCTCCAGACGGGTGATTATTTGTATTGCACAACGCTTTCACTTTCGCCTACGAGTTGTTGACAATGCTAATCGGTAGCTTTACGAAAGAATCGGAAAATAAATTTACCACCATCCTGGTCACAACAAATGCGTGGCAGATCTGTTTTTATGAATGAGGAAGGAACCAAATCCTGTCGCCAACATGAAGACATAAGTTACAAATGTCTTGGCAAAGTGCGAGTTGATCTATGAAACTGACTGAAGATGAATACATAAACTAAAAACTGGTTTATAGACATTTTTATGAGCAACTTTGTAAACCCTCTGCTTTATAATTAAATTGAATTTCATATGTTTGCATTATTTTTGCCCATGTTGACTTAAAAATGGAGCCATTATTGTTGCAGGTTAATTTTCCAAACTGCAGATAGTAATTGTTAGGGATGCACAAATATGAAAATCGGACTGATGTTGATATCTGATGTTAATACTGCTGTTGTAGCAGTATTTACCGATATTTTACTTTATCAAATTTTTTTATTCGATTACTTGATTAATCGTAAGAATAATCAATAGATTATTCGATTGCTAAAATCATTTACAACATCCCTATATTTCATAGAAATGTCTCCTCTACATCGTTTCAGAAAGATCCGGCGATGTGTCATCCAGGAGTAGACACAGCATCAGGAATGAAGGACTAACACTAAAACAATGAGTTATTTTTCCTGTCAGCTGAAATCCCATCTTTCACAGTTATTTAAATTCCTTTAAGCATCGTGGCTCACAGATCCCAGACCAAACCTGTGATATCCGTCCCCTTTCGCCCAGCAGCGTCCCTCAGCACACGCGTACCGGATGAGCTGCCTCTGCTGATCATTTCCTCCATGTCATGCAACGCCATGCTTCCCAGATAAATTTACACTCCAGTCGAGTGCTGTAGCATTTTATTTTCCCATGAATACATAAGGAAGGAAATTATACCGAGCTACGCTTTGTTTATGATACAGGTTTTTATATTCTATGTTAGTCCAGGTTGATATTCCAACCAGATTCAAGTTTAAAATAAAACCAGTGACCTATATTTGCATTTTAAAAACAATAAAGTTATTTGTTTAAAGCTGCGTTAGATGATGAAGACAGAAACAAAGAAATGAGTTATACTCCTCAACCTTCACCGCTTGACTGAATATAGAAATCCATATGCATGAGAAGTAGTTTTGCATATTCAAGGCCAGATAATGAACTTTGATATTAAATGAATATGTTTAAATATGAGGAGGGAGGCAGGGGAACAAATTTAGGCCAGTTGGTCATAAGTAGTGCATATGACGCGTAACGGTAAACCCTGGAGTCCTGCTTGTTGAGGTGACTAATTAGAGTACAATAGGGAAACACAGTTCATCACTGTACTTTCTGTAATTACCCAAACCCCAGTGCATGATGAATTATGGGTCAACTCATCATCTTTTGAATAAAATCAAAGCAAGAAAAAGTGAAAAGTGGCAAAATGGAGCCAGTTTAGGTGAATTAATGCAACACAAAGCAGGTGGAGAAATCCTGTGATTCAGAGAAGATCCAGAAATATTTTCAAATAAAATAATAATAATAATAATAATAAAACATGTCTGTATGATCAAAAACACAGAAAATGTTTAACTTAAGTAGAGTGAAATGTTTTCTGTCATGTTTTAAAAAGTGAGAGTCTTCTTTTGCAGTTTGGCTAGTTAATTTCTAAATATATATTTTTAAATAATGATGAGTCCCAGCCTCTCAATGACTTGGAGTTCGTGGAAAAAAAAATATTTTTATGATTATTGAGAAGGATTTAAATCATTTCTTAAATAATCTCTCAGATTTTGTTCTCCTTTCACATTATTTTATCTCTTGAGAGAAACATAATTCCTCAATCTTAATGAAGTTTTAGTTACATTGGCAGATAATTTTACTAAAAATATGGAGAAAATATCTTGTTATAAGTGAAATAATCTGGCAATGGAACAAGTTTTTTTTCATAAATATTAAGGAACTATTGATGTAAAAATAGCTCAAAAGTTAATTGTAAGTTAATTTGGTCTTACTTCATATTTTGACCAGATATTAGACCAAAACTACTTGGTAAGACTTTGTGTTTTTGCAGTGTTCCTGTTAAAAATCTTGTATTTTGTGAATTGTTTTTCTAAAAATAAAAAAAAAGAAAAGTAGTTGTTTTTATCAAGCCCTTCAGCTGCACGTCGTCCTCTGGCTGCTTTGATGAGTCTGACCCAGTGAGATCGGAGAGCTGAGGATGAATCATTAACCAGTTTCTGCTTTGGTTCATCAATCACTGTTTTGTTTTGTTGACCAATGAATGTGTCTGCTCAGGTATGTAGCACAAACTAAAAGCAATACAACTGCAAATTCAGTCAAAAACAGACATTTACAAAGAAAAAACAGTATTTTTTCTATTGTTGTCGGTCTGAAGTCAGAACAAAGCTTCACTGGTTTTAGCTCAGTAAACTGACAAACAGTCTTTAACATTCAGGTCAAATCAAGAGAAACCTGTGGATACGTCTTAAACTGCTTACCTCTGTGACAACATGGAAACAAAAATCATTCAATACAGCAGGAAGAAAACTGCAGTTCTCCACAAATCGATGCACGCAGGGCCACATTCACATACTTAAAACAATAATCATATGCACTTAAAAACTAAAGTGTTACAATATCTAGTTTTTGAACTGCTTATCTCTGTTTCCCAGAGATAAATGAGTTCTTTTACAAAATGTGTTCATATAAATTGCACAATTAAAGTTATGCTAGTATCAGAATCATGTTTGTCTCAACAACTAAAAAATAAAATGTTCCTACTGGCTGATATTTCAAATTTTCAGCAGTGGTACAGATGGACGGAGTCCGTTCAGTTCAGTGAACCTGAGACTCTGAACTAATTAGATTTTCAATTTAAAAAAGTCTGATTATAGCAGAAAAAACAGTTCATGAAATGGTTCAATCTGAAGTGTTGGCTGTCTCTGGTACTGATTTAAAGTGATGAAATAATTTATGCATTTTATTTTTTCTTCATCTAAAACCCATCAATGATCAGCCATTTGGTTTTTAAACACAAAAAGCTACAGGCAGAAGTAATGTCCGACTTCATCTCTCCACAGAGGAGATGATAAACATTTCTGGTGGAATATATTCAGGTGGCCACGCCTTCATCTGTTAATGGTGCAGCGTTCACTGATTCACAATCTGCCTTGGAGTCGGAGCACATAACAGAGTTACAGCAAAGCTCTCTCTGGGCTGATGTAATTAATCAGCTGGGAATAATTAACGAACAAAGAAAATTTAAACAATTACAAGGCCAAACAGCGGGGAAACAGCAACCACCTCTGAGGGAGACAGATAGAAGTACAGATCAGTAATTATATGCTTTAAACTTTAATGAGACAAGTGTTGCTGCAGATTCTTTTAAACATCTAAGATTTCTAATTAAAGCCTCTGAATCCTCAGTTTCATTTATTTGCTAATCAATCATTACTCATTTAAAATGGTGAGCTGATAGTCGCTGCATGTATTTAAATTTAAATATCTGATGTCTTATCTGTGATCAAACCAAATGAAGTGAAGCATGTGGTTATAGTAGAAATATGCTGGTATATTTCTGTAACTGAACGCTAAGCTGCCGTTCAGTTACAGAAATATAAATATAAGTAGAAAAAAACCTAAAAATAATACCAAAACTAATCTGAATATTTTTTTTTTTAGAACTGTTAGAAGATGAATGTTAGGTATTTTACTTGAAGGAGGAATTTTCACTGTAAAACATATTTTTACTCTTATATTTCATATGAAACCAATTATGCATTTTCTACTTTTCCCCTCATTTTAACAAGAATAACCAAAGGCAACAACAAGTAATATGGATGTTAAGATGTTAAATAATAAGTTCTCAGCTAACCTCACAGAAATTAATAAGTGCTTTTGACAGAAAGCACTTAAAATCCAAAAGAGTGTCAGAGTCTGACAGAGATGTGTTTAACATATTGATCAACTCTTTGACTATTAGTGGATGTTAAACGGCAGCATCATCCTAGTTGTTACTTTTACTCTTGTTTCTGCAGTCTAGTCAAAAAATATAAGGAGTATATATTGCAGTCTGCAGCAATAGATATGTGATTAAAGCAGAATTGTGAATTTTAAGTATTATAGTAATTAAATCTACATATCAAACCATTTATCTATAAAAGAAAGAGAAGGATGCAGAGAATTGTGAAAATTTTGGCATAATTTGACCAAAACTAATCCTGTCTAAATAACTACAGAGAATCATAGGCGAATAAAAATGGAGCCTCATTTTTTTTAGTTTCTTGTGCCTCTTGCTGTAAAAAAGCACAGAGAAAACTTGTTCTTTGGACACAAAAGCTTCATGTGTTACAGAGACGCTTTGTGTATTAGCAGCATCTGTGGTTGGACTTGGGAGATAATTCATATTATTAGTCTCAAAGCCTGAAATCTTTTCTTAAGATGATATCCTCGTGGGTTTGAAACGGAGCATTTTTCCTACATTATGTTAATCCAGAAGATGCTCCAGTGGCTCTGCTGAGCTTAAAAGGACATGAAGGATTCCTCAATCCTTAACGGTTTTTATCTCTGAAAATCAAAAAGTTAAATTCAAAACTTTAAACTAAATTTTAATTGATTTGGAAACGTAATTGAACCCTTTCAACAATCCTAAATGTTAAAACTGTAGTGTGAAAAGAAAAGTTTAATATCCTCCTAACACCACTAAATATGCACAAAAAAAAGAAAAAAAAAGAGTCAGAATCACCTTATTATAAATGTGATACCCTAGCCTGGAAAACTGTCTTAACCAGGCTGCCGTAGATTTATTTAGAGCCGTCAACAACCTCTCCAAAATTCAACATGCATCACAGAAATACTCCACTTCTATTAAAATACATCAGAGCTACTCAGTTGTTACCTCTGACCCAATATTACTCCTTAAACACGATACGCCTTGCATAATAGGCAATGCGTTAATGCAGATTCACTCACCTCAGCATGCAAAATGCTTGGAGTGCCTCCAAAGATCAACTTTCAGAAGAATTAAGCTACTGATTTGATTTGTGAGCATTGCAACTGATCTTTCAGACAGTTAGGCAAACTTTAATATGGATATATCATGCTTTTAAATACTTCAACATATTTTTACCCAAGTAAAAGTAAAATGAAGCTGTCCAAGAAATTACTCATGAGTAAAAAAGTATTTGGTAAAAAGTAACTGATGAAATTATCATTCATTTGATATTGAAAATTAAATTACATAAACAGATGTACCAAAATATAAAGTTACGTTGAAATTTTGGTATTTTAAAAACCAAAATGACAATGACTCAACAAAAAAATAAAATCCAGCAAAATAATTTTTGCGAATGAGTTTCTTTCAACAAAAAACTTATGAAACTTTAACAGAAACTGTAGGTGTGTGTCTGAGTCTGGTGAATTTTTGGTTAAAACAAGTTTGTTTTTCATTCAGTGGGTAGAAAATTCTAAAATTTTACTCAAGTAAGACCAGAAATACTTTATAATAACTCAAGGAAAAGGAAAAGGTACAGGGGAGAAAATACTCATACAAGTACATTTTTACAAAAATGTCACTCAAATGTAACTATCAGCTGCCCAGAGCAGAACTGCAGTACAACCATACCAACTACCTACAACATGGAGTGTAGTTTAACTACAGTGTCCATGCATGTCAGATGCCTATTCAAATACAAAAACAACCACAATATGAATAAAGTAAAAAAAAATATATATATATATATATATATATATATATATATATATATATATTAAAAAGCCTCCCGTTAGCCAATAAGGAGTTAGCTAACGGGCGTTAAAAACGTCACTGAGTGAATTAGCATTATGTATTCCCCAAGACAAAAAACAGCAAAAACAAAGCCAGAAAATTATGTCCCAAACATGCAGTAGTTATTATATCCACAAGGAGCTGCTAACAGCTAGCAGAAGCAAAAGGCTCAATGCTACTATCAAACCAACGGCCATTAGCTCATTATAAACTCACACAAGTCATGTCAGAAAATAGCTTTGCTGACATTTTAGCATTATTAGCAGCTTACTGCCTTCCTGCGTCTCTCCTTTCAGTAGACAGAAGCAAATGACCGTCAATCAAAATCCCTCTTGGTACTGGCGGAGGTCGGTGAGTGCTCCAAAAACGGACTTTCCCCATCGATAAAGGTAAATTCCCGAGAAAAATAAAATTTAACCAAACACTTCGAAGCGGCTCTGATTCCGGGGGCCGATGAAAGGAATCCTGGGCGTTAATACACGGCAGAACCGAACATTTTGACTCGATTCATAGCAACTTAGGCAGAACTGAACTTGGACTACAAAATCGCTGCGAAGAGAGAAAATGGCCGATTCACAAAACTGATTAACCGGAAGTCATGACCTATTTTAGCAGTTCCACAGTCGGTGCAATGACGTCACGGATAAGCAAAAGGTTATGATAAATAGAGGAAAAATAGATAGACTGAAAAATATATCGCATAAAGAATATAAAGATATCTACGCAGCACCGGGAGAAAATTTATTTATTTTTTTGTTTTGTTTGCACTCCTAAATACTCAATATGTCACCTTTAAATAATAATAATAATAATAAAAGTTCTAATAAAAAATACATAAATAGGAGAGTGGCATGAAGGCATACTAAAAGCGACACATATTTTTAACATGTAGCTGTTACCAGACGTACCGCTTATTGTCTGCAAATAATAAATAGAGATTAACTTAATGCAAACAAATCTGTTTTTGTTTTGATAAGATTTTTGCTAAGTGGTGTAATAAAATTAACCTTTTATCATTGTGTTGTAAATAGGACTGAATAGGAATTGGATTAAATTGACCAAAAGTGGCTGTAAAGTGCCTGAATTGATAAGCTGAACTTAAGTAAAAATATAATTTCATAATCTTTCAAGTTACATATTTTCAGATATGTGAACTGCAATATTTCATATTTCAATTTATCTGAATTTGTTTTTACGTTTTATTTAATGACACTGATAGTAAAAATGATTGATCATTTAAGGATTTAAAATCGCTTCAGCTAAAACTTTCTACATGCAACAGTTTGCTGCTCTGATGCTTCTGTTTCCGTAATGTCCTTGAATGCACCTAACAAGGACATTTTGATTACAACCAGATCAAGGGCTGGACTTTAAAATACCTGTTGTTATTTTCAGCACCTTGCAGACATTACAGCTCATTCCAGATAGCCGAAGGGAAGCTGAGCATGTGTCAGGATAAAAGGTACCAAAAGTTAAAGGGCTCCTTTGATGTATCGCCATGATGAGAAGCAGCGCTAGCAGAGTTGAAGCAATTCAGTTTGAAAAGCACCTTGGCTTCCATAAACATGGTCAAAGGGGTGAAGAATAATGGTTATAAAATTAAAGCTGCACATGTGAATTTATACTGGTAAGGAAACAGGAGAACTGATCATGATGGGAAGGTTGTTCAGTGTAAATGTTGGAACGTCTGTCTGGTGAATATTTCCCGAGTCTCTTTCAATGAACGTGTGGGAATGTCAAAACTTTCTCCAGCTGAACAGAAACGAAACTCAAGTTATGAATGAGGAACAAAATCCAGTTATTGATCTAGAGTTATAGATCTAGAATCAATGCACAGCTTCAGTTGTTACAGCTGGAAACTAGAGATCAGGCTGACCTCTGACCTCTGACCTACCCTTCGGTTCCAAAGTGGGCCTTCTAGCAGCTGCAGAACATTTCCAGAACCAGAGGCCTCATGCATAAAACAGTTTGCAGTTTTCACACTAAAACTTGGCGCATGGAAAAATTTAGGAAAGTGCGGCGCACAAAAAAAGTCGGATGCATAAAGCCGTGGCCGCGCACCTTTCCTTTATAAATCCTGATTTGTGGGAAACAGAGCAGCTGCTGCTCCGCCTGTCGCCTCCATAAATACATATTAATGTAAGTTAGTATAAATACCCGGAAGTCTGCCGCCGCGTAAAGCAGTAACCATGGCAACTTCCTTGTTTGAAGCAGTATAAGTATTTTTAATAATAATAATTACATATTTTATTTAAATTGTGCTTTGATGACACATAATATCACCTCAAAAAAATAAAAATAAATTTTAAAGAAAAAAAATCCAAATTTAAAAAATAAAAAGAAAGAGATCCTGCAGCAGAGCGTTCAGCTGCTAAAGACAGTCAGAGAGTCTCTGAGTGGGAATGTGGACGATTATTGTAAATACTAGATGCTTCATGTCCATAAGGTGCATTCACATTGCGGGTAGCTCGACTGAAGGATGACTGCAGCTGGACCAGTACCGGTACCGCACGGCTCTTTTGCTCAGAGCTCCAGGATGATCAGTCTGGATTAATCTGATCGCTCATAAATCATCATCAACATTTCCCAGCAGATCGATCTGATCTCTGATCATCGTTCCCTTGGCCATGTTCTCCATCTGAGCCAAAGCTCCTCAGGTAGCGGCTCACCTTTACGCAGCTACTGATATACCTGTGACTGCATTCACACCTTGATCACCTTAAAAATAATCAAGCCTGTTGATTATTTTTAATCAGCAGGTTGGAGTTAATCTGCTGATCCAACTCTGTTTTCTTCTTTTAGTGAGAATGAAATAACCCATAGATGCATTTTGCGCTTCGGCGCTCGGACCAATGAGTTTCATCTTTATGAGACAAAAACTGAGGATAAGTACTATTTACATTCGAGCGAGGTTTTCACATACTTTTATTGGATGGAGGCCAGATTATCATGGGGATCCACAGATTATGTGATTAAATTGAACCAAAACAATTTTTACTGGAGAGTTATGTGGATTCAATAATTAACTAAACTGCAACAAGATTTAATAAGTGTTTGCTCAATAAAACTGGCTTCTCATAATTGTGGAATCAAAACAAAAACATGCAAAAGCTTTTACAGTTTCAGGGATGCATACAAGAGAGGAGATAAATATTCATCAGTTTGTTTGCTTCTGATGGTTTTATTTTAACAGATGGGAGCCTAAAGAAAGCTGACACACATTCCTTTCTGTATTGATCCGTCTCCCTCTCGCCTGTAATTCTCCTCCTCTAAAGCGTGTTATTTCTTTCTCCTTGGAGTGCTACAGCGCTCGCTGGTGATGGGGCATGTGAGGGCGACTGCCACCAGCGCCGCCGCCGCTGCAGCCACTTCATGATTTAATCAGGATGAGACACACTGAGACTTTGTTTATCCGTTTGATCGAATATTTTCCTACCTGCGCCTCCATCACACATCAGTCCTCCAGCGTTTCTCTGTAATGTCGCTCCAGCGGCGCGGTTTAGAGCCGACGCTGATGACAGATCTATTATCTGTGGCTTCTTGTAAGCCGTGCATGTTCCTGACATCCTGTTCACATGCACAGACACGTGCATTCCTGCAGATTCTTATGCATCAGCTGCAGAAGATGTCTTACTCTCAGATACATCAATAAGCTTCATTTAGCAGAGAAAAGTAAAATGATGTTTTTCTAATGGTTTATTGTATTTTTAAAACAGAAAGATACGTAGAACTACTGATGGATTACAGTAAGTCATGAGGATTGATGAGTTTTAATGTTTCCCATGTGCAGTAAGGTGTTTCATGTAGGAACTGAAATGGTTCTTGTGTTGCTGTCTAATCAAAGTCCTGATGCATCATGCTAAGTTGGTGCAGAGAGTTGGTGCAAGTTTTCCATCTGCATCAAATTTTCTCAACGATGCAGAAATCTGAATTTTAAATCCTGCAATGTGATTGATGAGCAGTAATCAATTCAAGGCTTCTATTCCATCTTCAGTGTATTTATTATGAATATATGCAAATTGATCTGTCTGAGAATTATATCTAACGTCATCCAAGAAAGTATTAATATGATGCTTTCAAGATCATTTTCCATTTGCATTTTTCTAGAGTTGACATTTTTAAACCCTAAAACGTTATGAACTGTTATAGAGGTAGTTCCTTTATGAATGACAAAACACATTTTAACTAAACAAAGGATTTGATTTTATTCATTGTATCAACATCTAAGTTTACTTCAAAGAATATTATCTATTTGAAAAATATGGACTGTGCTAAAAAAACCACTAAGTATGAAATGCTGTAAACAACAGAGGGACTATAAGGCCATAATGTTGGTGAAAAGTCACCAACACGCCTCTGACTCGAATCAAGAACAGCTGAATACATTTTCAAAATTGCTTCGCTTTTAAGTCACAACTATTCTAACGGTAGCTTATGATTATGATAATTATTGTAATCTGTCTTTGTTCAATGGACAAAAAAAATCTGATGACATTTTCTGTAACTTCAAAACCAAAGTAGAGAAAGCGAGACTGAACTCTGACAGAAATTACTCGTATCGTATGAAAGGGATTAATAACATGACATCAACAGCATGATCAGGTTTCAGGCAGAAAAAACGAGACGCTTTTAATACTTTGGTAAACACACAAAAGGCTGAACATCAAAGCTGTTTGTGTGTTTTCATCATGTGGAGAGCAGCTGTTCTGTCCAGGCAGAGGAACTTCAAGAACTGGAAGGATATTAAAACAACAAATCCAACTAAAACACTGGATGGAAACATCAAATAAAAGCCTCGCTTTGTTCCCACCAACTGAACTAAACATTTGTAACAAAAAGAAAAAACTTAAAATCTTTAGTACAATCCAAGAAAATGTTTTTCCTGACAACAAAAAAATATGAATGAATGATTCACTGCAAAAACACAAAATCCTTCCAGGTATTTTTGTTTAGCTTCTATTGCAAATATCTTATTACACTTCAAATAAAATAAAACTAACTTACAAATAACTTTCCAGCAACATGTAGGAGTTTGATTTAAGTTACTAAATATTTCTAGTTCCACTGGCAAAGAGAACTGTGCTGTTACCTAGCAACCCCAGTCCATCACCTAGCAACCCCAGCCAAGCCCAGGCCGTTACCTAGCAACCCAGTTCTAGTTACATTGGCGGATCATTTCACTTTTCACAAGACATTTTTCCAATGTTATAAATGAAATAATCTGCAATCTTTCATCAATAATAAGAAATATTGATGAAAAATCTCACTGAAAAGTTACTTGTCACTTAGATTTGTCTTATTTTAAATGTACCAACATATTTGCTCTAAACATTTAAACTAATAGACCAAGATAAATACAGCAGAAAAGCAAAAACAAATAACAGGACTGCATTGACCAAACAATCACTCCAAATATTCCTTAATTTAAATCAAACTATATTCATATGAATGGTCCGGTCAAAGTCAGGACCAAAATCCAAGTGAAAATTTGGGGAAAAACTTTCTTCACCCAATCAGAGAAAATCCATCAATCACTTTACTTTTGTTTATCATATAAAACTAAAAAATAGCTTTGAAGTTTGTAATTTAAACATGTTTGAAGGATCAGAACTGCAAACTGGATAAAGTCCAACTCTCTCCCTCTAACACACACGTAATGCAAAGTTATTTCAGATTTTGCTAATATTACCAGGACTCCACTTCTTGCCAAGGGGCCTATCATGATGAACAATGTTTGCATAGTTGGAGAGCATCATTAGCTCCCTGCTAAGTGTTAGCGCGCGGCGCGGCGGTGAGCGGCCATGTCCTGGCATCTCACCTGATCTCTGAGAAGGAAAATCCTCAGGTGAAAATCTCCTCGGCCTTCTCCTCCATCCAAGCAGAAATCTATTCATCAGCGATATAATGAGGCATGGCCACATCTGCAGTACAGCTAGACCGCTGCACACACACACACACACACACACCCACACACAGGCCTGCAGGCTTCACAGGTTCACATCCATTTCTATGGAGGCCGAAGTTTATTGTATGGCTGCACTTAGATACTCAGTTTTTATGGGAATGGGATATAAAAGAAAGATTAATGATTCTCTGAAGTGGAAAATATGGTATGAAGAAGACAAAAGATGTTAGAGGACTACCAGCAGTATTCAACATCATAAGCACATGGAATAAAACAGCATATTGTTATTAATCTATGAGGCAGTGAATTATTGAATGGAAAGCAGGAGGAAAATTAGTTATATATGTATGAGAATATCATATTTCTACTGTTTAAACCTGATTTTTTATTAGTTCCTGGATTTATTGCAGCCAAAAGTTACTAAATAATGAAACAAATACCTGCAGAAACATGTTGGATTATCTAACGTCTAGAAAAATACAAACACAATATTCAGGCTGTAAAAGGGAAACATGCAGAAAACACAGGAAGGAAGACATGAAGGATAAAAACAATAAATTAATGTGTAAATTAATGACAGAGATTTGGTAGAAACAGGAGTCAATGTTGGGACAAAACTAAAAATCAGCTGTAATCAGCTGCCAACACGTGAGACAGGAATGCAAAGGTTTCTTGTTTTGGAAATTATAACTGAATATTCATGGATTCCACTTTTTAAATGTTTTTATTGTCTAATTTTCATTGTCAAACTGAAAAAAAGTTTAATTTTAATGTGTTTGGAATCTGTTTTCAATGCATTTATCCTCAGATGAAGTTAAGTGGAGGTGACTGAATTATTTTAAACATTTGGATCTTTTTGGATTCACTTCACATCAAACTCCAGCAAACTGCACAGTGACACAAAAACCTCAAATCTCCTGCAGAGACGGTTGAAACACGGTTCTGTTGATGCCACATCTGAAGCACTGACCCGATTACAGACCCATAAATTAGACTCCATTAAAGTCCAGATAATTGTAGTAGTTCTTTATATCTGTGTCGCCCTTTTCCCTCCGTTTTTAAATCTTTAGCTTTCAGTAAACATAAAATTCCTAGTGACTGACATATTTATCTGTTTGAGATTTGAGAAAATTATGAGGCTTATACTTTAATGAAACGAGTAAAACTCACATATACAACACATTAATTAGATTTAAAATCTTAAAAATAAAGCAGCTAAAAGAAATTAGTGTTGAAAGAAAAGTTTAATCTGAAACCACAGAGATTTTATCCTCAGTAGAATCAAAAGGAAGTTTGAATTTGTTATTTAGGTAAATATAAAGATCTGTCATGATGACTGTTTCTCATTTATTACAATAGCTGTATTTGGTAAAAAGTTTACTCAAGTACTGAGTAACTGATCAGACATTTAGTATTTAAAAATTACATCATCAGATGGACCAAAATATAAAGTTAAATGGAAATTTTTGGTATTTTAAGGACCGAAATGGCAATAATCCATATAAGTAACATAAAATAAAATGTTTCTAAATCAGTTTCTTTCAATAAAAACTGATGAAACTTTAACAGAAACTGCAGGTGAGTGTCTGTTTCTGGTGGGTTTCTGGTTAAAACTTGTTTTGTTTTTCATTCAGTGGGAAGAAAATCCAGAAATTTAACTCTAGTAAGAGCAGAAATACTTTATAATAAAATTACTAATCTGCAAGGAAACAACCGAGACTCATAAGAGGTTCATCGGTTCAGTGGAAATATTGACAAGACATCATTTTTTAAAGTGAGCATAAAGACTAAATCAGTGTTTTGTCTGAGGATCAGTGTGATTTCGGTTTTATCTGAAGCAGTTCTGTTTTTATTCTGCTCCCTACATCTCTCTCTCAGAGCTTTTCACGTCTTTTAAAGCAAACTGATCAATATGCTTCCATTTCTCACCATGCTTCCTGCTAAATGGGGTTATTTTTTTAAACGATTGCCATCAGAGCCTCTGGCTAAATTTAACTCCTGTTGTTACACAGGAGTTAAAGTCTCTGATTTAGTCAGTTTGTTTTTTTTCCAACCCCACCAAAACTGAAGCTCAAATAAATCTGGGTAACAATCTGTATTTTTCACTTTTTACAACGATGTCGAAAGTGCAGCTGCTGGTTGGTGTGTGTGCTCCGCCTGTCCCAACAGAGCGGAGCACACAGTTAGTGTTTAGCTGCTCAGAAAGCAGCTAAACACTAACAAACACAACAACCTTTTCTCTAAGTTTCATCTGCAACATCTGTAAAAACAACGAAACACAGCGCTCTGAAATATGTTAGAAATGGAATTATCAACAAGTCAGATCAAAACAGAGAATTAACATGCTAACATTAGCATAGCATTTCAGAAAACTCTCATGACAACAGCAGAAGAAAATGTACAAAATAAATTTACTATAGACTGCAGATGGATTTGTTGAGTCAAATATTTAGGTTGAAGTATGGGTGCGATGTTGTTAGCGCATTAGCTAATGCTAATGCAATAATATGTTGTCTCCAATTCAGTCAACATATTAAGGAAAAAACTGCCTTCAATAAGTATGAATGTGAAAACAGATATTTCTGAGAAAATACACATTAATGCAGGTATTGCACTATGCGTCACTGATAGGAAATTAAAAATTAAAAACTCAATTTTTGATTCAAAAAAGCAATAAGGAAAGGTAGGCAAACCAAAGTCAATGTTGTTTTAATTAGTGAAAGTTCTCCAGGATTTTCCAACTCTACAATGAATCTGAATGTAAGGCATGTAAATAATGAAGCTTTCATTAAATAAATGGCTGTTAGGAGTGGTATATATTATAAAATATTATATTAAACCCATTCATACAGCCTGGAGGATACACACAATGTTCTTCTGAGTAAAAGTCAAGACAAACAGAAAATCCTCCACAGGGCAACTTTAACTGCTCAGAAGTGAGTTTTCAAATCTGCACAGTAAATTATTTAGGACAAAGCAAATGAGCAAACAGGGGACTAACTCACCCACTGTTCATTTTAAAATACAACCCACCGTCAACACAGCTTAATATAGTGTGATTTTTTATATTCCATATATTTGTAAAGACCTGTAGAAAAAATTAGCAAACCCATAATCTCAGAAGTGAGTTGCAACAACGTAAACAGTACATATTTATACAAAAAATATATAATGGTGCAAAAGTAAAGAATGAGGAAAATACTGTTTTTTCCCACTCTGACAATTTCAGCCTTTTAGTAATTATACAGAATTACATCCAGGATTTCTTTTGTCTCTTTATCATTATGTGTCATTTCTATATCCAGCACACAGAGATAAGATAACGCTAGCAGGATAAATTCAATCTGGGTGTAAAACAGACTTTTTATTATCTGTAATGCATTAGTTCACGTGTGTCAAACTCAAGGCTGGTGGGCCAAATCTGGCCCACAATAAATATTTACGTGGCCCTTTATGCTCTAGAAAGTCACATAAGTCAAACTTCAAGGTAACAGTTTTATTTTATACTGGAGCAAAATTACATCACTCTGAAAATATGTTAAATATTATTGACTGATTAAGATACAAGAGATGGAAACTCATCAATCTGGCAAAAAATGTTGATTTTGATTAAATATTAAGAAGTACACATCAAATATAATATTTTAGCACCTTGTGAATGGATACTTTGACCTTTTTTCCTGCTGTTTTTGGTTTTTTACATTATATATATATATACTGCTCAAAAAAATAAAGGGAACACTTTAAGTGTTAAACACCGGTTTAAGTGTTCCCTTTATTTTTTTGAGCAGTGTATATATATATATATTATATTTATATAAAAATAAGTTACTTGATTGATTGAGACAGTTAAAAAAAAGAGCTTATTTTTTAAATGGAAACTATATGAAAAGTAAGTTACTTGATTGAAACAATTTTTAAAAAACAGAGTTTTATAAATCAATGAATAAATCAATGAATTCCCTTTGAGGACATTCGTGATTCTGATGAGCCCCAACATTCCTGCATTAGCTGCTACATTTTCTCCCCAACAGTAAAATCCTTTATTTACTCCAGACATATTTGAGCTACCAGAAGATTCTTCCTTGTAAGAAAAACACATTTCTGGTTGTTATAATTGACATTAGGTTGTTTTTGGTCCAGATTTGAGTTCTGGAAAGTGTGCGGTTCACAGCAGCAGGGAGCGGCGCCGGGAGGCCCGGTTTCAGTAGAACGGGTTCAGAGCCAGTCAATGACGGGCTTTAGATGCTCGTGGTTTGTTGCATCAAAGACCTGCAGCTAAAAGGCGATTGGTCCTCAGAAAGGATTCTGGGAAAGTCGGAGAAATTAGAGCGGCTTTAAAACAGGAGTGGATGAAGAAACTGTTTGTTTCATTATTCCAGCTGGAAAATGATGTTTATGACAGGAGATGGACAGATTTTTTAAAAATATGACATAAACCTCGATGTACAGTCGTATTCAACAAACTAAAATATTATTTAAAGGTTCATTTATTTCAGTAAGTGATTTGTTTACACACAGATGTTTTCAAGCCTTTATTTCTAATAATTATAATGATTTTATGATTATAAGCTTCACATAAAGCATGTTTATAATCTACCTTGAAGTTATAAGATGTGTCAAAATTATGTTGCAAAATCTGTTGAAAATATTTTTAAATAAGTAATTTACTGCAAAAAATTACAAACAAAAATAGTGAAATTGATGTGAAAACAGTTTAAGTTCTAACCGTTTATCGATGCGTTCTGGCCCTTTAAGAACATTTGTGATCGTCATGACAACACGGTTGACGCCTCTGTCCTTAGAAAACACTTTAAATTCACTTCTGCCTCTTCTCATCTCTGTTGCCCCACATGTTTGAGCTGGGGGAACATTTACGTTAAGTTTTTAGCTAAAGCAAAGCGTGCGGCGCCGCGCCTCCCACATGCTTAACTCTGACAAATGTCAGCAGTAGTTTACTGCCTCCATGCTGCCAAGTGGCTCTGCTTACCAGGAGATTTAAATATGCAGGTTTTATTTTGGCGGAGGGGGGAGGGGTTTGTTTTAGGGTTGTTTTTGTATTTTTATCTCTTTCCAGAGTAATTGGTTTAGAAAATGAGTTTGTCCACAGCCCAGGTTTAATTGGAATTAAACACAAATGGAACTATGCACCTGTCTTGCTCCCAGATAAACAGTCTATAAATGTCTACCTAAGCTAATAGCATTAAACAAAATGTGCTTGTGTAGGTGAGGCTCCAGCTTTATGTATGGTGCTGCTGACATGAGTGTTTTAGTAAAAATGAGCTCATTTCACTGAAGGTCAGTGAAAACATGCAATCAGCTTTCAGGTAAACAGATTTCATCTTATTGTTCTGATCAAATTATGAATCATTCAATATTTTAAAATTACATCTAAAATATAGTTAAGTAGAAAATGACAGTAATTCATCTAACAAAAAAATACCAAAATCCATCAAAATAATTTTTCCAGATCAGTTTCTTTCAATAAAATCTTCTGAAACTTTAACAGAAACTGCAGGTGTTTGTCTGTCTGGTGAATTCTGGTTCAAACATGTTTATTTTTCATTCAGTTGGAAGAAAATCCAGAGATTTTACTCCAGTAAGAGAAGAAATACTTCATAATAAAGTTAGTAAATGTAATTAGTTACTACCCAGTTCTGTCTGTTTTCCCAGGATATTTTAAATAACAGTCTGAGCGACAAACCAAAAGGTAAAATAGATTGTAGAGTTGATTTGTTTCTGATGTCCCTTCCTTCTCTAATTACCAGTTGATTCCTCTGTGTTGCCAAATTAAATCAGGAAGGATCTGAAGGGCGATTCCCAGACGGTTATTGATTATAGTTATGTGAGTATTCTTCAAGCATCCATCCTGCCTCAGCGGTAAACACCTGTTTCAGTAATTAGCCTCTGGTGCGTTCAGTCGGAGACTGCTGTAAAATAACAGTTAATACTCTCACCCTCCCCACTGCATGAAAAACAAACATGTTTTAACCAAAAGCCACCAGACAATCACATCAAAGTCTCTGTTAAGTTTCAGACGTTTTTTATTGAAAGAAACTGATTTGGAATAAATTATTCTGCTGGATTTTGGTGTTTGTTGAATCATTGTTATTTTGGTTTTTAAAATACCAAAATTTCCAATTAACTTTATATTTTAGTCCATCTGATGATGCAGTTTAATTTTAAATATTAAATGATTGATAATTTGATCAGTTACTTGAGTAGATTTTATACCAAATACTTTTTTTCACTCAAGTCATTTCTTGACTTGTTAACTTTTTACTTTTATTTGAGTAAAGATATATTGAAGTATTTCTACTCTTACTTGTGTATAAGTTTTAGTTTCTCTGCCTTCCTCTGGGTTTTGTTTCTTTAAATGTTGTTAAAATGACATCAGAGCAACTAAAAGGTTTTAAAATAAAAACACTTATCTGTTTATCTGAGCACATAAATATAAAAATAACAGCTCAGACTGAATGTGCACCAAATTATCCTGTTTGTATCCAAGTGCAGCACAGCTGGCTGATACAAGAATATAGAAAAGCATCATGTATGGCTGACAGGCTTGTCACTGGAAAACCTAAAACTCCAGGTTTTACAGGATAACCTGATGCCTTTAAATCCTCACTGTGAAGGATGTGAAGGGAAGGTACCGATCCTTGGTAGCTTTATTAGCTAGGTGTGTCAGCTAACTGCTGCTTTCTGAAGGATGGCATGTATTAAAAATATATAATATATAATGTATATGTAAAATATGCAGTAAAACATTTAGATGACTATAAAAAGAATAGCAGGAGTCTAAAACTCTTCAAAGCCAAATATTTCTGCCCTGTGGTAACCATGTAGAAAACTAAATATTGTTTTTGGGCATTTTCTGTTGGTTCAGTGTTTTTTAATTTCTGAGAATAAAGCCCTTAATCCATAAAACAGAGGTAAGAAATGACTCTTTTCCACACAAAGTTTCATTAGGGGGTAAAGATACTTCAGAAATACTTTATAGTCCTGCTGAATTTCAGAAAATAGATGAACTGCGATAAAATCTAAATCTAAATCTGACAGACATTCATAACAGAAGCTCTGATCTCTGTGAGCCATTTGAATGCAGTGGCCTGAATCCCCGTCACAAAACTCAGGAGGCGGAGCGTCGCTTTGAGTTAGACAGATTAATGCAGGACGGAGCGGGAGGGACGGCCGCATTACGCTGGAACCGGGGAGGGAACGCACCGGAGAGGGAACGCACCGGAGAGGGAACGAACCGGAGAGGGGACGCGTCGGAGAGGGAACGCACCGGGGTGGGAACGCACCGGAGAGGGAACGCGTCGGAGAGGGAACGCACCGGAGAGGGAACGCACCGGAGAGGGAACGCACCGGAGAGGGAACGAACCGGAGAGGGGACGCGTCGGAGAGGGAACGCACCGGGGTGGGAACGCACCGGAGAGGGAACGCGTCGGAGAGGGAACGCACCGGAGAGGGAACGCACCGGGGTGGGAACGCACCGGAGAGGGAACGCGTCGGAGAGGGAACGAACCGGAGAGGGAACGCGTCGGAGAGGGAACGCACCGGAGAGGGAACGCGTCGGAGAGAGAACGCACCGGAGAGGGAACGCGCCGGAGAGGGAACGAACCGGAGAGGGAATGCGTCGGAGAGGGTACGCACCGGAGGGGGAACGAACCGGAGAGGGAACGCACCGGGGTGGGAACGCACCGGAGAGGGAACGCGTCGGAGAGGGAACGAACCGGAGAGGGAACGCGTCGGAGAGGGAATGCACCGGGGTGGGAACGCACCGGAGAGGGAACGCACCAGGGTGGGAACGCACCAGGGTGGGAACGCACCGGAGAGGGAACGCACCGGGGAGGGAACGCACCGGAGAAGGAACACACCGGGGAGGGAACGCACCGGGGTGGGATCGCACCGGAGAGGGAACGCACCGGAGAGGGGAGGGAACATGCAGGAGAAGGAACGCACCGGACCGGACCGCTCGCCTTCAGCAAAACGAAAGACAAATGGAAGGTGAGGGACAGAGAACCGCAGGACGGGAGAAGAAGAAGAAGAGATCCAACAAAAGCAAGGAGGAAAAATAAACCTGAGAGGAAATTCAAGTAATACAAGTTTACTTTTCGACAGTTTCTACAAATTTACCTGTAACAAGTTAAAAAGTTACACAAAAATCTAAAATTATATTCAATTTAATAATAAAGCAACATTTCTAAAACATGTATATTCTCCAGTTTTAGTTTGTTTTCAACTAAAACAATTTAATGGATGAACTCTGCCAAGAAATTATTTTTTACCCACGTTAGCGACGGGATTTGGCTCCTTTGCCTGAGAAACAGAAAGGCATCGGAATCGCCACGATGCGCTCCAACTCCCTTCGGTTGCGATCAGGATGGTAGGAAATTGATTTTCCAGTTCGTTCATAAAGCTGCATTCACGCTAATCTATGAAATATTCCCGTATTCCCTGGACAGGACTCGGAAATTGGTGCTAGCAGTTAGCATTCGTCAGTAACTCAATTATTTATGATTCGTTGCGCAGCATGAGATCGTCCAGACAGGCAGGGTGTTCCTGAAGGAGGGGACGCTCATGAAGCTGTCCAGGAAAGTCATGCAGCCGAGAATGTTTTTTCTGTTTAATGTTTAATTTTTCTGTTTAATCACCCGGCTGGAACTCGGTGCACTAAAAAATAAAACATAATTTAATGAAGTATCAATCAAGGAATCGTTACAGCCCAGTTTTATATATTTTTAACCAATTCTGCATCCTGTTCATCTGCAAGATAAAAATAGATAAACATCCAGTCTCGTGACTAAACAAATTTACAAATATTTTTAAACCGAAGGAGAACATGGAAACTCTAGAAAATGGGCAGAACCAGGAATAAAAGCTGGGCCATCAGTGACCTCACATCAAAAACCTTTATTCATTATTTTAAGCCGAGACGTACCTGGTTGCATCGTTCTAAAAATATCAAGTAATGAAATGAAATGATGTTTATACTGAATGAATTAACTAAAAATAAAATGAAAAGCACTCTATTTTTTACAAAAGAGGACTTCCAGAACTATCCTCAGTCTTGCTTCATCAGATTATGAGAAAAACTTTCCTTTCTTAATTCTTTTTACCAAATGGAAAAACTGTGTTTAGTTTCTACTGGAAAGACGATTTGTGCAAATCAGTGCAGAAGCGACATAAGAGGACATGGAGGAGGAGGAGAGGGACTAAGGGACCCAGAATGAAGCGGATGAGTGAATAACTAGTGAGGGCAGAAGGAGGGAAGAACGGGAAGAGAAGGTGGCAAAGCGGAGGAGCAGAGGGGGACAGAAGAGGAGCATGCAGATGGCTCTGAGAGCTGGGTTGAGGCTCCGGGGACACAAAAGAAGACATGATGTAGCTGTAGGGATGGTTGCTTCATTGGGCTGCTTGCGCTAGAAAAGAAGGCAGAGATGGAAGTCACTTTGTAAGCTCTGGGGCCTCCAGCCCGGTGTGTGTGTGTCAGTTGGGGTAGGAAGTGTGTTTTTGGCCGGCCACCGGTGCAGCGTTGCATGGCGAATTACCCTGCAGCAAAGAGACGCATTCAGATCCGCTTTCCTTCTGTGCTCATTTTTGCAAATGTCTCTTTTCTTTTCTCCTTTTTTTCTGCAGACAACACTGTAGCCATTCTTCAGAAGCAATTATTGAAGCTGGGATGCAGTGTTTGTTTACCATGAAAGTGACCTGCCACTCAGGATTTCAATTATCATCCTCTCTGCCAGCGAACCCAATCGTACACACAGAAGAATAACATCCAGCGCCGATAAGGCAGAACGCTCCGGCGCTGGCCACAGTGGATATTATTACATCAAACCAGATAAGACAACTATTACATTTGACGTGTGCATGAGTAGCTGCTGTTATCTCACAGGTTGTCATCTGGGAACAACATGACAGACAAAAAATAACAAAAGGGTTGTATCATGACTCCTATTCAACTCTTTTTGGATATCATCTTTATGTGAAAACAGAAAATGTTTATCAAAGACCTTCAGGATGCAGGTAAGACCTGAAAAATCAAACTCATCTGTGCAGATGAGTCTGTGTCCATTGGGTGAGAGGAAAGACAAGTGACCATTCATCACATACACACCACTACCTAAAGCCAACGGCTAGGAGAGGAAATTAAAACTCCGTCAGTCTGTTTTTATTCATTTTGTTCCTAAATGTGAGCGGGAACTCTTGGGAATATGGATGTTACGCTGAGGGATGGGAGTGTTGAACAGAGCGACTGAAAATGTTTCTTCCAGGTTTCTTCTTGTTCAAGTCGAGTTAATTTGTGAACGTAACTCACCTGGTTGGGCTTTGGATTCCCAAACGTTTTAAACAGCTAGTTTAGAAACCGACCCGAACCTCCTGAGTGTTGGTCAAATTACCGACTTTACCTGAATTCACACCACATGATTTATGTCACTGTGTCATAAACAGCGCTTCCCCTGAAACCAGAACTTAAAAACGTACAAAAGACGAGATGCTAACCAACTTCTTCCAAACATGCTAGGCTACATGACGGTGCAGCACTGTCTCCATGGTTACCAATGATTAGAGCCGTACCTTCTCCATAATGTGATATTTTATATATTTCTAATTGTGTTTAATTATAAAGTATATGAACGTTTCTCTTCTTACCTGGTAAAAAGCAACCATTTGTAAAGTGAAACAGAAGCGATGTTAGACGTCTGTTCTTAGCTTTAAATGAGAGCCGTTTTGACGCCGTCGTGGCGCAGTGGGCGGAGCTCTGGGGAGCGTGACATCACGAGCAAAGGGTCAATATCTGATGGTGTTTTAAATACCAAAAGAAAAAAGGTTACACTAACTGGACTGCATTCACATCGTTTCAATAAGATTCTGCAATGTCAGGAGATTTAGTTCCATTTAGTGTCGCTTTAATTTTTCACCAATATCCCGGATTGATGATGATCGAGTCCCAAAGATTCTCCATGAGGTTCAGGTCTGGACTCTGCCATCCAACAGGAGGCTCGTACCTATTGGTTTATTAGGTCCAGGCGGTGACTTTATTTTTAACCAAGCAGTGTATTTATTAAGTAGCATCCAGTTGATTTTATGCATTTTGTTAAGCAAACTGCTACTAACTGCTAAACTACACACCTGCAAACCTGCAAAGCATTTAAGAAACTAACATTAGATCACCTGACTTACAGAAACAAAGATTCAGGCTCTGCTCAGTGAGCAGTTCAGCCAGCAGTGGTTCTCAGAGAGGCGGCTGCTGGACGACCTGCTTTAAAGTTTCCTTTTTTCAACGTGCTCAAACAAATGCTCAGCCTGAAGAGAGCGACTGCAGATGAGGAGCAGCAGAATTAGCAAGCAGAGAAATAAACAGCAATTTCCTCCATCCAGCTGTAAGTAATTCGTTTGAAGAGCCATGACTAATTCATGTGAAATGCTATCCATCAGCAACGCCTTAAATTGCAATGAAGCCCACTTCAGTAATTTGGCTGTTTTGCATGAAAATGAGGCCAAAGAGAAGAAAACATTAAATGTTACAAAGATCTGGAGTCAAACTGGAACCAGATCTCAAACTGGTTCAGGAAACTGATCACATTTTCCACTTTTATCCTTTATTCACACATTTATCATTTTTAGCAACTTCTGATCTGACAACTTGCTGAGATTTAAACTTCTTTTTATTTAATATTTTTTTTCTCAGCTTATTTAATACTTTTACATTTCTCACATACATTGAAAATGTGTCACTTTAAAACTAAAAACTTTAAGGCATCAGGTTTAAGGAAAAGGTAAAGCATAATTGTTGCCCATTCTCTTCAGTCTAAATACTTATTAAATAGTGGGAATATAAAACTAAATAAGGAGTAAAAATTATATTTATGATGTATTTAATTTGCCAGAGCTCCTTTCTTGTAATTTTCCCCCAAGATGCAAGAATTATCTGCAATATTTCGAAGCCCTTTGGATCAGTAGCGACTTTCTGAACTGTTTCAATCTATAAACTCCAGCAGAATGAGGAAATCCTGTTTTAACAGAAAGAATCCAGCAGATCTGAAAAAGGACCAAATATATGAAAATAAAATGGTATGTTCTGCCATTTTTGGTAAATTTACAGCTTAAACATAATTCCAAGAAAACAGCTTCAGTAATGGAGTAAAATAAAACAAAAATAGCAGCCAGTCTAAAAATAAAGTTTGGGAAACCCTTCAGACAGCTGGGGAACGATTAATCAAGAGCACTTTAAAGAAAATGTAGCCTTTAGGGGAGATTTAATCCTGCAACTTGCTGTAGTTTGAGTTATGATGTGTACTAAGCTGAACAGATGGTAAAAGCAGCGAAATAATTAAAGATCTGAAGAGTTTATTTAAAGCCTTATTTGGTAACGAGTGTGTTGGGAGCAGGAGTGTGTAGCGTGGAAAACGGAGCAAAGAACTATTTGGTAAAAAGTTTACTCAAGTACTGAGTAACTGATAAAACTATCAATCATTTAATATTTAAAAATTACATCATCAGACGAAACAAAATATAAAGTTAAATGGAGATTTTGGTATTTTAACAACCAAAATTACAATAATTTTAAAAACCCAACAAAATCAAACAAAGGAAAAAAATCCAAATCAGTTTCTTTTATTATAAAACTTATAAAACTTTAACAGAAACTGCAGGTTTGTGTCTGAGTCTGATGGATTTCTGGTTAAAACATGTTTGATTTTCATTCAGTTGGTAGAAAATACAGAAATTTTACTCAAGAGCAGAAATACTTTATAAAAAAATTACTCAAGTAAAAATAAAATACACCTCAAAGTAATTTTTTTCAAAAACGTTATGCAATTTAATGCAACTAGTTACGACAGTCCAAGTAAAGGAGCTGCAGGTGAAACCCGATTAAAATGCGTCTGACAACCTGCTGAATAAACCTGCTGAGATTCTCAGAGACAAACTCCTTAAAAAACAACAGAAGCTACAATCGGCTGCGGCGCTGCACCCGGCCCAACGGCGCAGCGCCGGGACCAGATGTGTCAGAACAAAATCCAGCTGAGGTCGCTTCGACGGCTCCGACACGAGTCCAGAAACAGGAAGGTCAGCTGTGCTCAGGTTTTCAGAGGAAACCTTAAGGGACGAGCGTGAAAACAATAACAGGCCTGATGATTTCCCTCCAGCAGCTGTTGGGGTCGTCACTCCCTCCGGATCGGAGAGCGGCAGCGTTCTCCAAAGTCAGCAGATTATGAAGGAATCGTAACTCAATGATGCAAATCGCTTCTGCTGTGCTGAGAGACCAGTAACCAAGGTCAAGGGCGTCAAGTGACAGCTTATTGTTTGGATGGCCTGACCATGAAACAAGAGGAAAAGATAAAAAATGTCTAGTTTCAAAGACGGTATCAAGTGAAGAACAACCTGTTTTAGAAGATGGTGAGCATTAAAACCTTCCTGAGGGTCAGCCATTAGAACTACTGAATATAGGAACGAACCGATCCGCTTCTTTACTTCCAATACCGATATCTGAGGGTTAGAATCGGCTGATACGATCCGATACTGAAGATCAGAGCTGAGCTGACTTAAAATGTTACAGATAAATGCATTTGATAACTCTGCACCAGTACAACCAATTAAATACACCAATAGCTTCACAGGGTTGGTCAAACATTTAAAAACAACTTTAATCCATTCAGTGCAATTAGCAGTAAAACAGACAAAAATAAAAAAAAACTTTCAAATGGATCAGAAAGTCCAATTATGTATACAACAACCAATTAAAGTAAATATAGAAACTAAAACTGACAAATACTTCAGTGCAATCAAAGTAAATATAATTTAATAATAAATAATAAACATAAGGTCAGAACTCAAAGCATAGAATTAGACTGAATAGATCTGCTCTTATAGATCGGGGACTTTGTCATCGATACCAAATCTGTAATTTTTAAAATATTGATATCGGATCAGTGCATCTCTATTGAAAAATAAAAGATTTTCATTGTAATACAAGAAAAAGAAACATTGAATGTATTAAAATAGATCATAAATACGCAGAAGAGCAGAAACAAACTGGTTGTGACTGAACCTCAGGGAGCCTTTCGTGTTGCTAACGCAGAACAATCAGGGAGATAAATCTCTTATGTGCAGCTTTTAGAGAGAGCAACACCAGTAGCTGAAGTGCCTGGGTCAAATAAAGGCCGTGTGGGAACACTGGGAGTATTTTAGCTGAGGATTCAGTCAGAGAGCTGGAACCACACTGAGCTGCGCTCGTTGGCGATGCGGACTCATTTTTCTGCCCTCTGGTCAAACTGTTGAGCCGGCAGGGAGGAAATGTAAAATCTGACAACCCAGATTAGACGGGACTGAGGAGAAGAAAAGCACGAGGTTTTATGAATGGAGCAACGTAACAGCAAAGATGTTCTGATAAAAAAGAAGAAGAGAATCATTTAATACAGGATTAGAGAAACTATTGAACTGTAAACATTTATCTAAGGGTTTCTCCCAATCACATCCTGCTCCTTTTGTAAGCAAATATTTGTACATTTCAATTTTAACGGTTTTTCCATTTGTTGTGTTCAAAACAAAATAAAATAATAGAGAACTATCAAAACAATACAAATGATTACTTCCAGTTATACATTTAGATTTGGGATCCAATAAGTAAGTCTTTCTAGTATTAACTGTTTAAGTATTTTGCTGCTCACTAACGATGACTAGCATTGGTTTTAGCTGCCAAGTTATTAACTTAACACACTAAATCTTAAATGTACGCCTGATGAATAAAAGAAAAAGGGACGCAGAGCTTTACTACTAACTTTCAACACTGTGTATGACAACTAGATAAGGCCTGGAAAAAGTTTTAATTAAGAAAGAAAATAGAAAGGGAGAGGGAAGTAGAGTTATGCTAGCTTGACTATGAAAACCTTAACATGTAGATGTGCTGTAGAATTAGATAACATGTAGAATTCGGTGCGTTTCATTTCAGTAACAATTTTCAAAAAGTGAAAAACACCAACTCTAACTCTAAGCCAAAATCATCAGCAGAGCAGATGTTTAAATCTACTACTGTAGCTAATAGCAGCTAATCTACCTCAGCGATCAATTATTAATAATTACAAAATAAACGTCAATCCTGAAAAGATCAAACTGTAGCAGACTGAGTACTCTGTTCTTTATGTGGGAAATGTTTGACTGTTTTTTGGTGTTGAATCCTGATATGTTAGTGGAGTTGTTAGCCAGTCGCTATGGCAACGAGTCAGCGTGTAGCATAGCCAACACAGAGAGCGAGAAAAACGTGGTTTTGAGTTCTTCAATGGTTTCTTTGCGTTATTTTTCCTGAAGCACTAAATGAATAATATCTACACCTCCAGGTTTCATTTTGTTCACGGTTTCAACGCTGCGGATGGAAAGGATAAACAGTAACATACAAATACATATACCGAGTATTTGCTACCATTAGAAAGACTTATCAGCAAATCACTACGTACACTTCAGTTTGTTTAAGAGTTATAGACTGAACATATTTGGGAAATCTTCTGGTTATCAGGTTTTATAATATGTAAACATTCTCTCATGACATTTTGTTTCAGAATAAGTCAAAATGAATCAGGAAAACATTTCAGAAAGATGTTGATCTTGCTAAAGGTAGATTTTCCATCAGGTTTATCTTTCTTTTAGACCATGAAATGCTGTGGAAATCATAAAAACAATGAGCTCAGACTCCACAGGCCAACTTCATTTCAAGGCAGTACAGTTGGTAAGTAAACACTTGACAAGTAGACGGCCTGTTTTCTCTGAAACAGAAATGACAGCATGACTTCTGTTTACACAGCCTTATCTGAGAAAGACTTCCTGAACAGCACATTTCTGACAAACCAAACTGGTGTGCCCTTATTTTATCTTTTCTGGATACGTTCACAGTGACTGGCTGAATTTTCATTTGCCTGCTGTGACCAGTCAGAAATGCAGGCAGGAAGTCAGGAGGTGATGAAGCTCATGTTTAGTGTTATTCATGTTAGCATGCTCTGCTTCGCTGCAGTCTCACCTGGTGTTCATTTCTCCTTGCCAAAGCTTATTCAGTTAGTACATTTATTCATTTAGATGGATTATAAACAGTGATGATGGATTTTTATTACAGTTTAAACAGCAGGTTTAATCTGAGAGTAATTTAAAGGGATTTTTTCTCATTAAACTCGGGGCTGGACAGCAACTCAATAGCAATATGTATCGTGATGGACACGTGATCAATATCAATAGATAATAGCTGATAGAATATTCAATAATTTCACTAACTCCAGAACCGCACGGCATTCTGGGAGATGTAGGAGGAAGAAAAGCTCTAGCTGCAAAAACTCTCGAGATCAGCTAAGTTAGATCGGTGGAATCGACCAACGTTCTCACTCTTTGGTTACCTAGCAACTCACTCACTCTTTGGTTACCTAGCAACAACCTGCTGGGTAACTGGTGCAGCAGCAGTTTCAGGTTTCGCCACCGTTCCTCAAAATGTCACACCACCAATATGGCAGGATTTCAGACATTAAAAACAATAAACTAATCAATAATTATAGATATTGGCTGATATATTTAAGCTGCAGGCCAAGACAAACAGAGAGTCTTTGGCCATGTAATAAATCCTGAAACATTTTTCAAATTTGGTTTATCTGAAATAAAACAAACAAAAAAAGAAACCAGGTTGGAGATCAAATCATAACCAACAAGAAGAAAAGTTCAGGTTTAAATAAAAGGCTTGTAGTCGGGTCATTATGGACTCTCTGTTCATATCTTACTCTGGGAACAAGTGACGTGGAACCAAACATGGTACATTTTTAACTCCAGGCTTATTAATGCGGCACACAGGCAAGTGTTTGCATTTGTCAGACCCAGCCAGGGTCACTTTGCCTCAAGACGTTGTTTATATTTTTATTTATTTCTCTTTTTTTCTCCCAGGCTCACTTTCTGCTTAAGCTCTGAACCAATTTAACACAGACCGGGAATGTAGGGAGAAGCTTGACAGAGTCACTCAAATCCCCGTCTGCACTATATTGGGGGCATAGCTGGAGAAAAATGAGGGTAAGAGATAGAGGAGAGGAAAGTAGTGTGTAAGGCGGGGTGAGCTGAGGGGAAAGAAACAGATCTACATTGGGATGAAGGGTGAGCAGTGCGCTTATGTCTGGTGATACTAAACAAGAGCTGCTTGGCAAAGATATTATTTCTCTTGCTAGCAATTGAAATGCATCTTTGCACTAATCATTAAATGTATCCATTAAGCTAATTAATGACTATTTAAAATAATGAATCATTTAAGTCTTAAGGCACATTTTTCTGTAAAAGAATTAGCAACAGTAGAATAAGTATGTGACTAATGAGCATTCCCGCAACAAGGCAGTTGAAAGTACAAAAATACAAAGTCATCAACAATTGAAACATTTTCCAAGTGGCATCATTACACATCAAAATGTTGGTTAGTGTTTTATTTATAATGTTTCTAAAGCAACTCTAACCAGCTGGTAAGAATCACCTGCTAGAAACTTTGTTGTTTTGCTCATACAAATGACTCAAAGCCTTCTGGAGAGAAATGTTGAGGGCACAAATGTAGCTTCTTTGGAAGTTGTTTTTGTCTTCAACATAAACAATAACTGAGGTAAAATTAGCCTTCCTGTGTTTACTCTGTAGATGAACCCATCCGGTGAAAAACATATCAACATCTGAACCGTTTCGAGGTAATGATGAGTTTAGTGCATCACAAACAGCAATTTTATTAGTTAATAGGAAAATTACACCATATTTAGTCCAACATGTTCAACTAATCACTTTAAAGAAACTCAGTGTTTCTGCAGTTTTACAGTTTTCTGGAAGATTGTTCCAGATCTGTGGTACTTAGAAGCTGAATGCTGCTTCTCCATGTTTGGCTCTGGTTCTGATGCAGAGTAGGACCAGAACCAGAAGACCTTAGAGGCCTGGAAGGTTTTTTTTAACATCACAAAAGATAAAAGGCAGAAGAAACATTTGATAAAGTCAGTATTAGCCATAAGCTGTTGGTGTCGAAATTTCATTTCATAATAAGTTAAAGTTGCTTCTTCTAATTTGCTCATATCTCCTATTTCAATTATGAATGTGACCCTACAGAGGAGGCAGGCGAGCTAAGCACAAGAAAGGCTAATCATCCCAGAAGCTAAATGTAGCGCCTCAGAGTGCGGCTCATGTCTGGGAAGGCCGAGCGATAGGCAGCGCCAGCGCCGTGACAGGCGTGTCAAAATCTCTTAGGCGTGAATAAACATCCACCTGAATGCAGCAGCACACGTATTAAACCTCTGAATGTCAGAGCAGCAGCATATCCAGCTCAGAGTGTGTGTTCTTATGGATTAATAGTCTTTGAAAAGGATCGGAGTCGGTGCCAGAGAAAAGCAAAGAGGAGAAAAATAAAAATAAGTGAGTTATACAAAGAAATCAACATGATGATCATCGTCAATTAAAGACGGGACAAACGAACTGCGCTTATTCTGCGATTCATTAACAAAATTATTTACAGCTCTACATTGACATAAAGTGAATAAACATCTGAATAAAATTTCCTGGCTTGGAAATTAATTCTTCTACCTTCTACTAGGTTTTGTTTTCCTTTAACTTGATGGTCAATAGATGGTAAGTTTATATTTATTCATTTGTGCTCATGATTCACACAAGCCACATAATTGAAATAAAATAAAATCAGTTTGTTTACATCAGAAACACAGAATCCTTGAGAAAGTAAAGTTTCCAAACAGTGTGGGAGGTCAGAGGTCAAAGAGCGCTCCTGGTGTCCCTGATGTTTCTGAGGCGGGGGACCAGAACCGGGCCGGGGGAACATCTATCTGGGCCAGAGCGTCCGTTCCACAGCAAATGAATCCCAAGTAATGACTCTGTGGGGAAGAGATCTACCTAATGAGGAAGGAGCCACGTGACTGCTGGGGGAGAACAACAGGAGAGGAAGCAGCAGGATGGTGCGGAGTGCTCATTAATAAACACGCTGTCAGGGAGAGTTTGTGTGAACAAGTTGACATGTTAGCAGTTCATCCTGGCCTGATAACCATGTTAACCTAACAGAGCTGCTGGATGGACTTTGGAGTCAGACGCTTAATATTTTGCGTCAAAATCACTTGATGCTGTTTTTTCATCGCCGGTCTCTTTGTACAACGGCGGGTGAAACAGAGAGCGGCACCAAAATATTATGCAGTGAAGCTTCTGCAATCATAACAGAGGCTCAGACGTCTCTGTTCAATATTTTGTGTTCACTTTCTATTGAACAAACAACGGCGACGGCTGATAACGGCTCGACGCGCGTTGGAGCCTCTTTCCTTCTTCCTTCTCTCGGTTACTTTGAACAATGGCGGATAAAATATTGAGAGAGTTTTGGTTTTATTTACTGAAATCAACAGAATGTCGCCGTCGTGTTTGAATTCATCAGATAATTCAAAGGTTCGTGAGTTTCACAAGCTAGCTGGGCGCTAACGAGCGTCGCTGAGCTGTTTTTGTTTCACCTGAGCCCAGTTTGATGACCTGCTAACCGCATCGGAGCCTGCGTCTCCTGGCCACCTACAGGCCACTACATCACATAGCAGAGTGTCTCTGATTGGTCGATGGTTCTCAAACTCCAGCGTCAGCCATGATGGATGCGCTTGGCTCTTGTCAAAAGCTCAAGACCCTCAAACTGCTTCAACTGCACATCACTAAACGCGCCGCAACGCCCCTCGACTCGACGCGTGTCCACATGAACGTAAACCAGAGTCTCCTGATGCTCAAATCGCGTTTGCTGTGAACGCAGCACTACGATTTCAACTCAAGATGCACCAATTGGATTTTTATGGCCGATCGACGATTATCAACCTTTAAAAAGCCTGACCAATTCCAGTTTCAGCTGACACCAATATTCTTTGTCTAAAATGTTGCTAAATATTGTAAGAAAGTCGCTGATTTTGCAACAGTGAGGCGATTATTGTTACTGTAAAGGTTTGGACATGACCCATCAGTCAGACCTTCACTACTGAGCAGTAGAGGACGGAGGCTGATTCTTAAACCTTTTCTGATGTAGATGAGATCAGCTTCACATGGAAAAATCAGCCCATCTCCCAAAATGAAGGAAATCTGTGCTGATAAATCAGTGCATCTCTAATTTAAACCTGTATTGTCGTCTAGACGTGTCCGCATTCGATCTGCTAAAATCGTTTCAGTTTTAAACAGAATAAATCATGAAGTATTTCTTGTTGACAAAATCATCTGACATCTCGTCACCAAAAGAGGAATCCAAGCAGTGCAAACACAAACAGAAAAGTCGCTGATTCGCTGTACTGTACCACCTCTGTGTACACAGCTGAAGTTACAGTGACTGAACTCGTGTCAGACGTTAATCCTCTTGGTGAGTGCAGAGCGTTTGTGTGGCCCAGTTAATGGCTGCAGTCACAAGAGGAGGCAGAAGGTTAGTGAAGACGGAGGGACAGCGCTCCTGGCTGATGCAACAACTGCAGCTGCTACATAAATCCTGCTCTGATGGGTTGAGGCTGCGCTTACATTGAAGGCTGTGTAGAAAATGGATGGCTGTTGCCTTTTCTACACCGATGTGGGTGTAGCAAAGGGACTGGGAGAAATGTATAAAAATGGACTTGAAATCTGGAAACATCTTTTGTATTCCAGATTATTTAGATTTCTGATAACCAATTATTACATTTCTAACTCCCAGGATTTACACCACAGCTGCATGCTAACACACAGTTCCTACAACAGGAAGTGATCTGCGCCATCTTGGCAAACGCAGCACAAAACATAGCGGACCCACGGCTTCCAGACCAACATCGAGAAAATATGTAGAAACTCTTAACCAATGTGTGAGAGAAAGATACGTGAACAAAATGGCTGCTGTCGGGATCAAACTGAGACAGAAGAGAAATACGTCACATAAGCTGCCTCCGATCTCAAACTATGATATATTTCACTACTTGGTGAACAGGAAGAGTGTTTACAACATGGAGGAGCTTCAGACAATCAATGTTTAAACGGATTTATAAAGGACGTACAAACACTTTGCGTAACAAGGTTCTGGCAGAGAGAGAACATGTAAAACACGTAGGCTACATGTCTGTCTCAGCTAGCAGGTAAAAGCTACACTAGCTAAGCTAATGTTGCTAGTTCAGCAGTTAGTACTACAGTAAATATCACTGATATTTATTTATATTAATAAACATATATTAATTTATTAACATGAACAAAGTGAGAGCTAGCTCTAAGCTTATGGCTTGTTTATTGTTGTCATAGCAACTTGCCTGCCAAGATGGCTGAAAGCTGTAAAGTTCACGGATGTGTGACGTCACATGAGAGCTATTTATAGCTTTAGCAGGAAGCTAATCTTTTAACAACAGTGGAAACCATCTTAATTATGCAAATAAATTGGAGCTACATGTCACAATATTTGATTCTCAACACATTCTGTCAAACTTTGCATGTAAATAACAGTTAATAACTGAAAGAAGGAATTAAATCTTTATTTCCAACATGTAAATAGTTTCCAGCAGAAAACCTCCTGCCTGGGCGTGCCGTGGTGGCGTAGCGGTTAGCGCGACCCACATTTGGAGGCCTTCAGTCCTCGACGCGGCCGTCGCGGGTTCGACTCCCGGACCCGACGATATTTGCCGCATGTCTTCCCCCCTCTCCTTCCTTGTTTCCTGTCAGCCTGCTGTCATATAAGGGGCACTAGAGCCACAAAAGACCCCTGGAGGGGTAAAAAAAAAAAAGAAATTAAGAAAACCTCCTGCCTGCATCTGACTCATAAGTCAGGAATATCTAAATCTTTTCCATATTATGAACATTTATACCTATTATTTGAGCTGTTAAATCACCCAGTCCCAGAAATGTACAGATACAATTAATTAATTGCTCTGCAGTTTATAGAGTCCGGTTCCACGTAGATCAAACAACCAAACATTATCCTCCTGAAAACAGCGTCCTTAAAACTTAGCAATCTTTTATTATATTTTTTAACACCAAAGAAACCAAGAAATACGCATCACTTTTCTAAAAAAAAAAAAAGGTCTACTCTCTGTAAGAGAAGCCTGTGAATTATTTAACAGACAAGAAATCTATACGTTCTATGGAAGCAAGCAGCACCATGAAGATCATGTCAAATATTTCTCCAACAAGGTCTATAATTCCAAAACCATGCATCACTTCACGATTATCCACAACTTTGTGTTTATCACATAAAAATAGCCTGAATTCTGCAATTCTTATTGGACCAAACGGGATCAACAGGGAATCTTTCAGGAGAAATGTGCATGATAGACAGATAAATCACTGTCCTGCTTTAAAGAAAACACGTCATCATAACCCTAATTATGACCCGAAGGTCGCTGAAGGTCAGCAGGTCCCCTGCAGAGCGTCATTCATCACTGATGAAGTGCTTCTACCTGGACGCACTGAAGAGCGAGCGTCCTAAACAAAGTCCGTTTGGACCGGAGGCTTCCTATTCATCACCATGATGAGAGCCATTAATCTGCTGCAGAGGCTCATAATCACAGGCAGGATGAGAACGAGACAGAGACCCCAAACATCTGTGATTGTGATGCTAATTTCAACAATCAGTCCACTGATTGCCAAATGTAATGAGATTTTTAAATGTGTAAATCAGATTATGTCCCTTTTAGGCTGAAATGCCTAAAATGAAGTCTAATACTGCAGGCTCCTGATTTCCTGTTTTATTTATTCACTAACATTCCTAAAAAGGTAAATTATTAATAATTCTCATATGATCCAGAATGTTGGGTCTTAAAAATGTTTGTTGTAGGAAAAACAAAATGTTGACAAGCAGGAAAAACCTGCATCTCAACCATTTACTGACCTTAACTCTGTATTTTAGTCTGTAATAAAATACAGACTAAAATATTTTATTATAAATATAACGGCTGTGATGAGCCGTTTGTGTATCCAGCATGTTAATAATTATAAATGTTTTTTTACCAACAGCCCTTCGTTGAAATAAATCTAACATAAATTATAATATTATTGATGAAAACATTAAATGTTTTGTGCAACTATTTAAATAATTTGATAACTTTATCCATGTCTTATTCATTCAACCATTTGTTTGTTTTTTTTTGGTAATTTATGAAATATGTAAATCTTTGAACTTACAGCAAACAGCAAATTTGGATTTGCTCAAAATAATCCAATCTTGGTAAATGAAAATAAAATACAACTCAAAGAAAAAATTAAGAAAAGTTTCTACTTTAGGCACCATTTAAAACTGTGTATAATTTAAAGTATTTTTATATAACCTTTTTTAACAACTCCAGTGAAAAATCCCAGCAGTACGGAAGAGGATTAGGGACACGAAAAAATAAAAAAAATAATTCTGACTTTAATCTCAGAATTTTTTTTTTTGTTTTTTCGGTGGCCCTAATCCTCTTCCGTACAACAGAACACAAAGTTTTCTTAAATATTTTCTGAAAAGTAAGTGAATAAAAGCATCCAGGTGATTATAATGCTCTCATAAAAACAGGACTTTCTGCCTTAGAGGGAAAATGATGCTCTCATTGTAGCCACTTAATGTCAGATAGTTTTGTTAATTTCCGCTCAGAAAGCAAAGTAATCTCTTTTATGGTAAAGTCTTTGTGCTGCTGAAAACCTTTTCAGCTCAGAATAATCCTAAAAATGCTGCACAACAAATCCTGTTATCCTGCTTTGCCTCTATTTTACTCCGAATCATCTGTCACTTTTATTTGTATATGGGAATTTATATTATAATTTAAAGTACTGAACACAAACAACAAAGTCCCATCAAGCCAGAGGTTTATTACCATCTTCAGAAATCATGTGCAAAACATTTTTTACGACAAAAATCCAACCAAGTCAGAAGAAAACCTTTCCTTCTGCTTCAAAGAGAATATTTGGTTTCCACAGACGGAGCTAAACTCCTTCACCTCGGCTGCCATGTTTGCCCCAGCAGGGCGACTGCAGCTTGGAGCGCAGAACCAAGTTACCTCGCCCCAACCGCCTGAGGATAAAGTAGATAAAATGTATTTTTAATAAAACACATGAAACTAAGCATGTCAGGCCTCTCTCCTTGAAGAAAGCTGAATTTTTCTTTGATGCTCATAAGAAAACATGTGAAGTTACATGATTTACACTGGAAGGTAAAACAGAAAACACAGGAAACACCAGATTACCAACAACGACAAAAATACAGCAAAACTGTCTGCTTACTGTAAATTCACCATTACAGAAACTAGACTAAAAAATACTTGGTAAGATTTTGTGTTTTTACAGTATAGAAATGATGATGTAAACACTTAGATGAGATATATTCATAATTCAGCCTTCGTGGCACTAGCGCTCATCATCTATCAGCCAATCAGAGAAGACGTTGGCGTCTCATTCAGGAGTGGGAGCGCTAAGCCCCGCCCACCTGCTACCAACCAAAAAGACTTCCTGTTGTCTTCATTGTTGTTTCCACCAGTAGTAACATCCTGCTGTTGATGGTGTGACTACGTGTTCCAGCTGAAAACCAGCACTACGACTTTCGATCAGAACTGGTGTGTTTCCATTAAGCAAATTTATTTTCATAATTTTAATTTGTGCAGTTCTATTGTTAATGGAAACGCAGATATTGTCAAAAAGTTGAGAAGTTATTCCAAGATCTATTCCTGAACAAATTAACTTTCAGTTAGAACAAGCACAGAGAAACCAGAACTGACAAAATGCTACTTTGTTAAAGATTTTTACTTTTTAGGAAAATTGCTGCAACTGAAATCAAGTACGTCTCAGTTTTTATTCCTTTTTAATCAAACTTAAATAAAATTTTTATTTTGTCATTTATCTACCTGTGATGTAATTATTGAGAAGCCTTGTGGTCAGCTGTAAATGAGCTTCATGAATAAATTAAACTTTGTTGGCAGTGCAGCGTGAATAAATAGATGAAAGTCAACTGACTGGTTTTGGCCCTGAGCTGCAGGAAATCAGTTTTCAGGTTTATCACATTTAAAAGTAAATCTTTCCTCCAAAAATCAGAAAACCAGGATAAAAGTTTTGGTTTTTTTACAATGTGCTTTTAAGGCCTCTATTTTTTAGGCATACAGATTGTTGGGTTTGATTAAAATGAACCAAGAGATAAAACTGCAAGCGCTAAATAAAAGTAAAACTCTCTCTGCAGCTAAACAAGTTGAGGCTGAATCTGAGCCACATGTTGTTGGATCCAACAGACGTGAATTCAACGTTTGATTTCCTGATCTGCGTCCGCCAACACCGACTGCGATTGTAAAAACCACTTAAGCAGCCAAAGTGAGACATGTCTACCAATGATGCCTTTGTCTGTCAACTGCAATAATTACTCACAATTTACAAACACACACAAATACGATGCTCAGGACTTATTCCCAGCGTTTTCAATCTCCCGCTGGTTTGCATTCAGACATCAAGTTTAAGCTTAATGTGGCGACTGAACATCCCAAATGTGGATTAGATATGCATGGCGGTGTCTGCCAGCAACGCTTCCCTCCCTAATGTGACATGACAAAAAGTGCTGCCAGCTCTGTATGTGTGCATCTGTTTTTTAAAGTTGTGCTGACATGCAACCAAAAATAACCAGAGCTTTAACTTTCTTTTTTTAAACATCTACTGTGGAAGGAACGATTTTAAAAGGTTTCATGTGAGAGTGATCTGACAAGCAACTGGAAACAGGAGAAAACTTCTCCAAACTCCTGATCCAGTGCTTTCTAAAACTGGCAAACAACAACTTTAAATTTTAATATCCAAATTAAAACCACTGATGTGCAACATCTATAACTGACCCATCTGGTTGTGTTTAGTAATTTGTAAAAATATGTTTGTAAGTCTTTGCAAGCTCTGAATAATCTGAGTTTGGTACATAAAATAAAAAACAGCTTAAATAAAAACGGATACTGTTGCTTATTTAGGCATCATTTAAAATTGTTTATGAATTAAAATATTTTTTAGACAATCTTATTAAATCATATTGGCTGAGGGAGCAATTCTAATGAAAAATCACAAAGTTTTACTTAAATATTCCTGTGAAAAAAAAACTGAATTAAAGCATCCAGGTGAATATTTATGTTTTATTTGAATGTGAAACTTTTTTAGCCATTTAATGTCTGAATGCAGCAGGAGATTAAAAACACTGAGAATAAGTCAAGGGTTTTGTTTTTTGGTTATTAAAAGCTTTAATATCCAACTTCAAAAGTGTAATTTCTACCGGATCAGATCTGAAACTGACCTTTTATAACAAGAAAAAAAAATGCTCATACAGGAAACTTTGTCAGAAATAAGAAATAAAACGTATCCAGCACCAAACAAACTTCATAAACTGCGGGATAAACCCAGATCACGTTCTACTTTTCATCAGTCCCACCTATTAATCCTAATAAAGGTAAGTTTGACTCAGACCGAGTCGTTTCAGTTTTCCAGCCGGAGCTCTGAGCTCAGTGACCAGACTGACCTTTGAAGAAGCAGTCTTTGCTGTGCACCACGTAGATCCGCCGCCTCTCCAGGCAGGCGGTGCGGTAAACCTCGCAGTGGTTCTCGTAAAACCTGCCGTCCGAGCCGCACACAGGCACAAAGGAGGGCCGACATTTTTCCTGGCACACGCACTCGGCGCGCCCGCTTTCCGCCATCAGCACACACTGCCGGCCTCTTCCACAGTAGGTCCTGTGACACGGGTCTTCCTCTGCATCAGAATGAGCTGCAGGAAACAGAAAGTACAAGATTTTACTGCTTCCTGCATAAAATTCAAAGCAGAAAATTACAAATTTCTAATTAAAAATCATCCAAAAATGCAGTTTTATTGTAGTCGTATATGGACCCGTTGCAGCGTGACATCACACTGTAGATCAGTGGGCAAAAAGCTGCTCACTAAGTCTGGCTAGCTTTGGTTTAGCTGTCAAGTTACCAACATAACGCGCTAAATCTTAAACGTACGCCTGATATATAAAACAAAAGGGATGCAGAGCTGTGATACTAACAGTCAGCACCACAACAACTAGATAACACAGTCAGGAAAAAATTTTAATTAAGAAAGAAAATAGCGAAGGAGAGGGAAGTAGCTCAGTTACGCTAGCTTGACTATAACAACCGTAACATGTAGATGTGCTGCAGAATTTGATGTGTTTCTGTCCAGGTACAAAATAAAAAATAAAGTCGACCTAAACACCAACTCTGACAGATCATCAGCAGAGCAGATGTTTACATTAGCTAATCAACCACCGCCTTCTTAGCTTAGCTAATAGCAGCGTTAGCTAATCTGCCACTGGTGTGTTAGCTTAGCTAGTAGCAGAGGTAGCTAATCTATCACAGCGATCACTTATTAGTAATCACAAAATAAACATCTAGAAAACATAAAACTGTAACCGACTGAATGTTCTGCTCTCTGTGTGGGAAACGTTTGAGTGTTTTCTGGTGTTGAATCCTGATACAGGTAGAGGTGGTGTTGTCAGTTGCTATGGCAACGAGTCTGAGTGTAGCTTAACTGATAGAGAGAGCAAAGGGGAAAAAAAGTGGTTTTGTTGTTCTGAACAGTTTTTCTGCGTTTTCGTCTCTTTGCTGCTCTGCTTCACCTCCAGGTTTCATTTTAACGGTTTTACAAGAATCGTGTTTCTTCGCTCCAGCGTTGTGTTTATGTGGGAAATTTCCACATGTAAACAACAACATGCAGTTATAAACTCCATTGGTTGAATAATAACTGATCTTTGACAAATATGTAAAGAAATCAATAATTTAATTTAATCTTGATGACAAGTTAAACGTCTCCATCAGTAAAAGAAGGAAAGGCTGTAAATCAGGGTGAGACCAGAAATAGAAAAGCATAAACTGACGTTATACACCTCAGATTCAGCGCTGTGTTAACAAGGAAATACTTTTTTTAACCACTGCTTACCAACTGTTAGGTGTCCGTATCAACACCTCTCTGCACTCATTTACACATTCAGATGTGAAAACTATGATATTCATACAGGAGCAGATCCTGGTGGAGCTGCAAATGTTGCAAAGCTGCTTGTTTCTCTGGTGTGTTGGACAGAAACCAAAGCAAACCCAAACGTGTCGGTGACGTCATCGTCTCCACGGCAACAGAACAAACTTTACGGCACCATAACATCGTTTTAGACTATTTTAAATAATATATGGGAATGGCTTTCTCAACAATCAATAAACTTTACAGTCTGATGGACATTTAACACTGGAAAACATTTTAAATATCCAAAATAAATAAATAAAAATGAATTATGAAGTCTCCTAGTTGAGACCAAAGAACCAGACTGAAGACTTTTATCATCCAGGTTTGGGTTAAAAAAAGATCTAGTTTTGATTTATCATGTTATTAATGATAAATTTGTTGATTATTGTGACAGCCCTGCTCTGTATATTTCAATGTCTTCAAAAAGTCAATTTATTTTCAGTAATTCAGTCAAACAAAACTAAAATTCACTGTTTAAATAAACATGGTTATTTGTTTATTTCTGTTCATTTTTTATGACAGATCGTGAAAATGATCATTTCAGTTACTTTTTATGTTATAACATTATATAACATTCCTATATTCTAATTTGACTATTTTGTATCTTTTTTCCAAATTTAATGAATCATTTAATTAATATTCCCACCAATTAAGGAAGTTTTACTACAGAAATGCTTTTGTACAAGAAAGTGTCCAGAAATATTCCTTCTCCAGCAGATTTATAAAAAAAATTTAATTAACTAAAGTTTATTTTTGGCAGGAAATGACACGGGTTTATATGAAAATATAAAATAATATAAAAGAAGAACAAAATCTTATAAAATGATTTCAATCCTTCTCAATAATCATAATGTTTGGCGCTGAGCGGTCGGGTCTGAGCCTGGGCCTTTATTTATGCATATCTGGAAATTAACAAGATAAAACACTTTTTTTAAAACATGATGGAAACACTGCAGAGAAACTTCACATTCTGCTTGGGTTTGTGTTTCTGATCATACAGACTGATTTTTTTCTGTCACAATTATTAAACTACTCTTCAAATTGTTATAAAACATCAAAAAGTGCCAAAAATACATCAGTCCAGACGCCTGTAATAAGGATCCAGTCCTCTGAAACGAGCTATTTTGAGATAAAATAAAAGACTGAAGAAAAGCAATCTCCAGCCCTGCTGAGTTTCATTTCTGTATTTCCTTTTAAAAATTTAAAGCACTTCTTTCTGTCACTTTATTTTTTCACCTTTTGATGTTAACAAGCTTCGCTTTTTAGGAATCCAGGCCAAACATAAAGGAGCTGCTGGCTGCAGCAATCTGAGCAAACAAATCGCACCACATGAAATGTTCGGAGTCGAGCAGAAGGCACACGGACATAAACTGCTTCAGATTACCAAAACAAGCTAATGTGTGCAGCTAAATCTGATACTGCTGCTCGTAACGTTTCATTGTAGTTGAGAGACGACAGAAGCGGATCTGGACTGTTAAAGGAGTAAACATTCCTCCCAGCTTCATCCTCGTCCTCCGCTCTATTATCCCTCTGTGAAATAAGGCTGAAAAGCTAAAAAGCATATTGGCTTAGTGTGCAGGAAGCTCAGGCTGTGCTCTTATAATCAAACTGCTGAAAACAGAAATTGAATTTGCCTCAAGTATAATCATATCTCCACTCTCAGCATATTAAATAACAGAGATAATGCGCCGCCGTCGGAGGACAATAGTTTAGTAATTGCATGAAGGAGATTTCAGGTTTGGTGCAGAGGTCACCGGCAGCACACACACATTTCACACACCTTACCTGGAAGGACCAAAATATTCATTCAGGTTGGTGTTGCAATAGAACAACGTTCAACGTATTCGTTTTATTTTAGGTGAACAAGAAGTTCAGAAAGAAAAACACTCACGAAATTACAAAGCTTAAAGTTTATCCCTCTACAGACGGGGAGATGATAACAATAAACAACAATAAACAACAAATAATAAACAACAATAAAATACAAGTAATGCACTATAAAAATATGGCCCTGATAAGAAAAGCTACGGTAAGTTTTTCCCAAACAAAGTTTGCTGAAACGTAAATGTTTGGTGGTGAGGTGACACTGAACATCAACCTGAACTACAGTAAAACACGGCGGTGGCAGTATTGTGCTGCTGGTTAGTGGAAACATTTGAGAGGCTCAGAAATTTCTGGTTGTTCTGTGGAAACATTCAGCTGGATGAATTTTAACTGATACCAAATTCATAACACTTTATTTCCCTCACAGGTCAGTTAGTTTTGTCTCTAAGGTATTTATACTGGAAACCAAAATGACTTGGTAAGACTTTGTGTTTTTGCAGTGTAAACTGTTTGATCCAGGAAATTAAACTGAAAACATTTTTTGAAAAACGTTTAGTAGTATTTTATTTTATTTTATTTTTACTCTTAAATGAGTAAAATTTCTGTATTTTCTTCCCACTGAATGAAAATCAAACTCGTTTTAAAACTCCCCAGACTTTCTGTTAAAGTTTCTGAAGTTTTTTATTGAAAGAAACTGATTTGGAAAAACTTTATTTTATTTTGTTACTTATATGAATTATTGTTTTTTTGTTCCTTAAAATACCAAAATTTCCACTTAACTTTATATTTTGTATGCAATTTTTAAATATTGAATGATAATTTTTAGACAATACTTTTTTACTCTTATTTTTAGTTACTCTACCCTCCTCTGCTAATATTACACCATTCATAAATGTGGGAAAAGTAATTTAGCAGTAAAATCAATAACCCCAGAGCGAGAAAGCCCACAGGAACGCCCCGCCTGACCCAACATGGCCGCTCTTTGTTATAATTAAGTGTTGGAAATGAGAGGAGGCTGTGGTTTGGGGTTCTGCCAGGTTAGCGCTCCGATGGGAACGCGAGGCGGACGCTGTGCGTAAGACGGGCTCAGCTCCGTTTTATCCAGTTGGCTAATTGTTCTGCGTGTCTCGGCCAGGCATCTGTGGGAAATGCAAAGCAGCCCCGCTCCCTCGCCACCTCGCCGCGCATGTCAAGGTCAGGGACGATTACAAGATCGTTTGTATTCTCCAAGCACGAGAGATTAAACGCTTAGCAACAACCGTCCAGCGGCAGCAGCCCGCTTCGTCTTCCTCTCAGCGTCTTCGTCACGTCGGAGAAACAGAACATGAACAAAAGCAAAACTGCATGAAAGCTACATTTACAAAACAAAGCTGTCTGACATTTAGCTAAGTCTTTCATCTGCTTTGTCTCTGTGCTGTTTGCGGCTGCGGCTTGTTTAAGAGGCTGAAAGTGGCGTCTGGTAATCCTCCCTGTCTAAGCTGCTGGCACAATGTTATTCAATGGATGAGGCGAAGAACGGTGCCAGGACAAACCCGGGCTGACCAACCGGGTCCAGTCCAGGCCTCCTGTCACTCTAATGCCGTCATTTCTGTTCTGGCCCCCGGGGCGCCGTCTTTTCTCCTCCTCCTCCTCAGCAGACCAAGCATGTCCACTCTCTTTGCTCTTTCAGGCTAAATCTGCAGATTTTCCATAAGAAAACAAAACTCCAGCCGCACTTTTAAGAAATAACAAAAGTTCTGCTGTGAAGCTTAAAAGCAAAACTTTCTCCAGCTGAACAGAAACTCAAGTTATTAAAGAGGAACGATCTAGAGTTATAGATCTAGAGTCAACACACAGCTCCAGTTCTTCCAGCTGGAAACTAGAGATCAGGCTGACCTCTGACCTCTGACCCTTGGGTTCCAGAGTGAGCCTTCTAACAGCTGCAGAACATTTCCAGAACCAGAGACTAAAGTCTCGGATCAGAGAAACTCATCCAGGCTTTAGTTTCTCTTTAGTGGCTTTGATTCCTGCAGCAGCGTCTTCACGGGTCTGATTGACAACCCAACAGTCCAGAACGCTGCTGCTGGAGTTCTGACTAGAACCAGGAGGATAGAGACACCACCTGGTTCTACATCACCCAGTTCTACACCATCCAGTTCTACAGTCCTTCACTGAGAGACTTTAAACTACAGCTGGTAGTTTATAAATCACTGCATTAAAGATTAAAGATCTGTTGCTGTTGGATCCTTCCAGATCTCTCAAACATGGAGGAGCATCTTTCAGCTTCTATGCACCACAAATCTGGAACAAACTTCCAGAAAACTGAAAAACAGCCGAAACACTGAGTTCCTCTAAATCTAGACTAAAAACCTGCCTGGTTAGAGTTGATATAGATTTATAATAAATGACACATTGACCAACATTTTGATGTGCAATGATGACAACACTTAAAGTAACTGTGTGTTTTATGACTTTATGTTTTATGATGTAAACAGTTTGAACTGCCTTGTTGCTGAAATGTGCTACACAAATAAGATTTGATTGATTGATTGATTGATACCATCCTCATAGGCCTAAACTTCATATTTATTTTAGGCTTTGCTTTTTTAATGTCCTTCAGGAAAGATTATAAAACATTTGGTTTTATTATGGATTATTCAATGAAAAAACTTCAGATTCTTTAACAGAAACTGCAGGTCTGAGTCTGGTGAAATTTTGGTTAAAACATATTTGTTTTTCATTCAGTGGGTAGAAAATCCAGAAATTGTACTCAGGTAAGAGTAGAAATACTCCTAAAAGGAAATTCTTTCAAAAATGTTATCCAAGTAAATGCAGGTAGTTACTGCCCAACTCTGGAAATAAACTCCAAGAATTGGCTACAAAAGGTGTGTTGAAGATGCAACTAGGAGACATTTACCTGAAAGTGAGTCGAGGTTCGATCCGATTAAAGTAAATCAGCACCGAGTTAAAACTCATTTCGTCTGACCAGAAGTTTGTCTGAACATGAGTGACAAGGCAGCAGCCATTCAGCAGAGCCACTGACATTTTTCACAATACTTTCCTTCTTCAGCTCCTTTCCCAAGTAGATGAAAGCGTAAGAGGCCCAGCATGTCTGATTCTGCTGGGAGAAGCCACAATGCAGAGCCTCAGCTCTGACTGAGTCATTGTGGGAAAGCAAATGAATCCAGAGTGAGGTGTACAATGCGTCTCGGCGCCCCACAGCGAAACCATTCAGACCACAGGGAAGGAAGCAGACTAAGAATGTCACTTTCCTCTTGAAGCAAATTCCTAAATCCGTTTAATAAACTTAAGCTATTGCATAAGTACCTCAGGCTAGGGTCTGCATTTAACATTTAAAGACAATCACCAAAACATTATTTATTTTGTAGTTAATCCAGCCTCACTGTATTTGCAGCTGCTGATATATTTCCCTCAGAGACGTAAGAATACCACTGAGCATCCCACTAACTAGACTGGAAGTTCATTCACCCTGCTGCTGTGGGCCGCCGCCTGGACCAGGGCTACATTATTCATCTCTCCAAGCTAAGAAACGCTACACCATTCAGTCACAAATCTTTCAGGACAATTTACGACATGTTTCTGTTTCTTTCAGATTTTCACCCAAATGATCTGGAATCAACAAAAGGAGTGGTGTTTTCATTTTACGAGCTTTTTTAAAGCTAAAGGAAGGACAGACGAACGCTGGATGTGTTTCTCCACCTGGGCAGAGCCCAGGGACGTCTGCAGATCGGACAGATGATTCTATTTGCCCTGTAGCAGCTGTAGATAATTAAATATTGAGACACACTGTCAAACACTGTCTTCCCTGTGCTGCTCAGTCGGACAAAGCGCTCCTGACATGCACACAGCGCTTGAATATCAATGGATACCTGCATCCCTTGGTGCTAGGTAAGATATGCTGCAGTGTTCACCAGAGATAACAACTAACTTATTTTTGCTGCATTGTACCAAATAATTTAATTTTTCTGTGTAAACAGAGGGATGGAGTAGGAATAAGATTTACTGGGCAGGATTCAGGATTCAGTGAGTATTTATAGGCCTGACATGATAAATTGTTACAGAAGTTATTGCAATAAATGATAATATTGTTGTCTTGAGATCATTTTCAAGTAATATAATGGCAGTATCATTGTTATGTTGATTAAAATGGACTTACTTTATTTAGTATGGAAACACTAGCGTATCAGCTAAAATGGGCTAAAATGCTAAGGTTAGCTTAAATGCTGTCAGTAGCAGGTTGGCTAACATTGACTTTTTCCATTCAGTAACCTCAACACAACTAATAGATAAAGAATCAGCAAAAACGCTTATTTGGACGTAGTTTTTCACCAACTACGTTGCCATGGTAACTCGAAAAGGCAACAGAAGTAGCACTTCCTTCTCGAGATCAAGCCGCACGTTTTGATATATCTATTCTGAACGCAGCGGTTCGAGTCGCATTAACGATGACGGAACAAAAGTAGATAAAGAGACACCTTATTGGGTGCAGAACAATAGGTGCCGGCCAATCACTGCATGGGGCAGGCCGCAAAAAAAATGCAAGAACACATTCTATTAAGCTTTAAACTCTAACAGCAACATTTCCCTAATTATAATTAGCATGTTGACTAACAGTGAGTCACTCCCTCAGTATGGAAAATAGTACTGTGTAAATTAAAATTAGCCAAAATGCTAAGGTTAGCTGAAATGCTGTCAGTAGCATGTGGGATATCACTAGCATGTTGACCTTCACTAGCATGTTGACCTTCACTAGCATGTTGGCCTTCACTAGCATGTTGGCCTACACTAGCATGTTAACCTTCACTAGCATGGTGGCCTACTAGCATGTTGGCCTTCACTAGCATGTTGGCCTTCACTAGCATGTTAGCCTACACTAGCATGTTGACCTTCACTAGCATGTTGGCCTACTAGCATGTTGACCTACACTAAGCATGTTAGCCTATTAGCATGGTGGCCTACTAGCATGTTGGCCTTCACTAGCATGTTGGCCTTCACTAGCATGTTGGCCTTCACTAGCATGTTGACCTTCACTAGCATGTTGGCCTACTAGCATGTTGACCTACACTAAGCATGTTAGCCTATTAGCATGGTGGCCTACTAGCATGTTGGCCTTCACTAGCATGTTGGCCTTCACTAGCATGTTGGCCTTCACTAGCATGTTGGCCTACACTAGCATGTTGACCTTCACTAGCATGTTGGCCTTCACTAGCATGTTGGCCTACTAGCATGGTGGCCTACTAGCATGTTGACCTACACTAGCATGTTGGCCTTCACTAGCATGTTGGCCTACTAGCATGGTGGCCTACTAGCATGTTGACCTACACTAGCATGTTGGCCTTCACTAGCATGTTGGCCTTCACTAGCATGTTGGCCTTCACTAGCATGTTGACCTTCACTAGCATGTTGGCCTTCACTAGCATGTTGGCCTTCACTAGCATGTTGGCCTACTAGCATGTTGACCTTCACTAGCATGTTGGCCTTCACTAGCATGTTGGCCTTCACTAGCATGTTGGCCTACTAGCATGTTGACCTACACTAAGCATGTTAGCCTATTAGCATGGTGGCCTACTAGCATGTTGACCTACACTAAGCATGTTGGCCTATTAGCATGGTGGCCTACTAGCATGTTGACCTACTAGCATGTTGGCCTACTAGCATGTTGACCTACTAGCATGTTGACCTACTAGCATGTTGACCTACTAGCATGTTGACCTACAAGCATGTTGAAGCTATGATAAAAACATGTCCCATCTCAATCATGGAGTTTTTGTCCGAAGCCAAAAGGAGTAGAATAACAAGCGCCTGCCATGCCATGGAGAGCACTGTCCTTAAAAAAGGTTCACTGAGACCAAAACACCAGACTGAAGACATTTATCATCCAGTTTCTGGTAGAAAAAGAGAAAAGATTTAAGCAATAAATCATGAAGACAGAAATTATTGAGCACCTTTTAATTTATCGTATTACTGTGTTTACAAACAAATACTTCCTGTTCCTACACCCACATCCTCACTAAGACTCCAACTATCTGCATGTGGGTTAAGCTGCTAGCAGCTGTCCGGCTCTCCTGGCAGCAGGTGGAGGCGCCTGATGGAGCCGTCAGCCGACATCATGTCTTCAGGAACACCAACTGATTGCTGTACCCAGGAAACGACGGCCATCACAACCGTTCAGCCCAGGAACTTACTTATGATCCTTCCATCCAGAGTTAATGAATTACATCTTTAAGTTTTACGGGCAGAGCGGAAACTGCAGCACCAAGAGCTGGCAAGGCCTCATAAGCAGCAGCAGAGGCCAGATGCTCTTTACATTTTCCTTCATTTGCATCTTCCCTGATCAATAATCCCGGGACGGCGAGACAAACATCAGGACGAGAGAAAAGTGGAGTCAGCACATCTTAACAAGAACAATTAATCAGCCTGGATACTTTCTGTTTCTGTTTATTGATCTTTGGCTGTGTGTTATTGCATTATTATTATTATGCCATTACCATTACATTACATAAAAATGATCAAAACTACGATACTATCATTTATCGCAATAAATTCTGGTAAATTTTATTATCGTGACAGGCCTGCGCACAACCTGACGGCAGAAACGATCACTAGTTGCCATGGTTACCTGCAATTATCTGGCTGTTTTAGGGTTAGCTAGCAGGTTGTCAGCGTACTACTACTGTTGATCACATCATTGATGTTAGTGACCCACTAATGACCCAAACGCATTGCATGCTGGGTAGTGGATAAAAGGTGAGAGAAAAAAGCCCAAACTTTAGCGACAGAATATTACTATCAATATTAAAGCCATTTTATTCAGTGAGACCATCAGAGAAATGCTGAGTCCCTCTAAACAGGATGAATGTATCCATGGTGAGCAAAACACCAGAACAGGGTTTTCCTAAAACAAAATCTCATTAAAATAAAGAACTCAAATTTAGCCTGAAAAGAACAAATAAAATGCAAAAATTTTTTCCTATTTTGTCACAATTAGTGAAAAAATAAACATGCAGCTGCAGCCATGAAGGCAGGAGAAAAACCAAACCATCAGAAATTAAAAATGAACTGGAAGTGGTGCGTCGTTTACTGGGCTAAAATTATTTTATTAGCCTAATTGTAAGTAGCTTAAATAGTTGGACCAACATATTCTTGCTTGATTGATGCAGGCGACATGTGCAGCAGTCAGCGCCGACGTCCACTGATGATCCACCTATAAGATGATTCACAATAACTAGTTTAGTTATAAACTTATAGTCAAGTTTTTAAATGTGTTTTAGGTAAAAAGTTATGAGCAGATTCTGTCTCATCTGATGTTTCTAAATTTCTTGGCATCTCCAGAATTCGTTCCTCCTGGAGGCTGGAGCCGACAACCAGCGAGGTCGAGACTAAAGCCAAGTCAGTGGGACGCACAGCCTCCCACTTCCTGTTTAAATAACAATCTGCTTCTATGGAAGAACAACTGTGCCAAACCAAACAGGACAAGCTTAAAGGTTTAGAAAATGGTGCTAACATCGTTAGCTGTTAGCTTCTACAGGTCCAACTAATCTGGTTAAAACAAATCAAGATAAATAAAATTAGAGCAGTTCAGGGATTAATGACTTTAAACACAATCTTACTTCAAAGATCTTGAAATATCACTTTAAACATATATTTTTATGAAATCTATAGAGTGCTGGATAAATCTGATCTGATCTTATTTCCTTTTGTTTATGTTTTCAATTCTCCAACTATAAACTGCTCTTCATGAGTTATGAATTATTTTAATAAATATGTAACAAACTTTTCAGTCACAACTGATGATTTAAGGATGAGCAGGGAAAATATCTGATCCACATAAAACACTAAGCACAGTTAATTGTGGGAATAGAAAAAAATCATAAAGCTCCAAATTACCTGTAAGGGGGAAAAAGTGCATTTTATTTTGTATTTCTCTGAGAAAAGATGGGCTGATTTTGGCTGCAGGTGATAAAATGAGCAGAAGAATAAAAGCTAAAGTTAAATATGTAGAGGCAGCAGAACCTTGTGCAGCGTGGGAATGCTAAGCTTTAGCAGCACATGCAAACCGCTAGCAAGTGGCATGTCAAAGCCCGACAGGAATCCCTTTTCCACTCAGTGGGTTGCCCACCTCAGAGGACTCAAAATGATTAGGTAGAAAGCCTTCACCTTCTGGAATAATGAATTTCTGATTCAGCCTCAGGAAAACTACGGTCATTAAATATCTAGAAAAGCTAAGAAAGAGTAAAAAATTTGCTTCTTGGTCAGGCAGTTTGTGAAACTTTGGAAATTGAGCCTTTAAATTAATTTTAACTGATTGGAATTAAACCCTGAAGGAGGAGAAACTATTGACTTCATCAACGAGTTACATCTGATAAGTTATGTAAAAACAGCAAGCAGGGAGAAACCAACAAGCCAGGAAGATCTGGATAAAAATAAAACTAATTATCTGAGCAAGTTTCACAAATTGTGATGGTTAAAATCTGCAGGCTTGTGATGTATAGTGTTAAGTATTTATTGAGAAAGGTTTGGAGGAACGGGCCGGAGGTTCTGGTGTCGTTCAATCAAACTGAAAAACTGCAGCAGCGAAAACTGCAGAACTTAATGCTGGTTCTGACAGAAATGTGTCAAAATAAACAATCACACAATAAATTAAAAGGAGCTGAATAATCTCCATTTGCATGATTTATAATTTTTCTCTTTTCTCTCTTTCTACCAAAAACTGGATAGTAAAAGTCTTCAGTCTGCTGCTTTGGTCTCAACCAGCCTTTTTTTGAAGGGCAATTTTGTTTCATAACTTCATAATTTGTTGTTGTTTCTGTTGTTTTATTTATTTTGGATATTTAAAATGTTTTCCAGTTCCAGTGTTAAATATTCATTAGAATTGAAAGTTTCGTAATCTTTGAGAAACTTGCATTAGTATTATATCATTATGTTACTTGAAAATGTACTCAACAACAACAATATTACAGTTTATCGCCATGACTTCTGGGACAATTTACTGCTTCACAACATGTGAAATGTGACAATATACATCAGGAACAATGACCTGAATTGGAGACACCAACTTGAGTCGAAAAATGAAAGACTTGTGATCTAAAGACTTGACTTGGGGAAAACGTCCCAGTTTCACTGCTGAAAAGTCCAACAAAGGGAACATCAGCGTCAGAAACGGAGCACATGTTGGAAGAAGCAGTGGTCAGATGAATCACGTTATCTTTTATATCACATGGACACTATAAAGGGGGAACATTACGAGAAGATGGCCAGCCTGCAGAAGGAAATGTAATGTTACTTTGACAGCTAGCTAAGCATTGTTGCAGATAATGTGCTACAGCTCAGGAATAATTCACCTTCCTACAAAACAAAAATGGTTCAGGTGAGATCTGAGGAGCAAACAGAGTGAGGTGCTCAAAATTCCCCAAATCCTAAACCAGCTCAGCATCTGCAGGATGTGCTGAACGATTAGTCCATCCACAAGGACTGCACCTCACAACCAACAGGACGTAAAGGATCTATGGAGCACATGTTTGATTGGTCAGGGCAGTTTTGTCAGCTAGCAGATAAACCACCTCAAATTGACAAGATTCACCCTCATAAATCTTCTCTACATTCTTTAGTGTACTTTACTTCACAAGCCTCTCAAAGCTGCTGGATCCATTGCAGCGTGACGTCACAAGATCCCGCCCCTAGCTTCCTGCTGGAGGGCAAAAAGCTGCTCGCTAACTATGACTAGCATTGGTTTTAACTGTTGTCAACACAATGCACAAAATCTTAAATGTGTGTTTGATATATATAAAAGAAAAACACAATGCTTTGCTACTAATGGTCAACACTACGGCAACTAGAAAAGGTCAGGTAAAGTTTTCATTTTAAAAAATAGCAAAGGAGAGGGAAGTAGCTCAGTTATGCTAGCTTGACTATGACAACCTCAACATGTAGATGTGCTGTGGAATTCTGCATGTTTAGGTTCAGATGAAAAATTTAAAAAAGGCAATTTAAACACCAACACTGACAGATCATCAGTAGAGCAGGAGTTTAAATTAGCTAATCTACCACCACTGTGTTAGCTTAGCTGTTAGCAGCAGTAGCTAATGTACCACAGCGATCACTTATTAATAATCACAAAATAAACATCAAGCCTGAAATCATAAAACTGTAACAGACTGAATGTTCTGCTCTGTGTGGGAACAGTTTTCATTTAGTTCACGGTCCATGTTGCTACTTGGTGCTAGCATGATAGTAGCATGGTGCTAGCATGGTGCTATCCAGGTGAACCTCTTTAAGTGTTCAGTGAGTGAAGATGTGTATGTATAATAATGTTTGTCTATATTTCATGTAACAACTCAGTGCTTTAAATCCCAGTAGTTTTCTCCTTTAAACTGAGAAGCTGCCATTTCAGATCTGAGTTTTCACAGCAACATTTGCACAACAAAAGCAAAATACGGAGAAAAGCTCCAACATTCCTCCTTTAACTTTTCTACATTTATGCATGTGTATGTAGCAGAAAGTCCTTTTTATTGATCTCTGGTTGACTTTATTTACAGCGTAATTCAAAGCTGCACTCCCATACAAAGCAACAGTACGGTGGAAAAGGTCCGCTCACCCTGCATCCCTCCTATTTACATACTTTTACCAACGCAGCAAAGATTAAATAAGAATTCAACTCTATTTTTCAGAAGCAGGCTGAACATGTGAGTGTTGGGAGGTAAATAAAGCTCCTCTGGGACTGTGGTGGAGAAAAGATGGAACATCCCTCTTGTGCCCATAATCTAAAACTTCAAGCACTGAATTAAAATTTCATCTCTCTGTTTGTCTACAGATGTACCAGTGAGACAGAAAGGAAAAACTAAATTCTTGCTCTAGCATGTAAACAGCTGTTTCTTTTCATGAAAAATGCATCATTTTCGTAGCTGGGGAAGCTCATTGTTCCAGCTCGCTGCTCCTCGTCTCTTCATTATCAACAACATCTTAATCCCATTGATCCATCTTCAGCCTCGTTTTGCTTCCTCCTTCCTCCATTTATCTCTGTATTTATACACCTCTCTACAACATATAGAGCATTTCTGCTGACACCACAGCAGCACCTCCCTCGCTGCGGGACTCTGGGAAAACAGAGACTGAAGAGACCCGATGGCCTTGCTCCTTCAGCAGAGATGACTAATAACCCCTGCAGGGCAGAGGCCTGCAGAGCGGCGGCGCGGAGGTTCCTCTGCTGGGTGGGCTTTGCTGCTGCGCTCCACGCTGACAGCTTTGTGCACAAAGTATTTTATGTCCATCTGGAGGGAGGGAACATCCCTGGCAAGAACAGGTTCCTATTAAAGAGTGCTTACTCAAATATGGGAGTTTTACGCTGTTCAAAGAGGACAGGGCGGTTATGCTTCGGTGATTACAGGTTATTCTGACTACTTGCATTCTGCGAAAAAATGAGAAGATAAAACTTTATGAGACAGAAGTTCCTTCAAGACAATTTGTCAGTGAAAATATTTATGTAGCATATGAGTTCATTTTTACAGTACGGAGCCCATAGCAGACAGGGGGAAAAAATTTGTGTTCCTTCGCAATAAATGAGCAAAAAGATCATAATCTATTTAGTATACAGTCACAAAAGTCAATCTAAAATTACGCCTTTAAAGAGAATGAGTGAAAATATGTAACTGATTAAAAATCAATTTCTTCCCTGCATGTTTATGTCTGTTTGTGTGAGGTTGGGATTGGACCGTCCCTTTAAACCGTTCAGACTCCCGGCACAAAAATACTCAAACTGTCAGACAGACAGGGCGTTACTATAACAACTCACAGGGTAATAAACTGTTTCTGTTTCTATCTTAGAAGGGATGAAGGAGATGCAGAGCCTGTGTTTGACCTTTGTGGTGCATTTCTATCCTGAAGATATAAAACTTCAGATTTTTCACAAACGAGATATTTATGAAAACGTTATAGAGCAGAACGTACAGTGGCCACCATAGAAAAACATTCAGTACTCAAGTATGACGCATGAACTGTTCAGTGTGTTACTGTGAGAAAACACAAAACAATAAAAACCTTCCTTAAAATGGAGCCCCCTAGAGGACTGGAGGACTTTTTCCTTTTGCGTTAAAGTACTGCGTTCCCTCGCTGCGATGTGTCGGTCGGTTCATGCAGCAAAACTGAAAATCCTTCTGATAGAAAGTTCAACATTATTGGAATACAGACACATTTACATACATTTGAAATGGAGACGCAGCTCTACAGGGAGCAACTGCAACTGTTTCTCCTCCTTCTGTGGACCAATCAGACAGCAGGACGGATTATTTCCTGCTTTACTTTATGATCATCCAAACAGCAGCTGGATGCTAATATTCCCACATCCTGATGATAAAGGATGGGTCTGCTGTCAGAGTGAATGTTTATTTTCCTTGCTGCCTCCCGTCCTGGTCGAACAGAAAACCCGACTCCTGCACAACGGCGGCCCAGGAAGCCAGACAGGTCCGCTGTACTGAGGAGAAGGACAAGATGTTTGGTCACACTAGCTGCACCCGCTTGTCCTTCCACAATCACAAACTTTCATCGCCATCCTCAGAGGAACTTTCCTCTCGCTCTGAGCCCACCTGAGAACAGGTGAGTTTTCTGAAGTGAATGTAAAACGTGGCGCTTCGTTTCAGGATGAGGAAACTGCAGACAGATCCACACAGGCTGACGTTTCTCTCACTGCGCGACGTTTTCCTGACGCTGTAATCCAGATTTAACACGTTTGACTCACAGTCATGAAAATACACTGTAAAAACACAAAATCCTACCAAGTATCTTTGGTCTACACTGTAAATAACTTAGTACACTTGAAATAAGACAAAACTAACTTACAGGACACTTTTCAGCAAGATGTAGGATCTTGTTTTGAGTTCATCATTTCTTAGTAATGGAGGAAAAGTACTATTATTATTTTACTTATAAAAAGGGAATCCTAAGTTGTTACAAGTTAAATAATCTGCAAACGGAATAAGTATTTTTGTAGCAATATTTAGGAATTATTGACTTAAAACAAACTTTTACACGTTGCTGAAAAGTTACTTGGTAGTTTTGTCTCATTTCAAGTGATACTTGGTAAGATTTGTAAGATTTGCAGTGCACTTGCTAAATTTATTGTACAGAATCAGTTCCACATTTCACTGGTGACAAATAAAAGTTTGTGGTTAAATTGGATATAAAGTTTTGCAGTGCACTGTATTTTTTTAAAAACCAAACCCATTTAGAGACAAGAACAGAAAACTGCAGGGTTTTACCAGAGTCCATGTTCTGCAGCTTCATGCAGATGGAGGCAGCTGCTGTTTGTCAACTTGCTTTAAATCTGTTGAATAAATTAACCAGCGCGCCGCAGCTTTAAGCTAAATCTGTCTGTAAACAGCTTGAGAATCATGTCAACAGCCTTTATGTCGCAAAGACCAAAAATAAACTGCTGGAGGTTTAAAAGTTGGCAAACAGCAGAGGAGAGAAGAGAACGAAAAAATTATAATCAAGAGTAGAAACTTGTTTCTCCTCAAGGAAAAGTAAAGAGTAAAAAAGTATTTGGTATAAAATCTACTCCAGTACTGAGTATTATCATTATCCATCATTTAATATTTTAAAATTACATCATCAGACAGACCAAAACATAAAGTTAACTGGAAACTTTGGTATTTTAAGGTCCAAAGTAGCAATAATTCATATAAGTAACAAAAATAACAAAAGGATTTTTTCCAATCAGTTTCTTTCAATAAAAACTTCAGAAACTTTAACAGAAGCTGCAGGTTTGTGTCTGAGTCTGGAGGGTTTCTGGTTAAAACAGGTTTGATTTTCATTCAGTGGGAAGAAAATCCAGAAATTTTACTCGAGAGTAAAAATACTTAATAATAAAATTACTCAAGTAAAAAGTACAGCGTAGTAAAAATACTCCTGAAAGTACAGATCTTCGAAAAAGTGACTCAAGTGAAACGTTACAGAATATTAAACGAGAATCCTTCAGGGTTTCATTATTTTAGCCAAAACTTGACAAGTTTTGGCTAAAAGTTGTTAAACCTGTTAAACTAAAAGCTGTTTTAGTTTAACAGGTTTGTTAACAAACCTGTTTTAGTTTCACAGCAGCAGAAACTAATGACTGATGACTAAAACATCAGATAAATATTACTAAACTGTGACTTTTTTATGATGAAAAATCAGCATCTGAGTAAGTTTAGTGTTTAGTTTATCAGTTCAGACGAGGAGGGAACATCTGATGTGACTTTATGATAGCAAACCAAACAATTTCCTCTGAAAGTGCCGACGTTTAGGTTTAATTATCTACATTAAGCCCCAAAAAAACTAAATTAATGCTTTGAGATACAATAACTGTGATAAAGGCGAAACATTTAGTGATAAAACAGGTTAAAGTAACAATATCAACGCTACGGCAATCTAAAAGCAGAGTAAACAATATGAAAAGAAACACGTATATGTAATTATTCTGTAAATAAATGTACATTTGAGGAGCAGCAAAAGGTTTCAACTTCTTTTTTTGTCAACTAGGAGCTGAAATGATTTTCTGTGGCTTCACAGGAAACAGGAATAATTTATTCAGTGCATCCGTTCTGGATTTAAAGAGCATAAATTATATACAGAGTGTGGATGACATTTATGGATATGGTTTCATGAAAACAAGTGTCATTTCAAACATAAAAGACTATTTGCATTTCAAATATAGAAAAACCCAAAGAAACTCTACAGAAACACAAAGCTACATTTAAATAAAAAGCTACTCTGATGAAAATATCTACTCTGTCAATTTTACATAAAAACTTTGATCAAGTAAAAGTAGTGCAGACATGGTTAGATCTGTTACAATAAATAAATTAATCACATAATAAATGAAACTGAATCATTTCCATGATTTATCGCCTCAGTCTGGTGTTTTGGTCCCAACTAGCCACTTTTTTGCTGATTTTTGTTTTGGGTTGATATGTTGTATGTTTGAACAATTATTCCTCTTGGTTTAACATGGAAGGAGTTTTACTTTTTTACAGGCTAACATTTTATTTGAGTGACTGTCAGGAATAAGAAGGAGTCTTCATGAATAGTTAGGGTTCCTGTCATGACGGGTCATTCAGTAAATAATGACTCTTAAGACAAAGTAGCATTAAAAGTGTCATTATTTACTGAATGACACGTCATGACAACAGTCTAATGAATTCATGTTCATGTCAGTTTTATGCACAGCCCTTCAAATGAAGTGTTACCTTTCACCTTTGAACCGTTTCTTTACTTTGACAGAGCCATGCTCCCAACAGGCAGAGTCATAAATTATTCCTATAAAGAGAGACTAAGGCAAAACTGTTCAACCCTGAAGGTCATGTCAGGACACCAGAGATACAGAAAAATAATCACTAAAGCTCAAAACATGACATCAGCTTTATCTGATCACTTTCATATAAAAACCAAAAAGTAAAGATGATGCAGCTCAGCTGGCAAATTAAAATAATGCTGAGAATTCGAGTAATTTATTAATGGAAGGTTCTGGTGATTACAGATCAATGGGAAAACAAATGTATATTTATTTATCAAAACTGATAATAATGGTTTCCATGTTGACACCAGATCTGTAACCTTATTGGACAAACTGCAGACAACAGCGAAGGAACGGCGCCGACAGCATCAGACCCAAACCCGACAGGACCAGACCCAAACCCGACAGGACCAGACCCAAACCCGACAGGATCAGACCCAAACCCGACAGGACCAGACCCAAACCCGACAGGACCAGACCCAAACCCGACAGGATCAGACCCAAACCCGACAGCATCAGACCCAAACCCGACAGGATCAGACCCAAACCCGACAGCATCAGACCCAAACCCGACAGGACCAGACCCAAACCCGACAGGATCAGACCCAAACCCGACAGGACCAGACCCAAACCCGACAGGACCAGACCCAAACCCGACAGGATCAGACCCAAACCCGACAGCATCAGACCCAAACCCGACAGCATCGGACCCAAACCCGACAGGACCGGACCCAAACCCGACAGGACCGGACCCAAACCCGACAGGATCAGACCCAAACCCGACAGGACCAGACCCAAACCCGACATGATCAGACCCAAACCCGACAGGACCTGACCCAAACCCGACCGGACCAGACCCAAACCCGACAGGACCAGACCCAAACCCAACAGAATCAGACCCAAACCCGACAGGATCAGACCCAAACCCGACAGCATCAGACCCAAACCCGACAGCATCAGACCCAAACCCGACAGGATCAGACCCAAACCCGACAGGACCAGACCCAAACCCGACAGGATCAGACCCAAACCCGACAGGACCTGACCCAAACCCGACCGGACCAGACCCAAACCTGACAGGACCAGACCCAAACCCGACAGGATCGGACCCAAACCCGAAGGCCCAAATAAAACATCCACATCTATTCCCACTTCCAAAGCTGGCAGCTCTAATGTTAAAGTTATGATTTGCCTCCAGGTGCCCAACAGGCACAGTGAGAAAACAGATGTAGACGGTTTTTCCTTTTTGTAACATATTTAAATGACAGACAAGAAAAGAGGAAAGAGCCAAACAAAAAAAACTTCAACAATGAAAGTAAATAAATAAAAACAAAGACATCTGGTGACCGAGTTCTTCGGCTTCATAATGCCAGAAGACAAAAATATTAAAAAATAGCAAAAAGTGGCAAAGATCAGCGGAAATGTGACCTTTCACTGTAAAAACACAAAATAGAACCAAGTAAATTTAGTCCAACTTATAGCGCAAAACTAACTTACAAGCAAGATATGAGTTTGTTTTAAGTTAATTAATTCCTTAATATGAGGGAAAAGTTCTAATTCCATTAGATTATTTCACTTATAACCTGGAAAAATGTTGTTATAATTTAAATAATCTGTAAATTATCCTCAACTTTATTAATGAGGATAATTTGACTTAAAACAAGCTCATATTTTGAGGAAAACTTACTTGCAAGTCAGTTTGTATTATTTCCAGATATTTAAACTAGGCCAAAATCACTTGGTAAGGTTTTGTGTTTTTACAGTGTTTGATCAACATTTCTCTCTCAGCTTGGCCTCAGTCTGACGTTTCATAATTATGTTTCTGTTTAATTCATTATAACGAGAAGTTCAGATGGTTAGAACTGAAAACTGATTTCTTTGTTATTACAATATTAAAAATAAACATAAATAATTTCAGACATGTTTCAGTTTTTTGACTGAATAAATTCTAGGATTTCTACACATCCTTAGCCGTTCATGTGCAAATACATTTTCATGTTCTCTTCTTAAAATCATTAAAGTTAATGATTTTTATGTTCATTAACTTTAATTTGCATCGTTCAGGTTTTATGTGCTCAAACAATTTGTATAAATGCATAAAGTGGGAAAAATGAATTTGTGAATAAATTAAATTTCTGTTGATAACTTATTGCCATTTTCCACAGATGAATCTGTAAACAGACGAGTTTCAGCTAAACTTTATTTAGGAGCATCAGAGTAAACATGGTTTCGTACATGGTTTTATATTTTAAATGTTTTCAGAAACCTTCACATTTTCTCACTATAAATGTGAATATTGAGGTTTTTAATGTGACTAATAAACTCAAAGTCACACATAATTGGGTCATATTGACATGTTTTACTTTTTTTAAAAGTTACGTAAAGAATATGAAAACTGAGAAACATGGAAATCTTATTTTTGTGCGGCTCTACCTCTAATATAAAACCTTGCTTACATTGGCAGCATTGTCTCCTAATTTAAAATTGAAATCCACGGAGAGTTTGGAGAATCTCCACTCCTCTGAAACCAGAGGAGATTTCATGGCCTTAAATCCCTTCGGATCTTCTGCTCGTGTTTTTCTGCTTTTGAAATCCCTCCTCCCCGCTCTGTGTCACCAGATTGGGTCTCGTCCGTGATGAGAAGGGCCAGACAGACGCACCGCTGACCGCTCGCTGCTCCTCCCTCAGATGCCTGCCTGGCTTCGCCTCTTTTCCCGTCCGTTTGCTTCAGGTTTCATTCCTGTAGCTTTTTTTTTCATCCTCTGCTCTGCTGCTCCACTTCTCTAACATCAGGGGTGTCCAAACTTTTTCCACGTGGGCCAAAACTGTCGACGTCACGGGAAAAAACCCATATAAAAACTAAAATATAAAACATATAAAAACAATAAAGTAGCCTGATATTTATTGTAGATACAAAATTGAAAGGGATTTTTTTGACTGATTGATTGGAGAGAAAAAACGAGAAAATTTCTGCCAGAAAGTCAGAAATTTTCTAGAAAATTTTCAAATTTTACAATTGAAATTCAGAAATTTCCAAATTCCTTTGTAGAATTTTTTTTATATTAATCTAAAAAAATCTGAAACTTTTTTTTCTAGAAAATTTCAGAGTTTTTTTTGGCATAAATGTACTAATAAATTCGCTGTAGTAAATTTTGCACATTTGCTGTTTTAAAAGAAAAGCGTCTAGTTCTCAGTTTCTTTTGGACTCAATTTAATAAATGTATTTTCAGTAATAACAACAGTATTTGGGTCACTTCCTTTCTAAACACGAACTGTGCTTCGCCAAATTTAATAGAGAAGAAAAGCTGATTTGGTTGCAGCAAACTAAAAGTCTCTGGATAAACTGGACATTTTGTTAAAACTTGGTTATAAAAACACAAATACTTCGTGTCTTTACATTTTCCTGTGTAAGAAAATTATGCCGGTAACAACTTTTACCCTGATTACAGATTAAAAATCTCCATCTGCATCTATGGGTCAAATTTGTATCATTTTTTAAATCAGTCCCAGGACCTCAGATTGGACACCCTGGTTTAAAAGGTGGTTAATGTTGAACTGACTGGAGATCAGTCATTTAGTAAAGAATGACAGATACATGGAAAGATGCATTATTGGACTATAAAACCATTTGAAAATGTCCTGGAACAGAACTCACTGAACATTTGCCAATATTTGGCTAATTTTTCTGTTATTTCAAGGTTAGTTTTGTTATATTTGAGATGTATGGAGAGTAAAGAAAGTTTAAAGTGCCGCACAACAACTTTAATTTTTAGTTTATTGGCCTAGACCCTAAAAACTTGGTGCTGGGAGGTGAGTTCACAGAAAGGGCAAGACGGGAACACTCAGCTTCAATCAGATCACAATCCATAATAGATGGTCATGTAAATATCTTATGAGAAGGAGCAATGGAGAAAATTACTTAGGACCACACACACACACACACACACACACACACACGCACACACACACACACACACACACACACACGCACACACACACACACACAACGAACCACAAGTGTAGAAACCGCGCCTGGAAGCAGAAGACAACCATCCGAAAAGAAAAAAAAACGTGTAATAGAGGGCATTTATCTAATATTCATGCTGAATCTTAATGGAGCTGCTCTTGTTTTTAAGGTTGTCAGAGTGAATGCTCAACACAAACAGAACCGCAGAACACCGAGACGTCTCCAACGGGATCCACCTCCTACATCACAAACAAATCTCTCTCTTTGTGTGCAACTTTAAATAAATAAAACTTTAAAAATGTAGTTACAAGAAAAATGTTTGGCACTAAAACCAAACACACAGTGTTGTAAGGCGTCCGGCCAGCCACCGACCTGCTTGGTTTGTCTCCGGATTAGACCGGAACGGGCCGCAGTGCTGGTGAACTCCTCTCAGACTGCCTGCTGTTCCTCACAGAGAATTTATATGTTTTTGTATAAACTGTTTGCATAGATCCGCTCACAAGTCTCCTATTTTTGTCATTGCCTTTAAGCCAGGCGTGACAAATGGGGGCTCGTCCGGGACGACAATAGCAATGAGACTGCCAGGCAGCAACAGTCTTCAGTCAGAGGCTTTTTAGAGTCACCGCAAGACTGACTGCTACTGTAGATCCTTTCTGACGATTATTTAGTTCATGACAACATTTAATTTCCCGTTGAGATTGAATTGATTTGAAATCCCAAATTAATACACAAATGCTGCAAAAACATGCCAAAATGCAAACTTTTACCAAATATTTTTAGTTCAGTTTCTAGTGCAAATATCTTAATATATTTGAAATAAGAGAAAACTAACTTATAAGTAACTTTTCAGCAAGAACAATAGCATGTGTGAAGTCAAAAAATCCTTAATATTGATGAAAATGTTTTAGTTCCATTGGCAGATTATTTACTAAAAATATGGCGAAAATATCTTATTTTACTTTCTTAATTCCTTTCAGATTTTTTCCAGCCCTCTCTATTTCCATTCACTATAAAGTGCATTTCACTCCCATCTGTCAAAACTTCAGCTGCAGTTATATTTTAAATAAGTGACATCTAATGTGGTTGTCTTTAGGTTAGCATCACTTTAGCTAACTTCTTTAGATTTAGCTCACATTTATTGTTTTCAGACTTTATCAGCAAAGATTCACAGCAAAACTGTGTCTAAGCAGAGAGAGTCATCATATCTTCACACACAGTCGAACCTTTCAGTCTCTGCTGTTCGCCGTCTGGGCGGCCGTGATACTATGAGTGCTGATGCGGTGCTAAGCCCTGCAGAGCTCCCCAGGGAAGCACTAAAAGCAAACCCTGACCCTGTTGACCATCAATAATTCAGCAGAAATCAGGGTTAGAGTAAGTGCACTGAAAAACGGCACAGTGTTTCTACCGCCTGCAGTCTCCGCCATCATAAAGTTTGCATAAGGCTCAGGCTTCTGGTAGCCGTCAGGCAGGACGGATGTTAGCTCCATTACTGTTAAAACAGATGAACAGTAGAGGGAGGCGGAGGGGTTAACCACGGACCAGACTGGGCCCGTTCTGAGACCCAGTTGGCCATCAGAAAAGCACCAACAGAGTGGATGTAGGAGGCCATCTGCAACTGGCTGACCAGCTGGCTGTCCTACTGGGAACTCTGTCAGCCGAGGAAGAACGACGGCAAACTGACAAGCAGGTCTGAGAGCGATGAATAAATGAGGAAGTGGAAGGTTCAGGAGTTTATATTTGCTCTTGTTTCGGAGTGAAGACGTCAAAACTATTCCTGTAAAACAGAGAGGCTGTGGAAATGATGGGACAGGAAAATATATTTAGACCAAACGCTTTTAACAGCAAAACTCTGAAATGTAAGATACGATTAGCTGCCATTGACTACATAGTTGGGTAATTTAACATTTTAAAATAAATTTGCTTAATTGAAACACAACGTTTTAAAAGAAACTAGTAGTTTGATAAGTTTTGGTTTTTCAGTCGTATCGTAATGAATGTATTTCACAAAACTGCAATGGAAAAATGTTTCTGCATCACAAACCATGAAACGGACGACAGGAAGTAGTTGGAGGATCATGGTGCCGTATTTCTTTTACTGACTTATCGCATAAACAAACCGGGATTTCAATTGAGTTTCTTAATTAATGGAAAAACCGCAAAATTGTTTTTCTGCGTCTATATTCAGCAAATATTGACAAAGTTTTGCGCACATTTCTAACGGGAATGTTTTAATAACCCTAAATAAAATCTAGTGCAACTGATTGTCTTCAGAAGTTGCCTAATATGCAAACAAGGACAACCTGAGTGCAGCTCAACTAATTCTGTGGTTCTGTGAAGGTTTCATACGTCAGTTTAAAAGCAGCTGTGAACAAACAGAAAACCTGAATAAGAAACTGCAGGAGGGGCAGAAATGTGGAGGAAAACTCAGGACACATTTATATCAAGTCAAGCTGACGTCCAGACTGAACTACCTGGGAATTTGTTAGATTTAATCTGATTGTCATTATCTCTCTAAAGAGCTGAGAAAAAATCTTATCCAAATCTGATGACCTTCATTTCTACAAAGTATCAACTTTTTAAGAGTTTTTATTTGATAAAAAATTATAATATGCATCATTCTAAACTCTTTCTGCTTGTCATCAGACAAAACAGGAAAATAACTCAGCATTTTCTGTTTTCTTTGACATTAAACTTGTAAACATTTTTCAGTTAATGCAAAGCAGAACCAATAACAAACGTGTGGATTTAATGTGGGCGGTTTAAATCAAACTGGTTTAAAGTTCTGTTGGCATTAAACAGGTGAGCAGGATTAGCATTTTTATGGAGTTTCTCTGGCCTTCCTGCCCTCAGCGCTCTGTAAAGAGGAGAGACAGCAGATAGGATGTTAATTAAGGACCAAAAGAACCACAATGGGAACGATATCATGGCTGCATTGTGTTATCCAAGATAGGAATAAATTGAATCATAGTGAAAACTGTGGAGGAAGCAGTGCAGAGGGAAAAAACCCCAAAACAAAGCCAGAACGGTTCAATAATTTAAACATTTTAACACGTTATGATTTAGGATGAGGTCACAATTCAAGGTTATAGATATTAACTAGAATAATGTAGACTTACGTTGCATTTATCTTAACAAAAAATAGAAACACAACACTGACTCTCTTGATCAAGACAAATTATATTTCACAGCAAATATGTCCATTATGAATAAATAACTAATACTCGAGCAAAAACAAATCAATTTTTGATGCTTTATCCTTTTGAAAATCTCAGTTGGGATCATAAAATTGTTTCAGAAGCTGAAAGGTTTGAATTCATGACTGTAAATAAACCACAGAGTTTAGAGATTAAACAAAAACAGCAATAAAATATTCAGATTTATAAAAACACCAACAGGAGAAAGTGGGACGTTGATTGATTTAGAATAATATCCGGGTTTCCCTCAGTGTATCATAAGCCTGGCGGGCCACCAGGCTTAGCATTGTTAATTTATTAGTTATTTTAAAGATTGCCCTTTTTTAAGACTTTATAGTTGGTGTTTAGGTATTAATCTTCAAGTCTTCCAAAAACGCAGAACTATCAAATGATATTTTCAAACTTCCTGTCAACTTTAAACATGTTTAACTCAAGAACCCGGCGGGCTGGACGGCGGGCTGGACGGCTGACCTGGCGCTCTGAGCTCCAGGCTCAGCAACGTTTCTGGGGGAAACACTGAATATATTTACAAAAATAAACAGGCTGCACATCCTACAAGTAATTTTACAACATTTGTTGTTTTTTTTCTGAATTTGGGTGAGAATAAAACCATCTCTCTCCAGAGAGTCACACAGAGATAATGCAGCCGCTGCAGAAACAAAACCACTGCAGCCACAGAACAACAAGGAATCCCACAGGATGAGTGAAAATGGAGAAAAGGATTACACACATAAACAACACAAAGAGCCACTACAGCATGTCCTCTGAACTCCTCTTCCTTGGTGTTTTTTAACACCAATTCTCACCATTTCCCTCCCTCTCTCCGCTCCTTTGCTCGCCCGTTGAAACACTCTCATGCATGGATAAAGACATTAATTGTTTATTTCTCTTTGTCGGCAGCTGACAACACCCGTAGAATAAGAGACACGACTCTAATGGAAGTAAGAAATGACTCAGTTGGCTGAATAAAATCAAAGTGACATGAAGCTCAGCTGGAATCAGAGCAAAAAGAATGATAGGTATTCATTGCTGCTGACAGCGTCTGCAGCCGGCGCCGCAGCAGATAAGGAAAGTTGGCAAAGCCAGAATAAAATGGCAAACACTGCCAAACCACGTCAAAGGGTATTTGTAATTGTATTCTTACTTTGCCAAGAAAGACGAAAAAGAAGAACGACTCCACAGATACCTCATGCATCGACCAAAACTGCTGACAATGTTTTGAATCAGAAAATGTTCAATATTTTATAAAAATACACTTTTGCATTTCAGACTTAGTTCAGTTCATTAAAGTGCAATAAAAGTAATTTGCCTCCCTTCAGTTTTTGTCTGTCACACTTAAACACTAAAACAGAAAAACAGAGACAATACAAAACACAGCTATCTAAACAAATGTAAAAATAAAGCCACCCTGTTTATTAAATCATAAAAGAGATGATTAAATGTATCTTTTTGGCTTTGTCTCACTAGTTTCATGCAGACTTGCAAACTGTTTGACCTGCAGACTCAACAAATCACTTCAGTAGAAGAAATTTATCTCAAAAAGCAACATGTCGTAACCTGAGCTACAGAAATTATAGAACAAATGAGAAACGGTCACTAAGTAACATCCATCCGTCTGGAACAGGTAAAGTTATTCCAGCAGGAAAACCATTATAACCACCAGAGAAAACCTGCAACAGTGGTGAAGCTTTACGACGATCGAGTTTATCAAACATTCATCCAGAAAGTCACAAAAGCAGCAGATCATCATCTGAAGTGCAGAACGCCTCATAATCCGACCAGAAACCAGCGTAAGAAAGAGAGGAAGAAGCAAAACACAAGAACTGGATTTATTTATCCTCAGGTTACAGTAGAAATATCTCAACATGTTTTTACTCAAGTAAAAATATCAAGGAATTTAAAACTTGATATTTATTGACGCTCTCATGGGACCAAAAGCAGAAAATAGTGAAACAAAAACAAAATTCATGAAATTGAATTTATTCCACCTCATTTTTCCCAGTGATGATAAATGATCCAATAAAGGCTCTGTGAACGTTGCATGTTTTTATATATAAAATAAATGTTTTAAAGCTAAATAAATAAACTTATTCCCCAATAGCAGCAACACTGAAAAGGCAAAAAGCAAATTATATGATGAACAAATTATGCTGATCAATTACACAATTAATTACTTTAACAGTTAAATAGTCTGTACTTGGATCCTTTAATAGTTTCTTTGTCACAACATTATAAGATCTAATTTGTTTAATTGATGCTATAAAACATTATATATTGATCAGAATTATATCTTTTGTTTTACGTGATTAATAAATTAAAGCTTGTAAATCAGGTCTATTCTTCAAAAAGGAAACATTTCTGATCATCTCTGGTGCTGCTTCCCACTCAAACAGGGAGCAGCAGCAAACATGATTTATTCATTTTTTAAAAGATTTAAAAGAATATTCCTTTCATGTCTGGTCATCATTGTGTTTCAGTAAAACCAAACGGCTGAATTAAAGAAACGTAACGAAGCAGAGAAGGTCTGATCATTAAAAACGCTGCGTTACGTTTTTTCAGACGTACGTTAACCTTCAGGCATAATTACTCAGCAAAAACAAAATCTTAATGCGACGATCTTAGTACAAGTACAATAAGAAATTAACACACAAGTAACTTTTGAGCAGATCAAAAACTCAACTATTTCTCAATATTCAGGTGAAAAAGTTATTTTACTTTTTATGAGTTAAATAATCTGCAAATGTAATAAGTACTTTTTAAGATAAATTAGAAGGAATTATTTACTTAAACCAGGCTCATATATCTTGCTAAAAATTTCTTTTAAGTCAGTTTTATCTTTTTTTAAGTGTATTAAGATATTTGCACTAGAAGCTAAACACAAATGCCTGGTAAATTTAGTGTTTTTGCAGTGTAAAGCATTCTGTTGTTAATGTTGGCTGATTTCAAAACGTTCCCAGAAGTTTCAGTTCTTCTGACTGTGATGCTCTGCAGACACAGAGAATAATTCAGTGACTGCCAGCACTTTTACTTCCTATAACAGGTAATCCAAAGATCATTAGTAACAGCACAGGCTTTTTTTATTTATGAAGCATTAAAAACCTTTGCTGGAAGGTGACTGATGCAGAGCTGCTTTCACGCATCTGTGAGGCTTCCTGTTGACGCATCGCCTCATTTCTGCCAACCAGACTCACTTTTCAAGTTACTTTATGTTTCCAGACTTTTACATCTTCAAACTTTTACACTCACGTTCAGCAACAAGAGGGAAATAACTTTTCCCCCTGCAGTAGGAAAGCTGTTCATCTGGAATATTGGATCTGTGTCAAAAGCTACGTCTCAATTAGTCTCAACGGGATTTGTTTGGAGTTTAAGCAACAGCAGACAGAACTCAAAAATACTATCTTTATAAAAACAGACATTTCCATGAATTCTTATTACAACAACTAGATAAGAAGGTTAGAAAAAAGATTTAAGGAAAACAATGGTGAGGGAGAGAGAAGTAGCTCGGTTATGCTAGCTTGACTATGACAACCGTAGCATGTAGATGTGCTGCAGAATTCAGTGTTTTGGTTCAGTTAAGAAATAAAAAACTGGTCGTCCTAAACACAAACGCTGACACATCATCAGTACAGCAGGTGTTTAAATGAGCTAATCGACCACCGCAGTGTTAGCTCAGCTAATAGCAGCAGTAGCTAATCTACCACAGCGATCCATAATTAATAATCACAAAATAATCATCAAATCTGAAAACATAAAGCTGTAATAGACAGTTGTTATGGCAACAAGTCTAGTTTTTTAGTCTTAACACAATCAAAATAAGATAAAATAACTTAAGTAACTATTCAGCAAAATCACAAAATCTTACCAAGTAATTTTAGTTTAGATTCTAGTGCAAATATCTTAAATACAACAAACTAGCTTGCAATTAAGTCTTAAGGCTTGTTTTAAAGTAATAATTCCTTAATATTAATGATTAAGTACTTGTTCCACTGGCAGATTATTTTACTAACAATATATTTTCCTATGTTATAAGTTAAATGATCTGCCAAAGGAACAAGAACTTACTGAGAAAAACCTGGTAAGATTTTGGGTTTTTGCAGTGTAAACATAGAGCCAGAGCTGCAATTATAGATCAAAATACATGAAGTTTTTGATTTATCTGAAGCAAAACTCAAAAATGTTTTTTTTTGTCTGGCCTTGACTTCATCATGTAAGAAAAATGAGTAACGTATTCAGACTTGGTTGCAAAGATCTTGTGATTGCAGTGAAATCTGGTTCTGCAGACTAAATATATATAAATAAAAATAAAAAATGCATTCCTCACCTTTTGCAGATCCTCTCATTTTTCTTTCACTTCTCATTTTTTTGCTGCTTTGTGTTGGTCCATGACATGAAATCTTAATTAAATCTACTGAAGTGTGTTTTTATACAATTTCATAAAATGTGAAAAAAACAAAATTCAAGGAGTGAGATTGATTTTTGCAAAGCACTTTGATTTTTTGTGCAGGCAAACACTTCATGTGTGGTATTTTAACAGTTCCATTACTGTGGAGAATCCACAAAACCAGCAGCAATTCTCAGGGAAGAAAAAAAGTAAATGGCCAACCAAATCACCCTGACATTTCACGCTGATACTCTTCCCCTGATCCATAGAGCTGCCTGCTGTATGACAGCCAATGGAGACGGATGAGTCTGCCCGTCTCTGAACAATATAGGATGCAGCCAACCATGCAAGCAGTGATAAGAGTCGACGTTATCACCCTGCAGACTTTTTCCCATGGGAGAAGTTTTGCAGCGTTCACTTCTTTTTACTCATCCTGTCCAGAACCATCCCAACATGCCATCATTTCTCATACATTTAAAGAAGCAGCAGGTCTTTAATGATGATGTAATTGAGAAAATGTCAACGCTTGGAGGCACTTTGTCAATTTCTAAATGTCACACTAAAACTCACTTCAGATTCCCAAGAATGAAGGATCCTTTTAGTCATTTTACCACGTCTTTTTCTAATATTATTATCAAAACTGTTTATTGTTATCATACGTCCTGCAGCACCAGGTGGTTCTGACCCGAAACACAGTCAATTTATACTGAAGCCTCAAATAAAGAAACAAAACTCTCACAAATAGACCTGGCACTTGATTTCATGCTTCATGAGAAAAGTGGCAACCAGCAGCAACCAGCAGCCTCAGCAGCAATCAGCAGCAACTGCAGCAACCAGCAGCCTCAGCAGCAACTGTAGCAACTGCAGCCTCAGCAGCCTCAGCAGCAACTGCAGCCTCAGCAGCAACTGCAGCCTCAGCAGCAACCAGCAGCAACCAGCAGCCTCAGGGGCAACCAGCAGCAACTGCAGCAACCAGCAGCCTCAGCAGCAACTGCAGCAACCAGCAGCCTCAGCAGCAACCAGCAGCCTCAGCAGCAACCAGCAGCAACCAGCAGCAACCAGCAGCAACCAGCAGCCTCAGCAGAGACGGGAAGGAGCCACTTTGGGCCAAAACTTAAAGGAAATGGGAAATATAACATTTATTTTAAATTAAATGAAAGAGTGAGAGGCAGTACTTGAAAAAACATTAGCTATAAGTTTGATCAGCAGAGATCTGTTCAACAAAATGCTCAAAAAGTGAGAAAAAATAATTTAATTTTAAATGATAAAAAGTTAAATCTGCAAACTAATAAATTGTTACCAACTGAAGTGGTAAACTTACCAACTTAATAAACTTATTAGAAGAGCTGCTTAAACAGTCGACACTAAGCACATTAACTAATAAGGGTATAAAATAAAAAGCATGAGGTCACTCAGAGCACAAAGCATAGAATTAGACTGAATAGATCTGCTTTTTATAGATCACCAATATCTCACCTAGATTTCTAGTCAATATTGGGACCGATACAGATATTGATATCGGATCACAACGGCTGAGGGAGGATCTTTAGATCTTTGGTGTTTGACTGAATCTGTGTAAATATCAGAAAAACGGGATTTAATTTATTTATAAATTACTCAAAATTAAAAATTATGGCATAAATCTGAATTTAGTTCAGAGAAGATATTTCCCTCCAAACCTTCAGGAAGATGTTTCTGTTCCTCCCCGTTTGGCTTTAACTGGACTGGTAAGCAGCTTTTTATGTCCATGAAAATAACCTTCTAAATCAAAAAAGTGAAGTTATATTTATTATTTTACATGAACTTAATAAAAAAGCACTTTGGATATTACTGAAATGTTTTTATTTCATTCTAAAATAAAACCAGATAAGAATAATTATTGTGTAATAATAAACATCTTTACCGTTGATCCTCGTCATTTTCCACCATTTAATCTTAATAAAGGTTAATTTTCTGCAGTTTCAGAGAAGCCAGATCATCATCTGACATCCCGTTGGACCATCGCTGGAAGCCGGTCCTCAAACCAATCAACCCTCTTGATTGCTGCTGATTAGAGGTGAACCAGCCAATCAAACGCTCTGGAAAATCAAGGTGGCCTTCCTGACAAAATAAAAATAAATCCTCCTCCTCATTTCAGTGTAAATGCTTTCCATCTCTGCACTCAGACGATTCCTCGGCTTGTGAGACGTGAAAACAGCAGCCAGCTGAATATTTGTCCTTCAAGCTAAAAGTGAGGAGAGGAGACTGAGCAATTAATGAAAACAAAGCCACAATTCCCGGATGCCTTCGAATCATCCTCTCTTCGGGTTTGTTCCCGTTTTTCCCAACTGCCATCAAGGCCATAAATATCACTTATCACGCTAAGCGACTTCTCTCTGGAGAGAGAGACTAAAGAGGAGCACAGAAACGTCCACAGGTTGGACTGGCTGCCAAGAGAAATGGCATCCATCAACGTTAGCTGAGCTGCAGATTCAGTAACGACTGAATCCAGTCATGCAGATACAGCAACGGGGGCGGGAGGGGCAAGAGAGAGATTCAAGAGACTCTCATTGTCCAGCTGGTTGATGCTGAGAAAGGAGGAAAGGACAGAGGAGGCAGAGTTTCCAAAGGCTGCAGGAGTAGAGATACTTCAACGCATTTACACTCAAGTAGAAGTGAAACGTATTTGATAAAAAGTTTACTCAAGTACTGAGTAACTGAGCAAATTATCATATTTAGAAATTACATTATCAGATGGAGCAAAATGAAAAGTTATAAAGTAGAAATTTGGGTATTTTAAGAACCAAAACGAGGAAAAAGTCACAAAATCAGGCAAAGCAAACTTTTTCTTACCAATACATTTTTTTATGAAGCTTTAACAGAAACTGCAGTTGTGTGTCTGTGTTTTGGTTAAAACACGTTTTTTTTTCATTCAGTCAGAAGAAAATCCAGAAATTTTATTCAAGAGTAGAAATACTTCATAATAAAATTACTCCAGTAAACGTAGCAAAAATCCTGCTAACAGCACATTTCCTCAGAAAAGTTACTCAAGTAAATGTAACTGAGTAAATGTAACTAGTTACTATCCAGCTCTGATAGTAACCGACGTCCAGCCACTGAAGCTTCGGTCATTTTCTCGCCGTTTACCCAGCATGCAATGCGTTTGCGTCATTAATGGGTCTCTAATATCAAATTAACAGCAGAGCTTTTTTTTCACGCTGTGATAAATAGTTACGCTAACAACATGCTAGCAGATGCTGAAACGGCTAGATAAATGCAGGTAACCGTGGCAACCAGTGACAGTTTAAAGGTCGAGCGGCTCTTTCTGCAGCGAGCGTCCGCTGTCCTTACAACCAAATAATTCCTCTACAGTGTTTGTTGTTTAACACTTTCAAGTTAAATCTGATAACTTTGCCGCGCTGATCAGAGCAGCTGTGTAATAAAACTTCTCCTTCAAACGAAGCTTCGGCAGCGAGCTTTTCTCTTTAAATTAGCCGGAGTTAGTGAGCTGAGCCCGGGCTCCTGGCTCGGCTCCCGGAGCGAGCAGAGGATGCCTCGCCTTGCCTACTCATCACTGCTCAGCAGGACCTGGCAGCACCGCTGGGGCCTGAAGGGAGGCATACTTCTGCACCAGCTCTCTGATAAACCCTGCTGTAAATCTCGCCTCTGGATCCCAGGATCCCATCTGAGGGTTCCTGCCATGCTTCCTGCTCCACATCTGCTAGTTTTGTTCCAACTTTCATACTGCAGACAAATTAATCTCTTATGAGATTAGTGGGTTTTTCTGTCGTTTGTCATTAGCACAAACAGCAGGAGGTATAATTATAAATAAATAGAGCAGTATGCAGGGTGGAAATTTTTACAAATCAGCAGAACAAGAAGAAGTAGATGTAAAAATAACCAGCATGGTATACCGTCGACTCCAGTTTATTATAAATAGAAACTTTGAAGAGTTACAGAAAAATGGATCCAGAAGGTTTATAGTTCAAAATCAGCACCGATTTCCAACAAACATTCAACCAGAGGGAGGAAAAGTTCCCAAAAATATTACTGAGGCAAGAGCAGCAGCACTAATACGTATTTTCACTCCAGTGAAAGTGAAAAGTACCAATCAAAGAAATTACCCAAATAAAAAGTATTTGGTAATAAGATTACTCAAGTACTGAGTAACTGATCAAATTATTAATCATTTAATATCTAAAATTACATCTGAGATATAAAGCTAAGTGGAAAAAGTACAATAATTCACACAAGTAACAAAAATCTACCAAAATAAATGTTTCCAAATAAATCAGTTTCTTTCAATAAAAAACTTCAGAAACTTTAACAGAAACTGCAGCTTTGTGTCTGAGTCTGGAGGGTTTCTGGTTAAAACAGGTTTGATTTCATTCAGTGGGAAGAAAATCCAGAGATTTTACTCAACAGTGGAAATACTTCATAATAAAATTACTCAAGTAAAAGTAAAGTATTAGTAAAGTAAAGTAGTAGTAAAATACTGTTAAAAGTATATGCATATTTTTAAATGTCACTACATATATGTAACTGCTGCTCTTCAGTTTTTGGGTGATCTACTGACCTCTGCTTATTACAATAATTCAATAATTCTTTAATGATGAAAAATTACTTGCCTGATTATTTCATTTCTAAATGGGAACAATGTCTTAGTGGAACAAGAACCTTTATCAATATTAAGGAATTGCTTACTTAAAACAAGATCCTATATCTTCCTGAAAAGTTACTTGTATTTTAGTTTTTCTTATTTTAAGTGTGCTAAGATATTTGAAACTAGATCAAAAATACTTACTAAGATTCTGCATTTCAAAATCAAAATACTTTTAGTAGTTTGCTGCTCCTGTATAGTTAAACACTGATATGAGGTAAGCTAATTACAAATGATGCTTATGATACACATAGGATTGATGAAGCATGTGCTGCAGTGGGTGGCAGCAGAAGGCTGAAGCGTTGTGTTTTATGTGAAAACAAACTGCTAAAACATCGATTTCTGCAGGAAAGAGGAAGAAAAACAGCAACTGTGGAACATGGTACATGTGAATAATCTTTGTTTAATGTTATCAATATTACATCAAGGACAAAGCAACTTTAGTGCTGCTGTGTTTTCACAGTTTCAAGTCTCTTGGAAGGAGAACTGTGTTATTTAGCTGGGCTAGCGTTGGCTGTGGGCACCGAGCGAACCGAAGCTCACTCATTCTCCTCGCCTCATAGACTCACATTAACGCTGAGAGTCTTTCAGACACCGCTGGGTTCACTTCAGAGTCAGGTGGACTGGGATCAATACTGCGTAGTGATAAAGCTGCAGCAAGGAGGCACCAACTCTATTTTTATCTCTACCTCAACAATTACAGAAAGAAAACAAAGAAGTGTTTTCTCATAAAGCACAGGTCAAATTTTATGGGTTGAATTTCTTGATTTGATTCACCACCGTCGTAGAGCAGAGGGCCAAACTTTTAAAGTTGCCTCAACATTTTTAGTATTTTAAATTTTAACTACAAAAACCATTACATTTTTTTTTTTTTTTTACTTTGTAAATAAACAGAATATTTTAATGAAACAAGCAAAGCAGTGCGATTTCTGTAGCTTTTTGTACATTTGAAGGATGGAGTTCACTCAGCATCTAGTCTAGGCATCATGATTGCTTTTGAGAAAATTCTTCATAAATGGGAACAAACTGGAGCAAAAGTAAATTTTATAGCATAAACTGTCAGAAGACATACTGCTGTCATTTTATGCTAAGTTGAAGGTCCAGCCAATATGAAACTTCTGATATGGGAAACTACATATCAATGTTTTTACGTCTGCTGGAGGAAAAAAGACGATTCTTTTCCGTCCAAAGCGCCGCTGCACCAAAAATCACTCAAACATTTCCCACAAAGAGCAGAACATTCAGTCTGTTACAGTTGTATCTTTTCAGGCTCAAAGTTTCTTTTGCGATTATTAATAAGCGATCGCTGTGGCAGATGTTGCTGCTGTTAGCTATGCTAGCACAGCAGTGGCAGATTAGCTAATTTAAACACCTGCTCTATTGATGATCTGTCAGAGATAGTATTTAGGTTGTAGTTTTTATATTTAACTGAACAGAAACAACAAATTCTGCAGCACATCTACATGTTAAGATTGTCAAAGTCAAGCTAGCATAACTGAGCTACTTCCCTCGCTATTTTTTTCTTAATTAAAACTTTTCCCGACCTTGTTATCTAGTTTAGTTTAGTGTTGACAATTAGTCAAAGCTCTGCGTCCCTTTTTCTTTTATATATCAGGTGTACATTTAAGATTTAGCACGTTATGTTAACAACAGCTAAAACCGATGCTAGTCTTCGTTAACCGCAGCTTTTTGCCCTCCAGAAGGATGCTGGCTGTGGGAACTTGGGCGTGTGACGTGTCACTGCAGGGGATCCATAGCAGAGATTTATTTGTTGAATTGATTTACAGAACAAACAAAACGAATTGGCTTCAGTTTCCTTTAAGAACATCCAGAGCTCCGGCCTGAGTGATGATATTCAATCTGCCATCAAATATTTAAGATTTCAGTCCAACATGATTGTATACATGCCAAATAGAAGAGTAACGGATGCTACAGAAGCATTTAAAAACCCACAGCTGAAAGCAGGAGTCCAGGGCTGCAGATACTGAATCAACAGTCTTCCACTGAATAACTACGATTAAAGTTTAATGGTTTTAGTTTTCTTCTCTGCAGCCGTTTGTGATCCATGTCTTGCAAGGAAACATTTTTTCCTTGAATCTTTTGATTGTAGGAAGAGTGTGTTTACTCTCATGAGGTAGAAAAAGTTTTATGTTGCATCTGAATATGAATTTATGATTGAATTGTTCTGCATCAAATCATGTTGAGATGACATCTGTAGAGATTTGCTGCTTTATAAAGAAAATTAATTCAAACTGAACTGCACTCACATCTGCACTTCTGTTTAAGTGTAAAGATTTTTAATATTGTTGGTTTGATAATAAATATTGATGTCTCATGGCAACACAGTTTCAACCAACAGGAATCTAGAGCTGTAATGATTCGAGTTCCTCGATAATTAAAATTCATCTAAGCTTTGTTAAATTATGTTTTACAGTGTAGCCCACCATTTTAGTTCATTCCTTAAGTGTACTAAGAAATCTGACGTAGAAACTAGACACTAAATACCTGCTAAGAATAGATTTTGTGTTTTTGCAGTGTGTCAACTCATCTGCATTCATTGTCCAAACTCAGGTGAATTCATAACAGCATCGGTCTCCTGGCACAACAATCAGCTCTCCACTCTTTAGCATTCAGGAACTGATTACCAGCCAGCATTCCTTCAAGCAATAAGTTTCAATGATAGCTCATTTGTTATTTTATCTTGAACCTCAATAGAAGCCCTTTTCATAACCTTTTTTGTTATTATTTACAAAATAAAACAAACTAGTTTCCCCCAGAAAAAGGTGCTGGACTTTGCAGCATTGTTTTCCAATTATTGCTCAGTATTTGATATGCTTTTCAGTCTGAAACCATTTAAATTTGTGGCATTCAATGTTATTTACTCTCAAGATTGTACTAAAATCCATTTGAAGAATGTGTGACAGTCCATAGAGGAATGGATATAATTCATAAGGTTCTACGTTATTATTCCTGGGGAAAATAATGAGAAGCCACAACAGAGGAAGCATAATGTTTTATAGCAGCTCCATTCCATACTAATGCTCACAGGTTTCTGCTTGCATGAATACCAACGAAGAAGAAGCATAGATCTGAACAAAGGCACAGCCTCTAATCCTTGATAAGAATGGCTTCTTGTTTTTTTATTTTCCAGAACGAAGCATCCGTCTCTTAAATGCAAATAATGGAAAACACTCCATTATGTGGGACAGCTGAACTCCACTGAAGATTTCCTATAGAAAACATTTCAAATGTACAGAAATAAAGCAACAATGTGTAAGATTCAGGTGTGATACAACTTGATCAATAATCTAATTGCATTTGTTATTAAAGGGTAATATTGTTATATTGTTAATCCAAATTAACATTTTGTAAAGACAGTCTGTTATTTCTTTAGATCAATCACTTCTGAAGGAAGACAATTAATTACTTACAACAAACAAAAGGTTACAACAATAAGAAAATAAATAAAGTACCAGAGGTCGAGTACTTAAAAACTATAGCACCACTTCAACATATTTTTACTGAAGTAAAAGTAAAAAGTGTCCAAGAAATGACTCGGGAGTAAAAATGTGTTTGGGGGGCGTGCTGTGGTGGCGCAGCGGGTTAGCACGCCCCCCGTTTGGAGGCCTTAGTCCTCGACGCGGACGAGAAACTTTAACAGAAACTGCATGTGTGTGTCTGTCTGGTGACTTTTTACTTATTACAACATGTTTGTTTTTCATTCAGAATCCAGAAATTTTACTCAAGAGTACAAATACTTCATAATAAAATTACTCAAGTGAAAAGAATAGAGCAGTGAAAATACTTCTAAAAGTATTTTTTTTTCACAAAAAGTTACTCAAGTAAATGTAATCAGTTACTACAGTTACAACTGGCATCATAAATTTAATCATGCAAACGTGACTGTGCAGGAGCCGGTCCGTGATTGGCTCCCAGAAAACGACGGAGACGTCCAATTGGTGGCCTGCTGGAGGTGACAGATATAAAAGCTGCCGACTTCCTGGAAAAATCCATCCTCAGCTGATCTCAACCGGCCACACCGTTCGTTAAAAACACCGTTCGTTAAAAACGCTGCTTGTTAAAAACAGCTTGTAAAAATTCTTGGAGTTTGTAGGCGTGAGCTGCCGTTAATGTTACCTTAGTTTTCTCATGTTTTTCTTAATTATTGAGGTAACTTTTTGTCATTTGGTTTATTTACTTTCAAATAGATAAGTTCTGGTTAATATTCGGATAGTTTCCTTTTTGTTTATTGTTTTCAGCACTATAGCTCACTCTGAAGCTGTATATTCCACTGGTTATAACAAATAATAATATTGTAATAAATAAAATGTTTATCTTTGTGTGTCGGCTGCTTGAGATCTGAGGAGGATGGATCCTTCATGTCATGATCTGGCCACCCCTAGACGGCTCACAACACTACCCACCTCTGGAAAGACGATACTCACTCATTGAGTTGTAGTATTACTACGCTGCCTTGCAAGGAAATTTAATGGTGCCTGCTTTTTCTAGCATTACTGTTTAAATTTCATGTGTGCTGCTCTGTGCAAGTGCAAAAATCAAATGTAACAATCCCTGTGGCCTCTGCCGACCTCCAGGAAAGGAATCGTTGCATTATTCAGTTGACTTTGTTAAATCGAACTGCGACTCCGACAGAGAAACAGATGTTGCCTGGCGCTCTGACCTCTCACCATTAACAGCTGGTACAGAGTTATACTGGTTAGGGGGGCGACCTTTACCTCCAGGCCTTAGGGACAAACTGCTTAGTCGTTTCCTCAAACCAATAATCACATCAATTTGTCAGGTTGGTGAATATTACACTGCAAAAACATGAAGTCTAACCAAGGAACTAGACCAAAATTACTTGGTAAGATTTTGTGCTTTTGCAGTGTAAGCAACATCCAGTGAAACTAGGGATTTCATTTTACAGTGAAAAATCATAAAAATCAAATTAGTTTAAGGAAAAATCAGAGTTGTGCTGAATAATCTGAGGCGTCTTGTTTCACCGAACAGAGAAGTTTGTTATGATGGGTCCCACGCAGGATGACAGCTGAGTTATCACTTTGCTCTCAGAGACACGGCTCCTTCCAACACTTCAAAATAACCACGCTATCTGATTTCACACCTTTCCTGCTGCTGAGTAGCAATTTCACCAAAAAGCTCTCCTTTCTGTTGTTTCTTTAACCAATGACACCCTAATTCATTGGCTGCCCTGGTTGCAGGGACCCGGAGCGTCGGCGCTGATGCACTCAGGGTGAAGAGCCTCTCCACCGGGCCCAGCTGTCGTCAACACACCTGGAAGTCTGCTCCGCTATAACACTTTCTATTTGCACAAATTGCTCCATTTGTGTTTAAACATGACAGCCAATTCCCAAAAACGACTGGACGCCGTGTCTCGTCTCCAGGGAAACAGAGACGTGAGGGATAAATGAGATAGTCTCTTCATTGCTTTGTCGTTAAGAGAAATTTTTATTTTATGCTCTAAAAACTGCATGAAAAAAATCTGAAACCACTGCTTCAGTTTAAATGTTTTTCAACTGGGAGCATCAAATTATGAGCACAGTTTCATTAACAGCAAGTGCTGGACTACAGTCAGAGTAAATTACATTTACTTGAGTAGACTTTTTACCAAATACTTTTTACTCAAGTAACTTTTTTCTTTTACTTGAATAAAAATACGTTAAAGTAGTGCTACTCTTACTTGAGCACAATCTGAGTACTCTGCCCTCCTCCGGCTAGATGAGCTTGATTTAAATCAATAACTGTTTAAAGTTGAGGAAAACGTACTTGTTCAATTGGCAGATTATTTATAGAATGGAAACAATGTCATGTTATAAGCAGTGTTGTATAAAGTACTGAAATCTCAGAGTCAAGTAAAAGTACAAGTACCTCTCCAAAATATGACTTTGGTAAAAGTCGAAGTCACTGACTGAAATGTTACTTGAGTTAAAGTCTTAAAGTATCTGAAACTTCTTGTACTTAAGTATGGAAATTACTGTAAAAATGGATGTACTCAAGTAATGTAATGAAAAGTAAAACAAAGCAAATGCAGTTTGAATGACTTTTTTTATATTCTGGTAAACTTGTCAAATACACTTAAAATAATGTACCCAACCAAGTGCAGGCAAAATTAAACCTGCTAATAGATATACCTGCAGGCATCATTTAGTTAAGAAAATTAGGTGCTTTACCTATAGCACAAGGTTAACTTAACCTGCTTTACAACTGAACCAGCTTCTTAGTAAACCCTCCAGGACAGAAAATACAAAGTTTTTGTAAGCCTTAAGTTTTCCCTTCAAGTAAGGTCAGTGCTGAAAATGAGAAAAATAAATAGTACAGAAAATGCGGCCAACATGAAGAAAAAGATCTGTTACGATTACTCTACTTCACAAATCAGTGAATCAGTCAATGCTACAGTCAGTAGGTGGTGCACACAACTGGTCATTATGCAAAAGAAAAAAGAATTGGGAGGGAAATGCAGCTTATTGGCATCTGTAAACCTGGTTTTGAACTTGCATGCCTTTCCTATATTCGTTAAATTTAGTCTAAATTGCTATCGCTATGGTTTCTGTCCCCCCTTGAACAGAGGAGTCTAGGTAGCCTGCTACAGTCAACATTAAGCCTCAGCTAAATACACCACGTATGGAACTGAAACAATGCCAAACAAAGTTAATTTATACAGGTAACGTTATGGTCAAGATTTCTCAATAGTGCCTAGTGACCAAGCTATAGTTACTGAAACAGGAGGATTATAACCATTTCATAAGAAGTTACCTCGACGTGTTTCTTCAAGTTGGACGGGGAGTTTTTGTAAGATAGAATTTCCACATCTTCGGGCAGGAATAACATAAACTGCATGCGGTACAACGAATCTTTAACACCCACGAAAGAGTGTATTGTGTTTAAATAAGACCATGGGCTCTCATCACCAGCTGGTGGTTCTGCTGGAGCCGTGTCCGACGTAGTTGCAGTCGTTGTGGTCTCCGTCTCATCCTCCATGTGGCTGCTGCTGATTGCGAGACTTGCTTTGTGTTTAATGGGAGAAGCGAAACAGGTGTATCCTATTGGTGGTGATGAACAAGCCCAGGCAAGTAGGCTACGGACTTTGTTGCGGTCAATCAGTAGGTGGGGTCAAAACACTTTGTTTCTCTCTCTCGCTTTTTTGTAACGAGTAACTAAACCACACATTGAAAATGTATCGGAGTAAAAGTACGCAATTAAGTTCGGAAATATAGTGAAGTAAAAGTGAAAGTTATTAAAAATTTTCATACTCGAGGAAAGTATGAAGTACTCCAAAATATACTTAAGTAAAGTAGTGAAGTGTTTTTACTTCGTTACTATACAACACTGGTTATAAGTGAATTTATCTGCCAATGGAACGAGGACTGGGTTGCTAATGGCTGGGCTCGGCTGAGGTTGCTAGGCAACGGGCTGGGCTCGGCTGAGGTTGCTAGGTAACGACGCAATTCTTTGGCTCTGAAACAATCCGCCAGTGCAACAAGAAGTTTTTCATCAATATTAAGGAGTTATTTACTTTAAAAAAAGCTTTTAGATGTTGCTGAAAAGTCACTTGTAAATTTGTTTTTCTTGTTTCAAGTTAAACTAGACAAAAAAGGCTTTGCAAGCTTATGTGTTTTTGCAGTGCATTAAGCAGAGAATCTACTCCATATATCTGGTACCAACAGAGTTAAAAAGAGGAACAATAATGAAGCAACTTGTGGGCATAATGTTTTGTGACTGAGCAGCAAAACTAAACTGGAAGATTACATTGTTCAATTGTGAGTAGAAGAAAAACAGGTGAGAATCGGATGAAGGAATCGCTTCAGAGACGTTTGATACGTTTCACAAAGCAATTCAGGTCCGACAGAGGAGAGAGTTACAGGAGCGCATGAGGCAGCTGTGATTAAATTTGCAACAGAACATGAACAAGAAGATAGCAGCTTGTGGTGTTTAAATCCAGCCTACATGCTCCTGTTAGCACACAGCCTGTTTAGGCGTGAGGGGTGGATTCAATCAAAACTGGAATTTCACCACCCAAACAAGACGTTTAAAAGGTAAATTTACTTTTCAGGAGAGCGCTTAAACTTTTAAAATGAAAGGGAAGAAAACAACAGAAAACATGATTCAAGATGATCAACCGCTTGAGGTGGTGATGTGTTGAAACAACCTGCAGTCACGACAGGAAATATAATAAACAGCAGCAAGAGAGTAAAACCGTCTCATCTCACAAACCGAGTCTGAGGCCAAAGGTCAACAATGTGAACAACTGGACACTGCAGAAAGACTGGAGTTCACTAAACGCTGCACAGTGGGAGCATGAACAGAATAACGTTTCAGCACATCATGCAATCAAAAACAGAGGACCAGTAAACCGATCTGATCAGTTTTATTTATGCATTCAAATGTATCCGTTTTATGACATGAAGTAGACAGTTCTCACTCAAATGTGTCTAAATTTTCATTGTCAGGAAGCCAAAAAGCAATGACGGAAATATAGTCATATTCAATAAATTAGAATGTGTTACAACGAGGCTCATGCGGCAGAATAAAGTGGTTTGGAAAAAACAACTCTGTAGAAATGGATAACATTTTTGCTAAATAATCAAGTTTTTCTCCCAAATGATTAGACAAATCATTGCAGAAATACTTACAACTTCAAACCACTTTCATTAGCAATAAATACTTAGATTACAAATAAACTGTAGAAAGTTACTGAAAAGATTAAATCAGATGAGAAGTACAGTAGCTCTATAGTTTCCTAAACTCTTAAAATCATCATCATCCAGCTACTTCCTGTCGTCTTCTTCGGAGTTTCCGCCAGTAGTAACATCCGGCTGCTAATCATGTGACTCACGTGATGTAAAAAAAGTGCTTCAGTAGCAGTTTTGTGAAATAAATCAAAAGAGAAAATAATAAATCATGCAAATAGAAATTTAGGTTTTTTATTTATGAGATTAATTGATTTGTTGTTAACTTTAAAACTGCCCTGCTCAGTCGCTCCCTGATGCTCAAACATTTAAACCAGGAGAGCCCAAACATTTTGTTGGAAAATTAATAGAGAACCAAGAAAATAAATAAATCAAAATCAAGTAAATAATCCTCCAATTCCATTTTGTTTTAAGTTATTTTAACCGTAGATGCAAAACAGAAAATGGATTTCGCAGTTTTAAAAGAGCTTTCATCAAAGTTTTCACATTATTTTGGACTCGATTGAATTTATTTCCAGTTATAAGAGCAGAATTTGGGTCACTTTCTTCCAAAATATTTGCTAAATTTAGCCAAGTTTAATAAATTAAATAAAAGTTGGTTTGTGTACAGCAGAGTCGGCCTTCAGTAAAAATACGTGGATAGACGAGATTCTAATTATTATTTACTTAACATTTTCCATTAAAACAAACTGGTATCATTCTTGAACTGCAGCTGTGGGCCACAACAAACAGCCCAAGGTTTAAAACCACCAAACCTTGGTGATGCAATATGACAAATATGTGACATCTTCTACATTTATGCCAATAAATATGTGCGACTGCAGCTAAATTACTTTGACGTTCCTCATAGATGGTAACGTTTGGACAATCTGCAAACGTTAGATTCTCCAAACTGCATATTTAATTCCCAACACACCCTGAAAGGCAGAATCCTGGCAAGCACACACACGTCTGCTGCCAAACCTGGACAAAGGTAATTGCTTGTCATATTTAGGGAAATTACGTGGGAAACACGAGCGCCTCATTAAAACGCTCTTTAGATTCCATACCAGTCGGTTTGATTCATGTTGGTGTCGCTCTGTCCTGACAGGCTCTGCCGCTGCGATCACCAGGTTGATTTCTCACACTCACCACTTTATTGTTGCATCATTTATTTCACCCAGGATCCTACAGTCACTTCAGGGCGCTACGTCTGGATGAACGTCTTCATTTAAATACAAAAAATAATCAATTTGTTACCAATAGGACGTCAAGAACTGTTTGAGAGAATGAATACAAAATACTGAATAACTACAAAATAACTACAAAGGTTACAAAGGTGAACTTTTGTGCTATACAGCTTTTTATTCTTTTTAAATTTGTAACTAGATATGCTTTTACCTTTATCGCTAACTTTTGGATATCGTGATGTGAATTGTCTCTTTTGAGATAATAAATAAACACAAACATTTGCCATAAATCCTGTGAAGGAGACACATTAGAGCAAAGTTAATACAGCTGAATGCCATATTTTTCAGATTTGCACTTGCAAAAACATGCATTTATTTTTTCTCTTTACAATAAACAACCAAACCTATTTAATAGAAAACATGTTCACCTTTGCACTGTGTTTTTTTAGTATCTTCAAACTGAAAATGGCTGAATTGTTTCACTAATGTGAAAAATAAAGTCGATTTTAAATCCCAGCCTGCATAGACTCAGGATTTCAGCCTAGTTGCACACCGATTGGACGTGTTAGTATTTTCTACAAGACACCAAACAAGTCAATATTTC